>NC_137615.1:42487758-42724737 GCF_963280865.1 Gymnoscopelus braueri
TGTACCGATTTGCGGGATTTTGGGACAAAATCTGTAGGAGTACTGTCAAAAAATATGTTTTGCACAAATCGGCCTCCTGGTGGCGCTTTAAAAGGCCCATGTGAAAAATTTGGGGCAGAGGTTCTGCTGTGGCATCCGGAGTGTGTGTGCACAGTTTCACTGCGAGCAAGCCAACGGTGCCGGAGATTAGCAGACAGAATGACGGACACACGGACGGACGGACGGACGGACGGACGGACGGACGGACGGACAGGGGGCAAAACATACTCTCTCGCCATGCCTTTCGGCCTGGCGGAGACAATGATTGTTATAAGCATTCATAACACATTATAAAGCCTTGTATACTGACTTATAAAGAATAATATTTTGTCTTGTCTGCCGCCTACAGGTATTCTATGCAGTACAGTGGCATCCAGAGAAAAGCCCCTTTGAGAGGATAGATAAGCCTGGCATGGTTCACTCTGTCAAAGCCACCTCAACCTCCTTCTATACACTGCTAGCTTCTTTGTATCAGAAGGTGAGATGGGCATGGCTTTGTGTGTGCGTGTGCGTGTGTGTGCGTGTGCGTGTGACACATCCTTAAAAAGTTGGACTCTGTTCAGAATAACAGTGACATATTCTGCACTAATGGGTGTCACTATTTTATACAGTAATGTTTTCAAATCTTTGAGGCCTTGTAAGATTTCTTAAACTAGAGAGGTTCTAACTCCCCTTACTGTTCTAGGTGAACTGACCCAGTTGGTCTAAAATATGAATTGCTTGAAGCTTGAAAACTCGACTTACAGGTGTCAAGATGTGTGTATGGGAGCATAGGATATTTTCACAAGGGTCATAACAATGCTGATTTACATGATTCATATGTTCACATAATATGAAGTAGAGCTGGGCTTTTATTTGTCATGGCCATATGGCCACACCAGCAGCTACACAAAGTTGGTAAAACATGGTGGACACTTGTCTTTTTTGGTTCATTAATTTAGTTCATATTTATGTTCAGCACTACATACTACATACACACAACCGGTTAAAGGACATAATGTTGCCTATATGCTGCTACAATAGTCTGAAGGAACAAGAATAAGTTTTGCTCTTATGTAGGCCTACCTGTACTGTACACAAGGTTTAACAATGAAGAACCCTGAACCTTGAACCTTGAATGGTGTTGAATTGGGAACCAGATTATTAATTATTACAGTTTCTCATTGCACGCTGAACGACGAAATACATCTGTTGTCTCCAAAAAACGTTTTATTTTTAAATTGATGCATGAGTGTTCGTTGTTGTCGACTATAATAAGTTAAGCCTCCTTTTACAGTAGGCTATGTTTTCAGTATTGATATTCTAAAGAGAATATAATATTTTCAGCAGAAAAACGAGCACAAATCTACTCAATCAAATATTAAGTGCCATCAGAACTGAGTGAAAACGGCTTTGTATTAAAGGAGGCATAAAAGACTGGGTCTCGCTGTATTGCTCCGGCTGCACTGCAGTGTCTATTCACAGGCGCGAACTACTGAGCGGCACGGGGGCTTTGACCTGCTCCGTTTCCGAACCTGGGCCGGTTCACCCCTCCTTAGGCGACATGGTGGTCCCGGGCTCCCCCATGAACCCAGCGAGAAAATGTAAATTTCTCATTGGAATGGAAAATCAGTCGACATGTTCCTCTTGACAATTCCAGTTTAAAGTGCAGTGTAACTTGGACCAAGACGGTAGTCAGTCTATCAAGGCTAAAGTGCAGTGTAGGCTTAATTGTGAAACACTATAACACTGTAGTGGTGGACAAAGCAGTGATACAACCCCAAATAGCTAGGCCTCGTCAACTATTACTCCACCTAGTGAGTTGCTCAGTCATGTAAAAAAATAGACTTGAATTAAAGGAGTAGTTGTCTCCAAAACACTTTTATATTTCAAATTGATGCATGAGTGTTAGTTGTTTCCAGCCTCCATTTACAGTATGTTTTCAGTGATAATTTCAGCAGAAAAACAGCACAATTCTACCCAATCAACTTAATTTAAATGAATTGAGTGCCAATCAGAACTGAGTGAAAACAGCTTTGTATTAAAGGAGGCATAAAAGACTGGGTCTCGCTGTATTGCTCAGGCTGCACTGCAGTGTCTATTCACAGGCGCGAACCCACTACTGAGCGGCACGGGGGCTTTGACCTGCTCCGTTTCCGACCTGGGCCGGTTCACCCCTCCTTAGGCGACCTGGTGGCCCCGGGCTCCCCCAGGAGCTCCATATCGATACCGAACTTAGTGCGGACACCTGATCGACATAGTCCACTGCAGCTCAGAACTCCTGAGCTCAAACGATCCGCCAGCCTCAGCCTCCCAGTAGCTTGGATTACAGGCGCACGCCACTGCACCCGGCGAGAAACACAGGCACTTCTAGGGCTTTTAACTTTGAGAGAAATTATGTCATTGGTAATACTAATCTCTTCACCACCATCTAGCGGTGAAAAACAGAATTGCCAGTATTGAATAGGAATGGTTTCTGACAGATGCGAGAAAATGTACATTTCTCATTGGAATGGAAAATCAGTCGACATGTTCCTCTTGACAATTCCAGTTTAAAGTGCAGTGTAACTTGGACCAAGACGGTGGTCAGTCTATCAAGGCTAAAGTGCAGTGTAGGCTTAATTGTGAAACACTATAACACTGTAGTGGTGAACAAAGCATGGTACACAACCCCAAATAGCTAGGCCTCGTCAACTATTACTCCACCTAGTGAGTTGCTCAGTCATGTAAAAAAATAGACTTGAATCAAAGGAGTAGTTGTCTCCAAAACACTTTTATATTTCAAATTGATGCATGAGTGTTGTTTCCAGCCTCCATTTACAGTATGTTTTCATTGATAATTTCAGCAGAAAAACTGCACAATTCTACCCAATCAACTTAATTTAAATGAATTACGTGCCAATCAGAACTGAGTGAAAACAGCTTTGTATTAAAGGAGGCATAAAAAACTGGGTCTCGCTGTATTGCTCCGGCTGCACTGCAGTGTCTATTCACAGGCGCGAACGCACTACTGAGCGGCACGGGGGCTTTGACCTGCTCCGTTTCCGACCTGGGCCGGTTCACCCCTCCTTAGGCGACCTGGTGGTCCCGGGCTCCCCCAGGAGCTCCATATCGATACCAAACTTAGTGCGGACACCCGATCGACATAGTCCACTGCAGCTCAGAACTCCTGAGCTCAAATGATCCGCCAGCCTCAGCCTCCCAGTAGCTTGGATTACAGGCGCACGCCACTGCACCCGGCGAGAAACACAGGCACTTCTAGGGCTTTTAACTCTGAGAGAAATTATGTCATTGGTGATACTAATGTCTTCACCACCATCTAGCGGTGAAAAACAGAATTGCCAGTATTGAATAGGAATGGTTTCTGACAGATGCGATAAAATGTACATTTCTCATTGGAATGGAAAATCAGTTGACATGTTCCTCTTGACAATTCCAGTTTAAATTGCAGTGTAACTTGGACCAAGACGGTGGTCAGTCTATCAAGGCTAAAGTGCATTGTAGGCTTAGTTGTGAAACACTATAACACTGTAGTGGTGGAATAAGCAGGATACACAACCCCAAATAGCTAGGTCTTGTCAACTATTACTTCACCCAGTGAGTTGCTCAGTCATGTAAAAAAATAGACTTGAATTAAAGGAGTAGTTGTCTCCGAAACACTTTTATATTTCAAATTGATGCATGAGTGTTAGTTGTTTCCAGCCTCCATTTACAGTATATTTTCAGTGATAATTTCAGCAGAAAAACAGCACAATTCTACCCAATCAACTTAATTTAAATGAATTAAGTTCCAACCAGAACCGAGTGAAAACAGCTATGTATTGAAGGAGGCATAAAAGACTGGGTCTCGCTGTATTGCTCAGGCTGCACTGCAGTGTCTATTCACAGGCGCGAACCCACTACTGAGCGGCACGGGGGCTTTGACCTGCTCCGTTTCCGACCTGGGCCGGTTCACCCCTCCTTAAGCGACCTGGTGGTCCCGGGCTCCCCCAGGAGCTCCATATCGATCTTAGTGCGGACACCCGATCAACATAGTCCACTGCAGCTCAGAACTCCTGAGCTCAAACGATCCGCCAGCCTCCTTCTCCCAGTAGCTTGGATTACAGGTGCACGCCACTGCACCCGGCGAGAAACACAGGCACTTCTAGGGCTTTTAACTTTGAGAGAAATTATGTCATTGGTAATACTAATCTCTTCACCACCATCTAGCGGTGAAAAACAGAATTGCCAGTATTGAATAGGAATGGTTTCTGACAGATGCGAGAAAATGTACATTTCTCATTGGAATGGAAAATCAGAGTCGACAGGTTCCTCTTGACAATTCCAGTTTAAAGTGCAGTGTAACTTGAATCAAGACGGTGGTCAGTCTATCAAGGCTAAAGTGCAGTGTAGGCTTAATTGTGAAACACTATAACACTGTAGTGGTGGACAAAGCAGGGTAGTGGGTACACAAGCCCAAATAGCTAGGCCTCGTCAACTATTACTCCACCTAGTGAGTTGCTCAGTCATGTAAAAAAAATAACTTGAATTAAAGGAGTAGTTGTTTCAAAAACACTTTTACATTTCAAATTGATGCATGAGTGTTAGTTGTTTCCAGCCTCCATTTACAGTATGTTTTCAGTGATCATTTCAGCAGAAAAACAGCACAATTCTACCCAATCAACTTAGTTTAAATGAATTAAGTGCCAATCAGAACTGAGTGAAAACAGCTTTGTATTAAAGGAGGCATAAAAGACTGGGTCTCGCTGTATTGCTCAGGCTGCACTGCAGTGTCTATTCACAGGCGCGAACCCACTACAGAACGGCACGGGGGCTTTGACCATTTCCGTTTCCGACATGGGCCGGTTCACCCCTCCTTAGGCGACCTGGTGGTCCCGGGCTCCCCCAGGAGCTCCATATCGATACCGAACTTAGTGCGGACACCCGATCGACATAGCCGCCCAAGCTCACTGCAGCTCAGAACTCCTGAGCTCAAACTATCCGCCAGCCTCAGCCTCCCAGTAGCTTGGATTACAGGCGCACGCCACTGCACCCGGCGAGAAACACAGGCACTTCTAGGGCTTTTAACTTTGAGAGAAATTATGTAATTGGTAATACTAAGCTCTTCACCACCATCTAGCGGTGAAAAACTGAATTGCCAGTATTGAATAGGAATGGTTTCTGACAGATGCGAGAAAATGTACATTTCTCATTGGAATGGAAAATCAGTTGACATGTTCCTCTTGACAATTCCAGTTTAAAGTGCAGTGTAACTTGGACCAAGACGGTGGTCAGTCTATCAAGGCTAAAGTGCAGTGTAGGCTTAATTGTGAAACACTATAACACTGTAGTGGTGGACAAAGCAGGGTACACAACCCCAAATAGCTAGGCCTCGTCAACTATTACTCCACCTAGTGAGTTGCTCAGTCATGTAAAAAAATAGACTTGAATTAAAGGAGTAGTTTTCTCCAAAACACTTTTATATTTCAAATTGATGCATGAGTGTTAGTTTTTTCCAGCCTCCATTTACAGTATGTTTTCAGCGATAATTTCAGCAGAAAAACAGCACAATTCTACCCAATCAACTTAATTTAAATTAATTAAGTTCCAACCAGAACCGAGTGAAAACAGTTATGTATTGAAGGAGACATAAAAGACTGGGTCTCGCTGTATTGCTCAGGCTGCACTGCAGTGTCTATTCACAGGCGCGAACCCACTACTGAGCGGCACGGGGGCTTTGACCTGCTCCGTTTCCGACCTGGGCCGGTTCACCCCTCCTTAAGCGACCTGGTGGTCCCGGGCTCCCCCAGGAGCTCCATATCGATCTTAGTGCGGACACCCGATCGACATAGTCCACTGCAGCTCAGAACTCCTGAGCTCAAACGATCCGCCAGCCTCCTTCTCCCAGTAGCTTGGATTACAGGTGCACGCCACTGCACCCGGCGAGAAACACAGGCACTTCTAGGGCTTTTAACTTTGAGAGAAATTATGTCATTGGTAATACTAATCTCTTCACCACCATCTAGCGGTGAAAAACAGAATTGCCAGTATTGAATAGGAATGGTTTCTGACAGATGCAAGAAAATGTACATTTCTCATTGGAATGGAAAATCAGTCGACATGTTCCTCTTGACAATTCCAGTTTAAAGTGCAGTGTAACTTGGACCAAGACGGTGGTCAGTCTATCAAGGCTAAAGTGCAGTGTAGGCTTAATTGTGAAACACTATAACACTGTAGTGGTGAACAAAGCATGGTACACAACCCCAAATAGCTAGGCCTCGTCAACTATTACTCCACCTAGTGAGTTGCTCAGTCATGTAAACAAATAGACTTGAATCAAAGGAGTAGTTGTCTCCGAAACACTTTTATATTTCAAATTGATGCATGAGTGTTGTTTCCAGCCTCCATTTACAGTATGTTTTCATTGATAATTTCAGCAGAAAAACTGCACAATTCTACCCAATCAACTTAATTTAAATGAATTACGTGCCAATCAGAACTGAGTGAAAACAGCTTTGTATTAAAGGAGGCATAAAAAACTGGGTCTCGCTGTATTGCTCCGGCTGCACTGCAGTGTCTATTCACAGGCGCGAACGCACTACTGAGCGGCACGGGGGCTTTGACCTGCTCCGTTTCCGACCTGGGCCGGTTCACCCCTCCTTAGGCGACCTGGTGGTCCCGGGCTCCCCCAGGAGCTCCATATCGATACCAAACTTAGTGCGGACACCCGATCGACATAGTCCACTGCAGCTCAGAACTCCTGAGCTCAAATGATCCGCCAGCCTCAGTCTTCCAGTAGCTTGGATTACAGGCGCACGCCACTGCACCCGGCGAGAAACACAGGCACTTCTAGGGCTTTTAACTTTGAGAGAAATTATGTCATTGGTGATACTAATGTCTTCACCACCATCTAGCGGTGAAAAACAGAATTGCCAGTATTGAATAGGAATGGTTTCTGACAGATGCGATAAAATGTACATTTCTCATTGGAATGGAAAATCAGTTGACATGTTCCTCTTGACAATTCCAGTTTAAATTGCAGTGTAACTTGGACCAAGACGGTGGTCAGTCTATCAAGGCTAAAGTGCATTGTAGGCTTAGTTGTGAAACACTATAACACTGTAGTGGTGGAATAAGCAGGATACACAACCCCAAATAGCTAGGTCTTGTCAACTATTACTTCACCCAGTGAGTTGCTCAGTCATGTAAAAAAATAGACTTGAACTAAAGGAGTAGTTGTCTCCGAAACACTTTTATATTTCAAATTGATGCATGAGTGTTAGTTGTTTCCAGCCTCCATTTACAGTATATTTTCAGTGATAATTTCAGCAGAAAAACAGCACAATTCTACCCAATCAACTTAATTTAAATGAATTAAGTTCCAACCAGAACCGAGTGAAAACAGCTATGTATTGAAGGAGGCATAAAAGACTGGGTCTCGCTGTATTGCTCAGGCTGCACTGCAGTGTCTATTCACAGGCGCGAACCCACTACTGAGCGGCACGGGGGCTTTGACCTGCTCCGTTTCCGACCTGGGCCGGTTCACCCCTCCTTAAGCGACCTGGTGGTCCCGGGCTCCCCCAGGAGCTCCATATCGATCTTAGTGCGGACACCCGATCGACATAGTCCACTGCAGCTCAGAACTCCTGAGCTCAAACGATCCGCCAGCCTCCTTCTCCCAGTAGCTTGGATTACAGGTGCACGCCACTGCACCCGGCGAGAAACACAGGCACTTCTAGGGCTTTTAACTTTGAGAGAAATTATGTCATTGGTAATACTAATCTCTTCACCACCATCTAGCGGTGAAAAACAGAATTGCCAGTATTGAATAGGAATGGTTTCTGACAGATGCGAGAAAATGTACATTTCTCATTGGAATGGAAAATCAGAGTCGACAGGTTCCTCTTGACAATTCCAGTTTAAAGTGCAGTGTAACTTGAATCAAGACGGTGGTCAGTCTATTAAGGCTAAAGTGCAGTGTAGGCTTAATTGTGAAACACTATAACACTGTAGTGGTGGACAAAGCAGGGTAGTGGGTACACAAGCCCAAATAGCTAGGCCTCGTCAACTATTACTCCACCTAGTGAGTTGCTCAGTCATGTAAAAAAAATAACTTGAATTAAAGGAGTAGTTGTCTCAAAAACACTTTTACATTTCAAATTGATGCATGAGTGTTAGTTGTTTCCAGCCTCCATTTACAGTATGTTTTCAGTGATCATTTCAGCAGAAAAACAGCACAATTCTACCCAATCAACTTAGTTTAAATGAATTAAGTGCCAATCAGAACTGAGTGAAAACAGCTTTGTATTAAAGGAGGCATAAAAGACTGGGTCTCGCTGTATTGCTCAGGCTGCACTGCAGTGTCTATTCACAGGCGCGAACCCACTACAGAACGGCACGGGGGCTTTGACCATTTCCGTTTCCGACATGGGCCGGTTCACCCCTCCTTAGGCGACCTGGTGGTCCCGGGCTCCCCCAGGAGCTCCATATCGATACCGAACTTAGTGCGGACACCCGATCACACCACTCCTGAGCTCAAACGATCCGCCAGCCTCAGCCTCCCAGTAGCTTGGATTACAGGCGCACGCCACTGCACCCGGCGAGAAACACAGGCACTTCTAGGGCTTTTAACTTTGAGAGAAATTATGTAATTGGTAATACTAAGCTCTTCACCACCATCTAGCGGTGAAAAACTGAATTGCCAGTATTGAATAGGAATGGTTTCTGACAGATGCGAGAAAATGTACATTTCTCATTGGAATGGAAAATCAGTTGACATGTTCCTCTTGACAATTCCAGTTTAAAGTGCAGTGTAACTTGGACCAAGACGGTGGTCAGTCTATCAAGGCTAAAGTGCAGTGTAGGCTTAATTGTGAAACACTATAACACTGTAGTGGTGGACAAAGCAGGGTACACAACCCCAAATAGCTAGGCCTCGTCAACTATTACTCCACCTAGTGAGTTGCTCAGTCATGTAAAAAAATAGACTTGAATTAAAGGAGTAGTTTTCTCCAAAACACTTTTATATTTCAAATTGATGCATGAGTGTTAGTTGTTTCCAGCCTCCATTTACAGTATGTTTTCAGCGATAATTTCAGCAGAAAAACAGCACAATTCTACCCAATCAACTTAATTTAAATGAATTAAGTGCCAATCAGAACTGAGTGAAAACAGCTTTGTATTAAAGGAGGCATAAAAGACTGGGTCTCGCTGTATTGCTCCGGCTGCATTGCAGTGTCTATTCACATGCGCGAACACACTACTGAAGCGCGGCACGGGGGCTTTGACCTAATCCGTTTCCGACCTGGGCCGGTTCACCCCTCCATAGGCGACCTGGTGGTCCCGGGCTCCCCCAGGAGCTCCATATCGATACCCAATTTAGTGCGGACACCCGTTTGACATAGTCCACTGCAGCTCAGAACTCCTGAGCTCAAACGATCCGCCAGCCTCAGCCTCCCAGTAGCTTGGATTACAGGCGCACGCCACTGCACCCGGCGAGAAACACAGGCACTTCTAGGGCTTTTAACTTTGAGAGAAATTATGTCATTGGTAATACTAAGTTCTTCACCACCATCTAGCGGTGAAAAACAGAATTGCCAGTATTGAATAGGAATGGTTTCTGACAGATGCGAGAAAATGCACATTTCTCATTGGAATGGAAAATCAGTCGACATGTTTCTCTTGACAATTCCAGTTTAAAGTGCAGTGTAACTTGGACCAAGACGGTGGTCAGTCTATCAAGGCTAAAGTGCAGCGTAGGCTTAATTGTGAAACACTATAACACTGTAGTGGTGGACGAAGCAGGGTACACAACCCCAAATAGCTAGGCCTTGTCAACTATTACTCCACCTAGTGAGTTGCTCAGTGAGGTAAAAAGAAATACACTCGAATTAAAGGAGTAGTTGTCTCCAAAACACTTTTATATTTCAAATTGATGCATGAGTGTTAGTTTTTTCCAGCCTCCATTTACAGTATGTTTTCAGTGATAATTTCAGCAGAAAAACAGCACAATTCTACCCAATCAACTTAATATAAATGAATTAAGTGCCAATCAGAACTGAGTGAAAACAGCTTTGTATTAGAGGAGGCATAAAAGACTGGGTCTCGCTGTATTGCTCCGGCTGCACTGCAGTGTCTATTCACAGGCGCGAACCCACTACTGAGCGGCACGGGGGCTTTGACCTGCTCCTTTTCCGACCTGGGCCGGTTCACCCCTCCTTAGGCGACCTGGTGGTCCCGGGCTCCCCCAGGAGCTCCATATCGGTACCGAACTTAGTGCGGACACCCGATCGACATAGTCCACTGCAGCTCAGAACTCCTGAGCTCAAACGATCCGCCAGCCTCAGCCTCCCAGTAGCTTGGATTAAAGGTGCACGCCACTGCACCCGGCGAGAAACACAGGCACTTCTAGGGCTTTTAACTTTGAGAGAAATTATGTCATTGGTAATACTAATCTCTTCACCACCATCTAGCGGTGAAAAACAGAATTGCCAGTATTGAATAGGAATGGTTTCTGACAGATGCAAGAAAATGTACATTTCTCATTGGAATGGAAAATCAGTCGACATGTTCCTCTTGACAATTCCAGTTTAAAGTGCAGTGTAACTTGGACCAAGACGGTGGTCAGTCTATCAAGGCTAAAGTGTAGTGTAGGCTTAATTGTGAAACACTATAACACTGTAGTGGTGGACAAAGCAGGGTACACAACCCCAAATAGCTAGGCCTCGTCAACTATTACTCCACCTAGTGAGTTGCTCAGTCATGTAAAAAAATAGACTTGAATTAAAGGAGTAGTTGTCTCCGAAACACTTTTATATTTCAAATTGATGCATGAGTGTTAGTTGTTTCCAGCCTCCATTTACAGTATGTTTTCAGTGATAATTTCAGCAGAAAAACAGCACAATTCTACCCAATCAACTTAATTTAAATGAATTAAGTGCCAATCAGAACTGAGTGAAAACAGCTTTGTATTAAAGGAGGCATAAAAGACTGGGTCTCGCTGTATTGCTCCGGCTGCACTGCGGTGTCTATTCACAGGCGCGAACCCACTACTGAGCGGCACGGGGGCTTTGACCTGCTCCGTTTCCGACCTGGGCCGGTTCACCCCTCCTTAGGCGACCTGGTGGTCCCGGGCTCCCCCAGGAGCTCCATATCGATACCAAACTTAGTGCGGACACCCGATCGACATAGTCCACTGCAACTCAGAACTCCTGAGCTCAAACGATCCGCCAGCCTCAGCCTCCCAGTAGCTTGGATTACAGGCGCACGCCACTGCACCCGGCGAGAAACACAGGCACTTCTAGGGCTTTTAACTTTGAGAGAAATTATGTCATTGGTAATACTAATCTCTTCACCACCATCTAGCGGTGAAAAACAGAATTGCCAGTATTGAATAGGAATGGTTTCTGACAGATGCGAGAAAATGTACATTTCTCATTGGAATGGAAAATCAGTCGACATGTTCCTCTTGACAATTCCAGTTTAAAGTGCAGTGTAACTTGGACCAAGACGGTGGTCAGTCTATCAAGGCTAAAGTGCAGTGTAGGCTTAATTGTGAAACACTATAACACTGTAGTGGTGGACAAAGCAGGGTACACAACCCCAAATAGCTAGGCCTCTTCAACTATTACTCCACCTAGTGAGTTGCTCAGTCATGTAAAAAAATAGACTTGAATTAAAGCAGTCGTTGTCTCCGAAACACTTTTATATTTCAAATTGATGCATGAGTGTTAGTTGTTTCCAGCTTCCATTTACAGTATGTTTTCAGTGATAATTTCAGCAGAAAAACAGCACAATTCTACCCAATCAACTTAATTTAAATGAATTAAGTGCCAATCAGAACTGAGTGAAAACAGCTTTGTATTAAAGGAGGCATAAAAGACTGGGTCTCGCTGTATTGCTCCGGCTGCACTGCAGTGTCTATTCACAGGCGCGAACCCACTACTGAGCGGCACGGGGGCTTTGACCTGCTCCGTTTCCGACCTGGGCCGGTTCACCCCTCCTTAGGCGACCTGGTGGTCCCGGGCTCCCCCAGGAGCTCCATATCGATACCGAACTTAGTGCGGACACCCGATCGACATAGTCCACTGCAACTCAGAACTCCTGAGCTCAAACGATCCGCCAGCCTCAGCCTCCCAGTAGCTTGGATTACAGGCGCACGCCACTGCACCCGGCGAGAAACACAGGCACTTCTAGGGCTTTTAACTTTGAGAGAAATTATGTCATTGGTAATACTAATCTCTTCACCACCATCTAGCGGTGAAAAACAGAATTGCCAGTATTGAATAGGAATGGTTTCTGACAGATAAGAGAAAATGTACATTTCTCATTGGAATGGAAAATCAGTCGACATGTTCCTCTTGACAATTCCAGTTTAAAGTGCAGTGTAACTTGGACCAAGACGGTGGTCAGTCTATCAAGGCTAAAGTGTAGTGTAGGCTTAATTGTGAAACACTATAACACTGTAGTGGTGGACAAAGCAGGGTACACAACCCCAAATAGCTAGGCCTCGTCAACTATTACTCCACCTAGTGAGTTGCTCAGTCATGTAAAAAAATAGACTTGAATTAAAGGAGTAGTTGTCTCCGAAACACTTTTATATTTCAAATTGATGCATGAGTGTTAGTTGTTTCCAGCCTCCATTTACAGTATGTTTTCAGTGATAATTTCAGCAGAAAAACAGCACAATTCTACCCAATCAACTTAATTTAAATGAATTAAGTGCCAATCAGAACTGAGTGAAAACAGCTTTGTATTAAAGGAGGCATAAAAGACTGGGTCTCGCTGTATTGCTCCGGCTGCACTGCAGTGTCTATTCACAGGCACGAACCCACTACTGAGCGGCACGGGGGCTTTGACCTGCTCCGTTTCCGACCTGGGCCGGTTCACCCCTCCTTAGGCGACCTGGTGGTCCCGGGCTCCCCCAGGAGCTCCATATCGATACCGAACTTAGTGCGGACACCTGTTCGACATAGTCCACTGCAGCTCAGAACTCCTGAGCTCAAACGATCCGCCAGCCTCAGCCTCCCAGTAGCTTGGATTACAGGCGCACGCCACTGCACCCAGCGAGAAACACAGGCACTTCTAGGGCTTTTAACTTTGAGAGAAATTATGTCATTGGTAATACTAATCTCTTCACCACCATCTAGCGGTGAAAAACAGAATTGCCAGTATTGAATAGGAATGGTTTCTGACAGATGCGAGAAAATGTACATTTCTCATTGGAATGGAAAATCAGTCGACATGTTCCTCTTGACAATTCCAGTTTAAAGTGCAGTGTAACTTGGACCAAGACGGTCGTCAGTCTATCAAGGCTAAAGTGTAGTGTAGGCTTAATTGTGAAACACTATAACACTGTAGTGGTGGACAAAGCAGGGTACACAACCCCAAATAGCTAGGCCTCGTCAACTATTACTCCATCTATTAGGGTCCTCATCTTAAACAAGCGTAATGCTTAATGAGGGTTTCCAGTTTAGTAGACCTTGTATTGTGAATTTGTACTGTACTGTTATGTACTGTCATGTACTATTCTCATGTCTTTCTAAATAAACTACATCAATCAATCAAAACCTAGTGAGTTGCTCAGTCATGTAAAAAATTAGACTTGAATTAAAGGAGTAGTTGTCTCCGAAACACTTTTATATTTCAAATTGATGCATGAGTGTTAGTTGTTTCCAGCCTCCATTTACAGTATGTTTTCAGTGATAATTTCAGCAGAAAAACAGCACAATTCTACCCAATCAACTTAATTTAAATGAATTAAGTGCCAATCAGAACTGAGTGAAAACAGCTTTGTATTAAAGGAGGCATAAAAGACTGGGTCTCGCTGTATTGCTCCGGCTGCACTGCAGTGTCTATTCACAGGCGCGAACCCACTACTGAGCGGCACGGGGGCTTTGACCTGCTCCGTTTCCGACCTGGGCCGGTTCACCCCTCCTTAGGCGACCTGGTGGTCCCGGGCTCCCCCAGGAGCTCCATATCGATACCAAACTTAGTGCGGACACCCGATCGACATAGTCGACTGCAGCTCAGAACTCCTGAGCTCAAACGATCCGCCAGCCTCAGCCTCCCAGTAGTTTGGATTACAGGCGCACGCCACTGCACCCGGCGAGAAACACAGGCACTTCTAGGGCTTTTAACTTTGAGAGAAATTATGTCATTGGTAATACTAATCTCTTCACCACCATCTAGCGGTGAAAAACAGAATTGCCAGTATTGAATAGGAATGGTTTCTGACAGATAAGAGAAAATGTACATTTCTCATTGGAATGGAAAATCAGTCGACATGTTCCTCTTGACAATTCCAGTTTAAAGTGCAGTGTAACTTGGACCAAGACGGTGGTCAGTCTATCAAGGTTAAAGTGCAGTGTAGGCTTAATTGTGAAACACTATAACACTGTAGTGGTGGACAAAGCAGGGTACACAACCCCAAATAGCTAGGCCTCTTCAACTATTACTCCACCTAGTGAGTTGCTCAGTCATGTAAAAAAATAGACTTGAATTAAAGGAGTAGTTGTCTCCGAAACACTTTTATATTTCAAATTGATGCATGAGTGTTAGTTGTTTCCAGCCTCCATTTACAGTATGTTTTCAGTGATAATTTCAGCAGAAAAACAGCACAATTCTACCCAATCAACTTAATTTAAATGAATTAAGTGCCAATCAGAACTGAGTGAAAACAGCTTTGTATTAAAGGAGGCATAAAAGACTGGGTCTCGCTGTATTGCTCCGGCTGCACTGCAGTGTCTATTCACAGGCGCGAACCCACTACTGAGCGGCACGGGGGCTTTGACCTGCTCCGTTTCCGACCTGGGCCGGTTCACCCCTCCTTAGGCGACCTGGTGGTCCCGGGCTCCCCCAGGAGCTCCATATCGATACCAAACTTAGTGCGGACACCCGATCGACATAGTCCACTGCAACTCAGAACTCCTGAGCTCAAACGATCCGCCAGCCTCAGCCTCCCAGTAGCTTGGATTACAGGCGCACGCCACTGCACCCAGCGAGAAACACAGGCACTTCTAGGGCTTTTAACTTTGAGAGAAATTATGTCATTGGTAATACTAATCTCTTCACCACCATCTAGCGGTGAAAAACAGAATTGCCAGTATTGAATAGGAATGGTTTCTGACAGATAAGAGAAAATGTACATTTCTCATTGGAATGGAAAATCAGTCGACATGTTCCTCTTGACAATTCCAGTTTAAAGTGCAGTGTAACTTGGACCAAGACGGTGGTCAGTCTATCAAGGCTAAAGTGTAGTGTAGGCTTAATTGTGAAACACTATAACACTGTAGTGGTGGACAAAGCAGGGTACACAACCCCAAATAGCTAGGCCTCGTCAACTATTACTCCACCTAGTGAGTTGCTCAGTCATGTAAAAAAATAGACTTGAATTAAAGGAGTAGTTGTCTCCGAAACACTTTTATATTTCAAATTGATGCATGAGTGTTAGTTGTTTCCAGCCTCCATTTACAGTATGTTTTCAGTGATAATTTCAGCAGAAAAACAGCACAATTCTACCCAATCAACTTAATTTAAATGAATTAAGTGCCAATCATAACTGAGTGAAAACAGCTTTGTATTAAAGGAGGCATAAAAGACTGGGTCTCGCTGTATTGCTCCGGCTGCACTGCAGTGTCTATTCACAGGCGCGAACCCACTACTGAGCGGCACGGGGGCTTTGACCTGCTCCGTTTCCGACCTGGGCCGGTTCACCCCTCCTTAGGCGACCTGGTGGTCCCGGGCTCCCCCAGGAGCTCCATATCGATACCGAACTTAGTGCGGACACCTGTTCGACATAGTCCACTGCAGCTCAGAACTCCTGAGCTCAAACGATCCGCCAGCCTCAGCCTCCCAGTAGCTTGGATTACAGGCGCACGCCACTGCACCCAGCGAGAAACACAGGCACTTCTAGGGCTTTTAACTTTGAGAGAAATTATGTCATTGGTAATACTAATCTCTTCACCACCATCTAGCGGTGAAAAACAGAATTGCCAGTATTGAATAGGAATGGTTTCTGACAGATAAGAGAAAATGTACATTTCTCATTGGAATGGAAAATCAGTCGACATGTTCCTCTTGACAATTCCAGTTTAAAGTGCAGTGTAACTTGGACCAAGACGGTCGTCAGTCTATCAAGGCTAAAGTGTAGTGTAGGCTTAATTGTGAAACACTATAACACTGTAGTGGTGGACAAAGCAGGGTACACAACCCCAAATAGCTAGGCCTCGTCAACTATTACTCCACCTAGTGAGTTGCTCAGTCATGTAAAAAAAATAGACTTGAATTAAAGGAGTAGTTGTCTCCGAAACACTTTTATATTTCAAATTGATGCATGAGTGTTAGTTGTTTCCAGCCTCCATTTACAGTATGTTTTCAGTGATAATTTCAGCAGAAAAACAGCACAATTCTACCCAATCAACTTAATTTAAATGAATTAAGTGCCAATCAGAACTGAGTGAAAACAGCTTTGTATTAAAGGAGGCATAAAAGACTGGGTCTCGCTGTATTGCTCCGGCTGCACTGCAGTGTCTATTCACAGGCGCGAACCCACTACTGAGCGGCACGGGGGCTTTGACCTGCTCCGTTTCCGACCTGGGCCGGTTCACCCCTCCTTAGGCGACCTGGTGGTCCCGGGCTCCCCCAGGAGCTCCATATCGATACCGAACTTAGTGCGGACACCCGATCGACATAGTCCACTGCAACTCAGAACTCCTGAGCTCAAACGATCCGCCAGCCTCAGCCTCCCAGTAGCTTGGATTACAGGCGCACGCCACTGCACCCGGCGAGAAACACAGGCACTTCTAGGGCTTTTAACTTTGAGAGAAATTATGTCATTGGTAATACTAATCTCTTCACCACCATCTAGCGGTGAAAAACAGAATTGCCAGTATTGAATAGGAATGGTTTCTGACAGATAAGAGAAAATGTACATTTCTCATTGGAATGGAAAATCAGTCGACATGTTCCTCTTGACAATTCCAGTTTAAAGTGCAGTGTAACTTGGACCAAGACGGTGGTCAGTCTATCAAGGCTAAAGTGTAGTGTAGGCTTAATTGTGAAACACTATAACACTGTAGTGGTGGACAAAGCAGGGTACACAACCCCAAATAGCTAGGCCTCGTCAACTATTACTCCACCTAGTGAGTTGCTCAGTCATGTAAAAAAATAGACTTGAATTAAAGGAGTAGTTGTCTCCGAAACACTTTTATATTTCAAATTGATGCATGAGTGTTAGTTGTTTCCAGCCTCCATTTACAGTATGTTTTCAGTGATAATTTCAGCAGAAAAACAGCACAATTCTACCCAATCAACTTAATTTAAATGAATTAAGTGCCAATCAGAACTGAGTGAAAACAGCTTTGTATTAAAGGAGGCATAAAAGACTGGGTCTCGCTGTATTGCTCCGGCTGCACTGCAGTGTCTATTCACAGGCGCGAACCCACTACTGAGCGGCACGGGGGCTTTGACCTGCTCCGTTTCCGACCTGGGCCGGTTCACCCCTCCTTAGGCGACCTGGTGGTCCCGGGCTCCCCCAGGAGCTCCATATCGATACCGAACTTAGTGCGGACACCTGTTCGACATAGTCCACTGCAGCTCAGAACTCCTGAGCTCAAACGATCCGCCAGCCTCAGCCTCCCAGTAGCTTGGATTACAGGCGCACGCCACTGCACCCAGCGAGAAACACAGGCACTTCTAGGGCTTTTAACTTTGAGAGAAATTATGTCATTGGTAATACTAATCTCTTCACCACCATCTAGCGGTGAAAAACAGAATTGCCAGTATTGAATAGGAATGGTTTCTGACAGATGCGAGAAAATGTACATTTCTCATTGGAATGGAAAATCAGTCGACATGTTCCTCTTGACAATTCCAGTTTAAAGTGCAGTGTAACTTGGACCAAGACGGTCGTCAGTCTATCAAGGCTAAAGTGTAGTGTAGGCTTAATTGTGAAACACTATAACACTGTAGTGGTGGACAAAGCAGGGTACACAACCCCAAATAGCTAGGCCTCGTCAACTATTACTCCACCTAGTGAGTTGCTCAGTCATGTAAAAAATTAGACTTGAATTAAAGGAGTAGTTGTCTCCGAAACACTTTTATATTTCAAATTGATGCATGAGTGTTAGTTGTTTCCAGCCTCCATTTACAGTATGTTTTCAGTGATAATTTCAGCAGAAAAACAGCACAATTCTACCCAATCAACTTAATTTAAATGAATTAAGTGCCAATCAGAACTGAGTGAAAACAGCTTTGTATTAAAGGAGGCATAAAAGACTGGGTCTCGCTGTATTGCTCCGGCTGCACTGCAGTGTCTATTCACAGGCGCGAACCCACTACTGAGCGGCACGGGGGCTTTGACCTGCTCCGTTTCCGACCTGGGCCGGTTCACCCCTCCTTAGGCGACCTGGTGGTCCCGGGCTCCCCCAGGAGCTCCATATCGATACCAAACTTAGTGCGGACACCCGATCGACATAGTCGACTGCAGCTCAGAACTCCTGAGCTCAAACGATCCGCCAGCCTCAGCCTCCCAGTAGTTTGGATTACAGGCGCACGCCACTGCACCCGGCGAGAAACACAGGCACTTCTAGGGCTTTTAACTTTGAGAGAAATTATGTCATTGGTAATACTAATCTCTTCACCACCATCTAGCGGTGAAAAACAGAATTGCCAGTATTGAATAGGAATGGTTTCTGACAGATAAGAGAAAATGTACATTTCTCATTGGAATGGAAAATCAGTCGACATGTTCCTCTTGACAATTCCAGTTTAAAGTGCAGTGTAACTTGGACCAAGACGGTGGTCAGTCTATCAAGGTTAAAGTGCAGTGTAGGCTTAATTGTGAAACACTATAACACTGTAGTGGTGGACAAAGCAGGGTACACAACCCCAAATAGCTAGGCCTCTTCAACTATTACTCCACCTAGTGAGTTGCTCAGTCATGTAAAAAAATAGACTTGAATTAAAGGAGTAGTTGTCTCCGAAACACTTTTATATTTCAAATTGATGCATGAGTGTTAGTTGTTTCCAGCCTCCATTTACAGTATGTTTTCAGTGATAATTTCAGCAGAAAAACAGCACAATTCTACCCAATCAACTTAATTTAAATGAATTAAGTGCCAATCAGAACTGAGTGAAAACAGCTTTGTATTAAAGGAGGCATAAAAGACTGGGTCTCGCTGTATTGCTCCGGCTGCACTGCAGTGTCTATTCACAGGCGCGAACCCACTACTGAGCGGCACGGGGGCTTTGACCTGCTCCGTTTCCGACCTGGGCCGGTTCACCCCTCCTTAGGCGACCTGGTGGTCCCGGGCTCCCCCAGGAGCTCCATATCGATACCAAACTTAGTGCGGACACCCGATCGACATAGTCCACTGCAACTCAGAACTCCTGAGCTCAAACGATCCGCCAGCCTCAGCCTCCCAGTAGCTTGGATTACAGGCGCACGCCACTGCACCCAGCGAGAAACACAGGCACTTCTAGGGCTTTTAACTTTGAGAGAAATTATGTCATTGGTAATACTAATCTCTTCACCACCATCTAGCGGTGAAAAACAGAATTGCCAGTATTGAATAGGAATGGTTTCTGACAGATAAGAGAAAATGTACATTTCTCATTGGAATGGAAAATCAGTCGACATGTTCCTCTTGACAATTCCAGTTTAAAGTGCAGTGTAACTTGGACCAAGACGGTGGTCAGTCTATCAAGGCTAAAGTGTAGTGTAGGCTTAATTGTGAAACACTATAACACTGTAGTGGTGGACAAAGCAGGGTACACAACCCCAAATAGCTAGGCCTCGTCAACTATTACTCCACCTAGTGAGTTGCTCAGTCATGTAAAAAAATAGACTTGAATTAAAGGAGTAGTTGTCTCCGAAACACTTTTATATTTCAAATTGATGCATGAGTGTTAGTTGTTTCCAGCCTCCATTTACAGTATGTTTTCAGTGATAATTTCAGCAGAAAAACAGCACAATTCTACCCAATCAACTTAATTTAAATGAATTAAGTGCCAATCAGAACTGAGTGAAAACAGCTTTGTATTAAAGGAGGCATAAAAGACTGGGTCTCGCTGTATTGCTCCGGCTGCACTGCAGTGTCTATTCACAGGCGCGAACCCACTACTGAGCGGCACGGGGGCTTTGACCTGCTCCGTTTCCGACCTGGGCCGGTTCACCCCTCCTTAGGCGACCTGGTGGTCCCGGGCTCCCCCAGGAGCTCCATATCGATACCAAACTTAGTGCGGACACCCGATCGACATAGTCCACTGCAACTCAGAACTCCTGAGCTCAAACGATCCGCCAGCCTCAGCCTCCCAGTAGCTTGGATTACAGGCGCACGCCACTGCACCCAGCGAGAAACACAGGCACTTCTAGGGCTTTTAACTTTGAGAGAAATTATGTCATTGGTAATACTAATCTCTTCACCACCATCTAGCGGTGAAAAACAGAATTGCCAGTATTGAATAGGAATGGTTTCTGACAGATAAGAGAAAATGTACATTTCTCATTGGAATGGAAAATCAGTCGACATGTTCCTCTTGACAATTCCAGTTTAAAGTGCAGTGTAACTTGGACCAAGACGGTGGTCAGTCTATCAAGGCTAAAGTGTAGTGTAGGCTTAATTGTGAAACACTATAACACTGTAGTGGTGGACAAAGCAGGGTACACAACCCCAAATAGCTAGGCCTCGTCAACTATTACTCCACCTAGTGAGTTGCTCAGTCATGTAAAAAAATAGACTTGAATTAAAGGAGTAGTTGTCTCCGAAACACTTTTATATTTCAAATTGATGCATGAGTGTTAGTTGTTTCCAGCCTCCATTTACAGTATGTTTTCAGTGATAATTTCAGCAGAAAAACAGCACAATTCTACCCAATCAACTTAATTTAAATGAATTAAGTGCCAATCATAACTGAGTGAAAACAGCTTTGTATTAAAGGAGGCATAAAAGACTGGGTCTCGCTGTATTGCTCCGGCTGCACTGCAGTGTCTATTCACAGGCGCGAACCCACTACTGAGCGGCACGGGGGCTTTGACCTGCTCCGTTTCCGACCTGGGCCGGTTCACCCCTCCTTAGGCGACCTGGTGGTCCCGGGCTCCCCCAGGAGCTCCATATCGATACCGAACTTAGTGCGGACACCTGTTCGACATAGTCCACTGCAGCTCAGAACTCCTGAGCTCAAACGATCCGCCAGCCTCAGCCTCCCAGTAGCTTGGATTACAGGCGCACGCCACTGCACCCAGCGAGAAACACAGGCACTTCTAGGGCTTTTAACTTTGAGAGAAATTATGTCATTGGTAATACTAATCTCTTCACCACCATCTAGCGGTGAAAAACAGAATTGCCAGTATTGAATAGGAATGGTTTCTGACAGATAAGAGAAAATGTACATTTCTCATTGGAATGGAAAATCAGTCGACATGTTCCTCTTGACAATTCCAGTTTAAAGTGCAGTGTAACTTGGACCAAGACGGTCGTCAGTCTATCAAGGCTAAAGTGTAGTGTAGGCTTAATTGTGAAACACTATAACACTGTAGTGGTGGACAAAGCAGGGTACACAACCCCAAATAGCTAGGCCTCGTCAACTATTACTCCACCTAGTGAGTTGCTCAGTCATGTAAAAAAAATAGACTTGAATTAAAGGAGTAGTTGTCTCCGAAACACTTTTATATTTCAAATTGATGCATGAGTGTTAGTTGTTTCCAGCCTCCATTTACAGTATGTTTTCAGTGATAATTTCAGCAGAAAAACAGCACAATTCTACCCAATCAACTTAATTTAAATGAATTAAGTGCCAATCAGAACTGAGTGAAAACAGCTTTGTATTAAAGGAGGCATAAAAGACTGGGTCTCGCTGTATTGCTCCGGCTGCACTGCAGTGTCTATTCACAGGCGCGAACCCACTACTGAGCGGCACGGGGGCTTTGACCTGCTCCGTTTCCGACCTGGGCCGGTTCACCCCTCCTTAGGCGACCTGGTGGTCCCGGGCTCCCCCAGGAGCTCCATATCGATACCAAACTTAGTGCGGACACCCGATCGACATAGTCGACTGCAACTCAGAACTCCTGAGCTCAAACGATCCGCCAGCCTCAGCCTCCCAGTAGCTTGGATTACAGGCGCACGCCACTGCACCCGGCGAGAAACACAGGCACTTCTAGGGCTTTTAACTTTGAGAGAAATTATGTCATTGGTAATACTAATCTCTTCACCACCATCTAGCGGTGAAAAACAGAATTGCCAGTATTGAATAGGAATGGTTTCTGACAGATAAGAGAAAATGTACATTTCTCATTGGAATGGAAAATCAGTCGACATGTTCCTCTTGACAATTCCAGTTTAAAGTGCAGTGTAACTTGGACCAAGACGGTCGTCAGTCTATCAAGGCTAAAGTGTAGTGTAGGCTTAATTGTGAAACACTATAACACTGTAGTGGTGGACAAAGCAGGGTACACAACCCCAAATAGCTAGGCCTCGTCAACTATTACTCCACCTAGTGAGTTGCTCAGTCATGTAAAAAAATAGACTTGAATTAAAGGAGTAGTTGTCTCCGAAACACTTTTATATTTCAAATTGATGCATGAGTGTTAGTTGTTTCCAGCCTCCATTTACAGTATGTTTTCAGTGATAATTTCAGCAGAAAAACAGCACAATTCTACACAATCAACTTAATTTAAATGAATTAAGTGCCAATCAGAACTGAGTGAAAACAGCTTTGTATTAAAGGAGGCATAAAAGACTGGGTCTCGCTGTATTGCTCCGGCTGCACTGCAGTGTCTATTCACAGGCGCGAACCCACTACTGAGCGGCACGGGGGCTTTGACCTGCTCCGTTTCCGACCTGGGCCGGTTCACCCCTCCTTAGGCGACCTGGTGGTCCCGGGCTCCCCCAGGAGCTCCATATCGATACCAAACTTAGTGCGGACACCCGATCGACATAGTCCACTGCAACTCAGAACTCCTGAGCTCAAACGATCCGCCAGCCTCAGCCTCCCAGTAGCTTGGATTACAGGCGCACGCCACTGCACCCGGCGAGAAACACAGGCACTTCTAGGGCTTTTAACTTTGAGAGAAATTATGTCATTGGTAATACTAATCTCTTCACCACCATCTAGCGGTGAAAAACAGAATTGCCAGTATTGAATAGGAATGGTTTCTGACAGATGCGAGAAAATGTACATTTCTCATTGGAATGGAAAATCAGTCGACATGTTCCTCTTGACAATTCCAGTTTAAAGTGCAGTGTAACTTGGACCAAGACGGTGGTCAGTCTATCAAGGCTAAAGTGCAGTGTAGGCTTAATTGTGAAACACTATAACACTGTAGTGGTGGACAAAGCAGGGTACACAACCCCAAATAGCTAGGCCTCTTCAACTATTACTCCACCTAGTGAGTTGCTCAGTCATGTAAAAAAATAGACTTGAATTAAAGCAGTCGTTGTCTCCGAAACACTTTTATATTTCAAATTGATGCATGAGTGTTAGTTGTTTCCAGCTTCCATTTACAGTATGTTTTCAGTGATAATTTCAGCAGAAAAACAGCACAATTCTACCCAATCAACTTAATTTAAATGAATTAAGTGCCAATCAGAACTGAGTGAAAACAGCTTTGTATTAAAGGAGGCATAAAAGACTGGGTCTCGCTGTATTGCTCCGGCTGCACTGCAGTGTCTATTCACAGGCGCGAACCCACTACTGAGCGGCACGGGGGCTTTGACCTGCTCCGTTTCCGACCTGGGCCGGTTCACCCCTCCTTAGGCGACCTGGTGGTCCCGGGCTCCCCCAGGAGCTCCATATCGATACCGAACTTAGTGCGGACACCTGTTCGACATAGTCCACTGCAGCTCAGAACTCCTGAGCTCAAACGATCCGCCAGCCTCAGCGTCCCAGTAGCTTGGATTACAGGCGCACGCCACTGCACCCAGCGAGAAACACAGGCACTTCTAGGGCTTTTAACTTTGAGAGAAATTATGTCATTGGTAATACTAATCTCTTCACCACCATCTAGCGGTGAAAAACAGAATTGCCAGTATTGAATAGGAATGGTTTCTGACAGATGCGAGAAAATGTACATTTCTCATTGGAATGGAAAATCAGTCGACATGTTCCTCTTGACAATTCCAGTTTAAAGTGCAGTGTAACTTGGACCAAGACGGTCGTCAGTCTATCAAGGCTAAAGTGTAGTGTAGGCTTAATTGTGAAACACTATAACACTGTAGTGGTGGACAAAGCAGGGTACACAACCCCAAATAGCTAGGCCTCGTCAACTATTACTCCACCTAGTGAGTTGCTCAGTCATGTAAAAAAATAGACTTGAATTAAAGGAGTAGTTGTCTCCGAAACACTTTTATATTTCAAATTGATGCATGAGTGTTAGTTGTTTCCAGCCTCCATTTACAGTATGTTTTCAGTGATAATTTCAGCAGAAAAACAGCACAATTCTACCCAATCAACTTAATTTAAATGAATTAAGTGCCAATCAGAACTGAGTGAAAACAGCTTTGTATTAAAGGAGGCATAAAAGACTGGGTCTCGCTGTATTGCTCCGGCTGCACTGCAGTGTCTATTCACAGGCGCGAACCCACTACTGAGCGGCACGGGGGCTTTGACCTGCTCCGTTTCCGACCTGGGCCGGTTCACCCCTCCTTAAGTATCATTCATAGTCGGACGTAAGGATACGTAACCAGCGCCAGCGCTCCTTGCGTTGTCGTTTTTGTCTCCCCCTCCGTCACTTACGGCTCCAGGATTTCCGTCCGTGCGATCAACATTCACCGTCAGGCCGACGTACGTTCGTTTGTACATTGCCTGTAGTACCAGTGGAAACCGTTGGCAGTATATCAGGGAAAAAAAGTTTTCCTTGGGCACTCTTTCTCCACAAAAAGACCCACGTTGGTGGTGGAAGTACTTGAGTAAATGTACTTAATTACTGTGACGAAATGAACCCAGCCAGCCATTCCCTAAACACACACACACACACACAAATAATATAGCACAGTGCAGTATGGGTCGAAACTCACGTTTTGTAGACAACCATTGTTTTTGTCTAGTTTGTGGACTATAGTTTGTGTCTTTTATTGCGTTGTTTTGGCGTCCATTTTAGCGCTGTTGCCAGGTTTTGTGAGAGAAATAAGCAACCAGGTCTATGAAAACAAGCCAAAAATAATCGACTAGGCCACATCACATGAAAATAGTAGATCTACAATATCTATTTGAGAATCACTGGTTTAAATAATAATTGGCCCAAATAAGCAACTACACTTTAGAAACAAGCCCAAATAAAACCGCAACCACCAATGTTTGTTTACAAGCAACTTTACAGAAAAATAAGCCCAAAGTCGCTTATAATAAGCGGACATGGCAACACTTTTCACAACATTTAAAACCTCGCAGCTGCCATCTAGTGGATTAATAGGTGTACGACGCCCAACGTTATAATTCCTACGGATTTAACGTCAGCGACTATGCATGCATCCGTAAAGAACGGACGGAATCCCTCACCCCCTGACGCACGTTTTAGACCCATCTAGGGACTATGAACGGGCCTTTAGGCGACCTGGTGGTCCCGGGCTCCCCATCGATACCAAACTTAGTGCGGACACCCGATCGACTTTTAGTCGACTGCAACTCAGAACTCCTGAGCTCAAACGATCCGCCAGCCTCAGCCTCCCAGTAGCTTGGATTACAGGCGCACGCCACTGCACCCGGCGAGAAACACAGGCACTTCTAGGGCTTTTAACTTTGAGAGAAATTATGTCATTGGTAATACTAATCTCTTCACCACCATCTAGCGGTGAAAAACAGAATTGCCAGTATTGAATAGGAATGGTTTCTGACAGATAAGAGAAAATGTACATTTCTCATTGGAATGGAAAATCAGTCGACATGTTCCTCTTGACAATTCCAGTTTAAAGTGCAGTGTAACTTGGACCAAGACGGTCGTCAGTCTATCAAGGCTAAAGTGTAGTGTAGGCTTAATTGTGAAACACTATAACACTGTAGTGGTGGACAAAGCAGGGTACACAACCCCAAATAGCTAGGCCTCGTCAACTATTACTCCACCTAGTGAGTTGCTCAGTCATGTAAAAAAATAGACTTGAATTAAAGGAGTAGTTGTCTCCGAAACACTTTTATATTTCAAATTGATGCATGAGTGTTAGTTGTTTCCAGCTTCCATTTACAGTATGTTTTCAGTGATAATTTCAGCAGAAAAACAGCACAATTCTACCCAATCAACTTAATTTAAATGAATTAAGTGCCAATCAGAACTGAGTGAAAACAGCTTTGTATTAAAGGAGGCATAAAAGACTGGGTCTCGCTGTATTGCTCCGGCTGCACTGCAGTGTCTATTCACAGGCGCGAACCCACTACTGAGCGGCACGGGGGCTTTGACCTGCTCCGTTTCCGACCTGGGCCGGTTCACCCCTCCTTAGGCGACCTGGTGGTCCCGGGCTCCCCCAGGAGCTCCATATCGATACCGAACTTAGTGCGGACACCCGATCGACATAGTCCACTGCAACTCAGAACTCCTGAGCTCAAACGATCCGCCAGCCTCAGCCTCCCAGTAGCTTGGATTACAGGCGCACGCCACTGCACCCGGCGAGAAACACAGGCACTTCTAGGGCTTTTAACTTTGAGAGAAATTATGTCATTGGTAATACTAATCTCTTCACCACCATCTAGCGGTGAAAAACAGAATTGCCAGTATTGAATAGGAATGGTTTCTGACAGATGCAAGAAAATGTACATTTCTCATTGGAATGGAAAATCAGTCGACATGTTCCTCTTGACAATTCCAGTTTAAAGTGCAGTGTAACTTGGACCAAGACGGTGGTCAGTCTATCAAGGCTAAAGTGTAGTGTAGGCTTAATTGTGAAACACTATAACACTGTAGTGGTGGACAAAGCAGGGTACACAACCCCAAATAGCTAGGCCTCGTCAACTATTACTCCACCTAGTGAGTTGCTCAGTCATGTAAAAAAATAGACTTGAATTAAAGGAGTAGTTGTCTCCGAAACACTTTTATATTTCAAATTGATGCATGAGTGTTAGTTGTTTCCAGCCTCCATTTACAGTATGTTTTCAGTGATAATTTCAGCAGAAAAACAGCACAATTCTACCCAATCAACTTAATTTAAATGAATTAAGTGCCAATCAGAACTGAGTGAAAACAGCTTTGTATTAAAGGAGGCATAAAAGACTGGGTCTCGCTGTATTGCTCCGGCTGCACTGCAGTGTCTATTCACAGGCGCGAACCCACTACTGAGCGGCACGGGGCTTTGACCTGCTCCGTTTCCGACCTGGGCCGGTTCACCCCTCCTTAGGCGACCTGGTGGTCCCGGGCTCCCCCAGGAGCTCCATATCGATACCGAACTTAGTGCGGACACCCGTTCGACATAGTCCACTGCAGCTCAGAACTCCTGAGCTCAAACGATCCGCCAGCCTCAGCCTCCCAGTAGCTTGGATTACAGGCGCACGCCACTGCACCCAGCGAGAAACACAGGCACTTCTAGGGCTTTTAACTTTGAGAGAAATTATGTCATTGGTAATACTAATCTCTTCACCACCATCTAGCGTTGAAAAACAGAATTGCCAGTATTGAATAGGAATGGTTTCTGACAGATGCGAGAAAATGTACATTTCTCATTGGAATGGAAAATCAGTCGACATGTTCCTCTTGACAATTCCAGTTTAAAGTGCAGTGTAACTTGGACCAAGACGGTCGTCAGTCTATCAAGGCTAAAGTGTAGTGTAGGCTTAATTGTGAAACACTATAACACTGTAGTGGTGGACAAAGCAGGGTACACAACCCCAAATAGCTAGGCCTCGTCAACTATTACTCCACCTAGTGAGTTGCTCAGTCATGTAAAAAAATAGACTTGAATTAAAGGAGTAGTTGTCTCCGAAACACTTTTATATTTCAAATTGATGCATGAGTGTTAGTTGTTTCCAGCCTCCATTTACAGTATGTTTTCAGTGATAATTTCAGCAGAAAAACAGCACAATTCTACCCAATCAACTTAATTTAAATGAATTAAGTGCCAATCAGAACTGAGTGAAAACAGCTTTGTATTAAAGGAGGCATAAAAGACTGGGTCTCGCTGTATTGCTCCGGCTGCACTGCAGTGTCTATTCACAGGCGCGAACCCACTACTGAGCGGCACGGGGGCTTTGACCTGCTCCGTTTCCGACCTGGGCCGGTTCACCCCTCCTTAGGCGACCTGGTGGTCCCGGGCTCCCCCAGGAGCTCCATATCGATACCGAACTTAGTGCGGACACCCGATCGACATAGTCGACTGCAACTCAGAACTCCTGAGCTCAAACGATCCGCCAGCCTCAGCCTCCCAGTAGCTTGGATTACAGGCGCACGCCACTGCACCCGGCGAGAAACACAGGCACTTCTAGGGCTTTTAACTTTGAGAGAAATTATGTCATTGGTAATACTAATCTCTTCACCACCATCTAGCGGTGAAAAACAGAATTGCCAGTATTGAATAGGAATGGTTTCTGACAGATAAGAGAAAATGTACATTTCTCATTGGAATGGAAAATCAGTCGACATGTTCCTCTTGACAATTCCAGTTTAAAGTGCAGTGTAACTTGGACCAAGACGGTCGTCAGTCTATCAAGGCTAAAGTGTAGTGTAGGCTTAATTGTGAAACACTATAACACTGTAGTGGTGGACAAAGCAGGGTACACAACCCCAAATAGCTAGGCCTCGTCAACTATTACTCCACCTAGTGAGTTGCTCAGTCATGTAAAAAAATAGACTTGAATTAAAGGAGTAGTTGTCTCCGAAACACTTTTATATTTCAAATTGATGCATGAGTGTTAGTTGTTTCCAGCCTCCATTTACAGTATGTTTTCAGTGATAATTTCAGCAGAAAAACAGCACAATTCTACACAATCAACTTAATTTAAATGAATTAAGTGCCAATCAGAACTGAGTGAAAACAGCTTTGTATTAAAGGAGGCATAAAAGACTGGGTCTCGCTGTATTGCTCCGGCTGCACTGCAGTGTCTATTCACAGGCGCGAACCCACTACTGAGCGGCACGGGGCTTTGACCTGCTCCGTTTCCGACCTGGGCCGGTTCACCCCTCCTTAGGCGACCTGGTGGTCCCGGGCTCCCCCAGGAGCTCCATATCGATACCGAACTTAGTGCGGACACCTGTTTGACATAGTCCACTGCAGCTCAGAACTCCTGAGCTCAAACGATCCGCCAGCCTCAGCCTCCCAGTAGCTTGGATTACAGGCGCACGCCACTGCACCCAGCGAGAAACACAGGCACTTCTAGGGCTTTTAACTTTGAGAGAAATTATGTCATTGGTAATACTAATCTCTTCACCACCATCTAGCGGTGAAAAACAGAATTGCCAGTATTGAATAGGAATGGTTTCTGACAGATGCGAGAAAATGTACATTTCTCATTGGAATGGAAAATCAGTCGACATGTTCCTCTTGACAATTCCAGTTTAAAATGCAGTGTAACTTGGACCAAGACGGTCGTCAGTCTATCAAGGCTAAAGTGTAGTGTAGGCTTAATTGTGAAACACTATAACACTGTAGTGGTGGACAAAGCAGGGTACACAACCCCAAATAGCTAGGCCTCGTCAACTATTACTCCACCTAGTGAGTTGCTCAGTCATGTAAAAAAATAGACTTGAATTAAAGGAGTAGTTGTCTCCGAAACACTTTTATATTTCAAATTGATGCATGAGTGTTAGTTGTTTCCAGCCTCCATTTACAGTATGTTTTCAGTGATAATTTCAGCAGAAAAACAGCACAATTCTACCCAATCAACTTAATTTAAATGAATTAAGTGCCAATCAGAACTGAGTGAAAACAGCTTTGTATTAAAGGAGGCATAAAAGACTGGGTCTCGCTGTATTGCTCCGGCTGCACTGCAGTGTCTATTCACAGGCGCGAACCCACTACTGAGCGGCACGGGGGCTTTGACCTGCTCCGTTTCCGACCTGGGCCGGTTCACCCCTCCTTAGGCGACCTGGTGGTCCCGGGCTCCCCCAGGAGCTCCATATCGATACCGAACTTAGTGCGGACACCCGATCGACATAGTCCACTGCAACTCAGAACTCCTGAGCTCAAACGATCCGCCAGCCTCAGCCTCCCAGTAGCTTGGATTACAGGCGCACGCCACTGCACCCGGCGAGAAACACAGGCACTTCTAGGGCTTTTAACTTTGAGAGAAATTATGTCATTGGTAATACTAATCTCTTCACCACCATCTAGCGGTGAAAAACAGAATTGCCAGTATTGAATAGGAATGGTTTCTGACAGATGCAAGAAAATGTACATTTCTCATTGAAATGGAAAATCAGTCGACATGTTCCTCTTGACAATTCCAGTTTAAAGTGCAGTGTAACTTGGACCAAGACGGTGGTCAGTCTATCAAGGCTAAAGTGTAGTGTAGGCTTAATTGTGAAACACTATAACACTGTAGTGGTGGACAAAGCAGGGTACACAACCCCAAATAGCTAGGCCTCGTCAACTATTACTCCACCTAGTGAGTTGCTCAGTCATGTAAAAAAATAGACTTGAATTAAAGGAGTAGTTGTCTCCGAAACACTTTTATATTTCAAATTGATGCATGAGTGTTAGTTGTTTCCAGCCTCCATTTACAGTATGTTTTCAGTGATAATTTCAGCAGAAAAACAGCACAATTCTACCCAATCAACTTAATTTAAATGAATTAAGTGCCAATCAGAACTGAGTGAAAACAGCTTTGTATTAAAGGAGGCATAAAAGACTGGGTCTCGCTGTATTGCTCCGGCTGCACTGCAGTGTCTATTCACAGGCGCGAACCCACTACTGAGCGGCACGGGGGCTTTGACCTGCTCCGTTTCCGACCTGGGCCGGTTCACCCCTCCTTAGGCGACCTGGTGGTCCCGGGCTCCCCCAGGAGCTCCATATCGATACCGAACTTAGTGCGGACACCCGATCGACATAGTCGACTGCAACTCAGAACTCCTGAGCTCAAACGATCCGCCAGCCTCAGCCTCCCAGTAGCTTGGATTACAGGCGCACGCCACTGCACCCGGCGAGAAACACAGGCACTTCTAGGGCTTTTAACTTTGAGAGAAATTATGTCATTGGTAATACTAATCTCTTCACCACCATCTAGCGGTGAAAAACAGAATTGCCAGTATTGAATAGGAATGGTTTCTGACAGATGCGAGAAAATGTACATTTCTCATTGGAATGGAAAATCAGTCGACATGTTCCTCTTGACAATTCCAGTTTAAAGTGCAGTGTAACTTGGACCAAGACGGTGGTCAGTCTATCAAGGCTAAAGTGCAGTGTAGGCTTAATTGTGAAACACTATAACACTGTAGTGGTGGACAAAGCAGGGTACACAACCCCAAATAGCTAGGCCTCGTCAACTATTACTCCACCTAGTGAGTTGCTCAGTCATGTAAAAAAATAGACTTGAATTAAAGCAGTCGTTGTCTCCGAAACACTTTTATATTTCAAATTGATGCATGAGTGTTAGTTGTTTCCAGCTTCCATTTACAGTATGTTTTCAGTGATAATTTCAGCAGAAAAACAGCACAATTCTACCCAATCAACTTAATTTAAATGAATTAAGTGCCAATCAGAACTGAGTGAAAACAGCTTTGTATTAAAGGAGGCATAAAAGACTGGGTCTCGCTGTATTGCTCCGGCTGCACTGCAGTGTCTATTCACAGGCGCGAACCCACTACTGAGCGGCACGGGGGCTTTGACCTGCTCCGTTTCCGACCTGGGCCGGTTCACCCCTCCTTAGGCGACCTGGTGGTCCCGGGCTCCCCCAGGAGCTCCATATCGATACCAAACTTAGTGCGGACACCCGATCGACATAGTCCACTGCAACTCAGATCTCCTGAGCTCAAACGATCCGCCAGCCTCAGCCTCCCAGTAGCTTGGATTACAGGCGCACGCCACTGCACCCGGCGAGAAACACAGGCACTTCTAGGGCTTTTAACTTTGAGAGAAATTATGTCATTGGTAATACTAATCTCTTCACCACCATCTAGCGGTGAAAAACAGAATTGCCAGTATTGAATAGGAATGGTTTCTGACAGATGCAAGAAAATGTACATTTCTCATTGGAATGGAAAATCAGTCGACATGTTCCTCTTGACAATTCCAGTTTAAAGTGCAGTGTAACTTGGACCAAGACGGTGGTCAGTCTATCAAGGCTAAAGTGTAGTGTAGGCTTAATTGTGAAACACTATAACACTGTAGTGGTGGACAAAGCAGGGTACACAACCCCAAATAGCTAGGCCTCGTCAACTATTACTCCACCTAGTGAGTTGCTCAGTCATGTAAAAAAATAGACTTGAATTAAAGGAGTAGTTGTCTCCGAAACACTTTTATATTTCAAATTGATGCATGAGTGTTAGTTGTTTCCAGCTTCCATTTACAGTATGTTTTCAGTGATAATTTCAGCAGAAAAACAGCACAATTCTACCCAATCAACTTAATTTAAATGAATTAAGTGCCAATCAGAACTGAGTGAAAACAGCTTTGTATTAAAGGAGGCATAAAAGACTGGGTCTCGCTGTATTGCTCCGGCTGCACTGCAGTGTCTATTCACAGGCGCGAACCCACTACTGAGCGGCACGGGGGCTTTGACCTGCTCCGTTTCCGACCTGGGCCGGTTCACCCCTCCTTAGGCGACCTGGTGGTCCCGGGCTCCCCCAGGAGCTCCATATCGATACCGAACTTAGTGCGGACACCCGATCGACATAGTCCACTGCAACTCAGAACTCCTGAGCTCAAACGATCCGCCAGCCTCAGCCTCCCAGTAGCTTGGATTACAGGCGCACGCCACTGCACCCGACGAGAAACACAGGCACTTCTAGGGCTTTTAACTTTGAGAGAAATTATGTCATTGGTAATACTAATCTCTTCACCACCATCTAGCGGTGAAAAACAGAATTGCCAGTATTGAATAGGAATGGTTTCTGACAGATGCAAGAAAATGTACATTTCTCATTGGAATGGAAAATCAGTCGACATGTTCCTCTTGACAATTCCAGTTTAAAGTGCAGTGTAACTTGGACCAAGACGGTGGTCAGTCTATCAAGGCTAAAGTGTAGTGTAGGCTTAATTGTGAAACACTATAACACTGTAGTGGTGGACAAAGCAGGGTACACAACCCCAAATAGCTAGGCCTCGTCAACTATTACTCCACCTAGTGAGTTGCTCAGTCATGTAAAAAAATAGACTTGAATTAAAGGAGTAGTTGTCTCCGAAACACTTTTATATTTCAAATTGATGCATGAGTGTTAGTTGTTTCCAGCCTCCATTTACAGTATGTTTTCAGTGATAATTTCAGCAGAAAAACAGCACAATTCTACCCAATCAACTTAATTTAAATGAATTAAGTGCCAATCAGAACTGAGTGAAAACAGCTTTGTATTAAAGGAGGCATAAAAGACTGGGTCTCGCTGTATTGCTCCGGCTGCACTGCAGTGTCTATTCACAGGCGCGAACCCACTACTGAGCGGCACGGGGGCTTTGACCTGCTCCGTTTCCGACCTGGGCCGGTTCACCCCTCCTTAGGCGACCTGGTGGTCCCGGGCTCCCCCAGGAGCTCCGTATCGATACCAAACTTAGTGCGGACACCCGATCGACATAGTCGACTGCAACTCAGAACTCCTGAGCTCAAACGATCCGCCAGCCTCAGCCTCCCAGTAGCTTGGATTACAGGCGCACGCCACTGCACCCGGCGAGAAACACAGGCACTTCTAGGGCTTTTAACTTTGAGAGAAATTATGTCATTGGTAATACTAATCTCTTCACCACCATCTAGCGGTGAAAAACAGAATTGCCAGTATTGAATAGGAATGGTTTCTGACAGATAAGAGAAAATGTACATTTCTCATTGGAATGGAAAATCAGTCGACATGTTCCTCTTGACAATTCCAGTTTAAAGTGCAGTGTAACTTGGACCAAGACGGTCGTCAGTCTATCAAGGCTAAAGTGTAGTGTAGGCTTAATTGTGAAACACTATAACACTGTAGTGGTGGACAAAGCAGGGTACACAACCCCAAATAGCTAGGCCTCGTCAACTATTACTCCACCTAGTGAGTTGCTCAGTCATGTAAAAAAATAGACTTGAATTAAAGGAGTAGTTGTCTCCGAAACACTTTTATATTTCAAATTGATGCATGAGTGTTAGTTGTTTCCAGCCTCCATTTACAGTATGTTTTCAGTGATAATTTCAGCAGAAAAACAGCACAATTCTACACAATCAACTTAATTTAAATGAATTAAGTGCCAATCAGAACTGAGTGAAAACAGCTTTGTATTAAAGGAGGCATAAAAGACTGGGTCTCGCTGTATTGCTCCGGCTGCACTGCAGTGTCTATTCACAGGCGCGAACCCACTACTGAGCGGCACGGGGGCTTTGACCTGCTCCGTTTCCGACCTGGGCCGGTTCACCCCTCCTTAGGCGACCTGGTGGTCCCGGGCTCCCCCAGGAGCTCCATATCGATACCAAACTTAGTGCGGACACCCGATCGACATAGTCCACTGCAACTCAGAACTCCTGAGCTCAAACGATCCGCCAGCCTCAGCCTCCCAGTAGCTTGGATTACAGGCGCACGCCACTGCACCCGGCGAGAAACACAGGCACTTCTAGGGCTTTTAACTTTGAGAGAAATTATGTCATTGGTAATACTAATCTCTTCACCACCATCTAGCGGTGAAAAACAGAATTGCCAGTATTGAATAGGAATGGTTTCTGACAGATGCGAGAAAATGTACATTTCTCATTGGAATGGAAAATCAGTCGACATGTTCCTCTTGACAATTCCAGTTTAAAGTGCAGTGTAACTTGGACCAAGACGGTGGTCAGTCTATCAAGGTTAAAGTGCAGTGTAGGCTTAATTGTGAAACACTATAACACTGTAGTGGTGGACAAAGCAGGGTACACAACCCCAAATAGCTAGGCCTCTTCAACTATTACTCCACCTAGTGAGTTGCTCAGTCATGTAAAAAAATAGACTTGAATTAAAGGAGTAGTTGTCTCCGAAACACTTTTATATTTCAAATTGATGCATGAGTGTTAGTTGTTTCCAGCCTCCATTTACAGTATGTTTTCAGTGATAATTTCAGCAGAAAAACAGCACAATTCTACCCAATCAACTTAATTTAAATGAATTAAGTGCCAATCAGAACTGAGTGAAAACAGCTTTGTATTAAAGGAGGCATAAAAGACTGGGTCTCGCTGTATTGCTCCGGCTGCACTGCAGTGTCTATTCACAGGCGCGAACCCACTACTGAGCGGCACGGGGGCTTTGACCTGCTCCGTTTCCGACCTGGGCCGGTTCACCCCTCCTTAGGCGACCTGGTGGTCCCGGGCTCCCCCAGGAGCTCCATATCGATACCGAACTTAGTGCGGACACCTGTTCGACATAGTCCACTGCAGCTCAGAACTCCTGAGCTCAAACGATCCGCCAGCCTCAGCCTCCCAGTAGCTTGGATTACAGGCGCACGCCACTGCACCCAGCGAGAAACACAGGCACTTCTAGGGCTTTTAACTTTGAGAGAAATTATGTCATTGGTAATACTAATCTCTTCACCACCATCTAGCGGTGAAAAACAGAATTGCCAGTATTGAATAGGAATGGTTTCTGACAGATGCAAGAAAATGTACATTTCTCATTGGAATGGAAAATCAGTCGACATGTTCCTCTTGACAATTCCAGTTTAAAGTGCAGTGTAACTTGGACCAAGACGGTGGTCAGTCTATCAAGGCTAAAGTGTAGTGTAGGCTTAATTGTGAAACACTATAACACTGTAGTGGTGGACAAAGCAGGGTACACAACCCCAAATAGCTAGGCCTCGTCAACTATTACTCCACCTAGTGAGTTGCTCAGTCATGTAAAAAAATAGACTTGAATTAAAGGAGTAGTTGTCTCCGAAACACTTTTATATTTCAAATTGATGCATGAGTGTTAGTTGTTTCCAGCCTCCATTTACAGTATGTTTTCAGTGATAATTTCAGCAGAAAAACAGCACAATTCTACCCAATCAACTTAATTTAAATGAATTAAGTGCCAATCAGAACTGAGTGAAAACAGCTTTGTATTAAAGGAGGCATAAAAGACTGGGTCTCGCTGTATTGCTCCGGCTGCACTGCAGTGTCTATTCACAGGCGCGAACCCACTACTGAGCGGCACGGGGCTTTGACCTGCTCCGTTTCCGACCTGGGCCGGTTCACCCCTCCTTAGGCGACCTGGTGGTCCCGGGCTCCCCCAGGAGCTCCATATCGATACCGAACTTAGTGCGGACACCCGTTCGACATAGTCCACTGCAGCTCAGAACTCCTGAGCTCAAACGATCCGCCAGCCTCAGCCTCCCAGTAGCTTGGATTACAGGCGCACGCCACTGCACCCAGCGAGAAACACAGGCACTTCTAGGGCTTTTAACTTTGAGAGAAATTATGTCATTGGTAATACTAATCTCTTCACCACCATCTAGCGGTGAAAAACAGAATTGCCAGTATTGAATAGGAATGGTTTCTGACAGATGCGAGAAAATGTACATTTCTCATTGGAATGGAAAATCAGTCGACATGTTCCTCTTGACAATTCCAGTTTAAAGTGCAGTGTAACTTGGACCAAGACGGTCGTCAGTCTATCAAGGCTAAAGTGTAGTGTAGGCTTAATTGTGAAACACTATAACACTGTAGTGGTGGACAAAGCAGGGTACACAACCCCAAATAGCTAGGCCTCGTCAACTATTACTCCACCTAGTGAGTTGCTCAGTCATGTAAAAAAATAGACTTGAATTAAAGGAGTAGTTGTCTCCGAAACACTTTTATATTTCAAATTGATGCATGAGTGTTAGTTGTTTCCAGCCTCCATTTACAGTATGTTTTCAGTGATAATTTCAGCAGAAAAACAGCACAATTCTACCCAATCAACTTAATTTAAATGAATTAAGTGCCAATCAGAACTGAGTGAAAACAGCTTTGTATTAAAGGAGGCATAAAAGACTGGGTCTCGCTGTATTGCTCCGGCTGCACTGCAGTGTCTATTCACAGGCGCGAACCCACTACTGAGCGGCACGGGGGCTTTGACCTGCTCCGTTTCCGACCTGGGCCGGTTCACCCCTCCTTAGGCGACCTGGTGGTCCCGGGCTCCCCCAGGAGCTCCATATCGATACCAAACTTAGTGCGGACACCCGATCGACATAGTCCACTGCAACTCAGAACTCCTGAGCTCAAACGATCCGCCAGCCTCAGCCTCCCAGTAGCTTGGATTACAGGCGCACGCCACTGCACCCGGCGAGAAACACAGGCACTTCTAGGGCTTTTAACTTTGAGAGAAATTATGTCATTGGTAATACTAATCTCTTCACCACCATCTAGCGGTGAAAAACAGAATTGCCAGTATTGAATAGGAATGGTTTCTGACAGATAAGAGAAAATGTACATTTCTCATTGGAATGGAAAATCAGTCGACATGTTCCTCTTGACAATTCCAGTTTAAAGTGCAGTGTAACTTGGACCAAGACGGTCGTCAGTCTATCAAGGCTAAAGTGTAGTGTAGGCTTAATTGTGAAACACTATAACACTGTAGTGGTGGACAAAGCAGGGTACACAACCCCAAATAGCTAGGCCTCGTCAACTATTACTCCACCTAGTGAGTTGCTCAGTCATGTAAAAAAATAGACTTGAATTAAAGGAGTAGTTGTCTCCGAAACACTTTTATATTTCAAATTGATGCATGAGTGTTAGTTGTTTCCAGCCTCCATTTACAGTATGTTTTCAGTGATAATTTCAGCAGAAAAACAGCACAATTCTACACAATCAACTTAATTTAAATGAATTAAGTGCCAATCAGAACTGAGTGAAAACAGCTTTGTATTAAAGGAGGCATAAAAGACTGGGTCTCGCTGTATTGCTCCGGCTGCACTGCAGTGTCTATTCACAGGCGCGAACCCACTACTGAGCGGCACGGGGGCTTTGACCTGCTCCGTTTCCGACCTGGGCCGGTTCACCCCTCCTTAGGCGACCTGGTGGTCCCGGGCTCCCCCAGGAGCTCCATATCGATACCAAACTTAGTGCGGACACCCGATCGACATAGTCCACTGCAACTCAGAACTCCTGAGCTCAAACGATCCGCCAGCCTCAGCCTCCCAGTAGCTTGGATTACAGGCGCACGCCACTGCACCCGGCGAGAAACACAGGCACTTCTAGGGCTTTTAACTTTGAGAGAAATTATGTCATTGGTAATACTAATCTCTTCACCACCATCTAGCGGTGAAAAACAGAATTGCCAGTATTGAATAGGAATGGTTTCTGACAGATGCGAGAAAATGTACATTTCTCATTGGAATGGAAAATCAGTCGACATGTTCCTCTTGACAATTCCAGTTTAAAGTGCAGTGTAACTTGGACCAAGACGGTGGTCAGTCTATCAAGGTTAAAGTGCAGTGTAGGCTTAATTGTGAAACACTATAACACTGTAGTGGTGGACAAAGCAGGGTACACAACCCCAAATAGCTAGGCCTCTTCAACTATTACTCCACCTAGTGAGTTGCTCAGTCATGTAAAAAAATAGACTTGAATTAAAGGAGTAGTTGTCTCCGAAACACTTTTATATTTCAAATTGATGCATGAGTGTTAGTTGTTTCCAGCCTCCATTTACAGTATGTTTTCAGTGATAATTTCAGCAGAAAAACAGCACAATTCTACCCAATCAACTTAATTTAAATGAATTAAGTGCCAATCAGAACTGAGTGAAAACAGCTTTGTATTAAAGGAGGCATAAAAGACTGGGTCTCGCTGTATTGCTCCGGCTGCACTGCAGTGTCTATTCACAGGCGCGAACCCACTACTGAGCGGCACGGGGGCTTTGACCTGCTCCGTTTCCGACCTGGGCCGGTTCACCCCTCCTTAGGCGACCTGGTGGTCCCGGGCTCCCCCAGGAGCTCCATATCGATACCGAACTTAGTGCGGACACCTGTTCGACATAGTCCACTGCAGCTCAGAACTCCTGAGCTCAAACGATCCGCCAGCCTCAGCCTCCCAGTAGCTTGGATTACAGGCGCACGCCACTGCACCCAACGAGAAACACAGGCACTTCTAGGGCTTTTAACTTTGAGAGAAATTATGTCATTGGTAATACTAATCTCTTCACCACCATCTAGCGGTGAAAAACAGAATTGCCAGTATTGAATAGGAATGGTTTCTGACAGATGCGAGAAAATGTACATTTCTCATTGGAATGGAAAATCAGTCGACATGTTCCTCTTGACAATTCCAGTTTAAAATGCAGTGTAACTTGGACCAAGACGGTCGTCAGTCTATCAAGGCTAAAGTGTAGTGTAGGCTTAATTGTGAAACACTATAACACTGTAGTGGTGGACAAAGCAGGGTACACAACCCCAAATAGCTAGGCCTCGTCAACTATTACTCCACCTAGTGAGTTGCTCAGTCATGTAAAAAAATAGACTTGAATTAAAGGAGTAGTTGTCTCCGAAACACTTTTATATTTCAAATTGATGCATGAGTGTTAGTTGTTTCCAGCCTCCATTTACAGTATGTTTTCAGTGATAATTTCAGCAGAAAAACAGCACAATTCTACCCAATCAACTTAATTTAAATGAATTAAGTGCCAATCAGAACTGAGTGAAAACAGCTTTGTATTAAAGGAGGCATAAAAGACTGGGTCTCGCTGTATTGCTCCGGCTGCACTGCAGTGTCTATTCACAGGCGCGAACCCACTACTGAGCGGCACGGGGGCTTTGACCTAGCCTGGTATCCAGCCTGCTTCGCTACGTTCGGCTGACTTTTTTTTCTCTCTTCGCTTATCAGTCTGGAAAGCCTCCCATTGGAAGGTTTTGCAGAACTACACTGGAACTACATATGTTACGTTGGGCAACGTCGTATGTTACGTTGGGCAACGTCGTTGCTGATTGGATGTTGTTCAAACGAATGACGAATCACAACGATCACACTGTTTTTTTGGTCCCGCCCCGCACCACAGACCAATCAGAAGCCACGTTAGGTTTCGAAGCTTTTGGCATGTCCCGCCTCCCTTGGAGATAGGAGGCTTTCCAGACTGATAAGCGAAGAGAGAAAAAAAAATCCGCTGAACGTAGCGAAGCAGGCTGGATACCAGGCTAGCTTTGACCTGCTCCGTTTCCGACCTGGGCCGGTTCACCCCTCCTTAGGCGACCTGGTGGTCCCGGGCTCCCCCAGGAGCTCCATATCGATACCGAACTTAGTGCGGACACCCGATCGACATAGTCCACTGCAACTCAGAACTCCTGAGCTCAAACGATCCGCCAGCCTCAGCCTCCCAGTAGCTTGGATTACAGGCGCACGCCACTGCACCCGGCGAGAAACACAGGCACTTCTAGGGCTTTTAACTTTGAGAGAAATTATGTCATTGGTAATACTAATCTCTTCACCACCATCTAGCGGTGAAAAACAGAATTGCCAGTATTGAATAGGAATGGTTTCTGACAGATGCAAGAAAATGTACATTTCTCATTGAAATGGAAAATCAGTCGACATGTTCCTCTTGACAATTCCAGTTTAAAGTGCAGTGTAACTTGGACCAAGACGGTGGTCAGTCTATCAAGGCTAAAGTGTAGTGTAGGCTTAATTGTGAAACACTATAACACTGTAGTGGTGGACAAAGCAGGGTACACAACCCCAAATAGCTAGGCCTCGTCAACTATTACTCCACCTAGTGAGTTGCTCAGTCATGTAAAAAAATAGACTTGAATTAAAGGAGTAGTTGTCTCCGAAACACTTTTATATTTCAAATTGATGCATGAGTGTTAGTTGTTTCCAGCCTCCATTTACAGTATGTTTTCAGTGATAATTTCAGCAGAAAAACAGCACAATTCTACCCAATCAACTTAATTTAAATGAATTAAGTGCCAATCAGAACTGAGTGAAAACAGCTTTGTATTAAAGGAGGCATAAAAGACTGGGTCTCGCTGTATTGCTCCGGCTGCACTGCAGTGTCTATTCACAGGCGCGAACCCACTACTGAGCGGCACGGGGGCTTTGACCTGCTCCGTTTCCGACCTGGGCCGGTTCACCCCTCCTTAGGCGACCTGGTGGTCCCGGGCTCCCCCAGGAGCTCCATATCGATACCGAACTTAGTGCGGACACCCGATCGACATAGTCGACTGCAACTCAGAACTCCTGAGCTCAAACGATCCGCCAGCCTCAGCCTCCCAGTAGCTTGGATTACAGGCGCACGCCACTGCACCCGGCGAGAAACACAGGCACTTCTAGGGCTTTTAACTTTGAGAGAAATTATGTCATTGGTAATACTAATCTCTTCACCACCATCTAGCGGTGAAAAACAGAATTGCCAGTATTGAATAGGAATGGTTTCTGACAGATAAGAGAAAATGTACATTTCTCATTGGAATGGAAAATCAGTCGACATGTTCCTCTTGACAATTCCAGTTTAAAGTGCAGTGTAACTTGGACCAAGACGGTGGTCAGTCTATCAAGGTTAAAGTGCAGTGTAGGCTTAATTGTGAAACACTATAACACTGTAGTGGTGGACAAAGCAGGGTACACAACCCCAAATAGCTAGGCCTCGTCAACTATTACTCCACCTAGTGAGTTGCTCAGTCATGTAAAAAAATAGACTTGAATTAAAGGAGTAGTTGTCTCCGAAACACTTTTATATTTCAAATTGATGCATGAGTGTTAGTTGTTTCCAGCCTCCATTTACAGTATGTTTTCAGTGATAATTTCAGCAGAAAAACTGCACAATTCTACCCAATCAACTTAATTTAAATGAATTAAGTGCCAATCAGAACTGAGTGAAAACAGCTTTGTATTAAAGGAGGCATAAAAGACTGGGTCTCACTGTATTGCTCCGGCTGCACTGCAGTGTCTATTCACAGGCGCGAACCCACTACTGAGCGGCACGGGGGCTTTGACCTGCTCCGTTTCCGACCTGGGCCGGTTCACCCCTCCTTAGGCGACCTGGTGGTCCCGGGCTCCCCCAGGAGCTCCATATCGATACCGAACTTAGTGCGGACACCCGTTCGACATAGTCCACTGCAGCTCAGAACTCCTGAGCTCAAACGATCCGCCAGTCTCAGCCTCCCAGTAGCTTGGATTACAGGCGCACGCCACTGCACCCGGCGAGAAACACAGGCACTTCTAGGGCTTTTAACTTTGAGAGAAATTATGTCATTGGTAATACTAATCTCTTCACCACCATCTAGCGGTGAAAAACAGAATTGGCAGTATTGAATAGGAATGATTTCTGACAGATGCGAGAAAATGTACATTGGAATGGAAAATCAGTCGACATGTTCCTCTTGACAATTCCAGTTTAAAGTGCAGTGTAACTTGGACCAAGACGGTGGTCAGTCTATCAAGGCTAAAGTGCAGTGTAGGCTTAATTGTGAAACACTATAACACTGTAGTGGTGGACAAAGCAGGGTAGTGGGTACACAACCCCAAATAGCTAGGCCTCATCAGCTATTACTCCACCTAGTGAGTTGCTCAGTCATGTAAAAAAATAGACTTGAATTAAAGGAGTAGTTGTCTCCGAAACACCTTTATATTTCAAATTGATGCATGAGTGTTAGTTGTTTCCAGCCTCCATTTACAGTATGTTTTCAGTGATAATGTCAGCAGAAAAACAGCACAATTCTACCCAATCAACTTAATTTAAATGAATTAAGTGCCAATCAGAACTGAGTGAAAACAGCTTTGTATTAAAGGAGGCATAAAAGACTGGGTCTCGCTGTATTGCTCCAGCTGCACTGCAGTGTCTATTCACAGGCGCGAACCCACTACTGAGCGGCACGGGGGCTTTGACCTGCTCCGTTTCCGACCTGGGCCGGTTCACCCCTCCTTAGGCGACCTGGTGGTCCCGGGCTCCCCCAGGAGCTCCATATCGATACCGAACTTAGTGCGGACACCCGTTCGACATAGTCCACTGCAGCTCAGAACTCCTGAGCTCAAACGATCCGCCAGCCTCAGCCTCCCAGTAGCTTGGATTACAGGCGCACGCCACTGCACCCGGCGAGAAACACAGGCACTTCTAGGGCTTTTAACTTTGAGAGAAATTATGTCATTGGTAATACTAATCTCTTCACCACCATCTAGCGGTGAAAAACAGAATTGCCAGTATTGAATAGGAATGGTTTCTGACAGATGCGAGAAAATGTACATTTCTCATTGGAATGGAAAATCAGTCGACATGTTCCTCTTGACAATTCCAGTTTAAAGTGCAGTGTAACTTGGACCAAGACGGTGGTCAGTCTATCAAGGCTAAAGTGCAGTGTAGGCTTAATTGTGAAACACTATAACACTGTAGTGGTGGACAAAGCAGGGTACACAACCCCAAATAGCTAGGCCTCGTCAACTATTACTCCACCTAGTGAGTTGCTCAGTCATGTAAAAAAATAGACTTGAATTAAAGGAGTAGTTGTCTCCGAAACACTTTTATATTTCAAATTGATGCATGAGTGTTAGTTGTTTCCAGCCTCCATTTACAGTATGTTTTCAGCGATAATTTCAGCAAAAAAACAGCACAATTCTACCCAATCAACTTAATTTAAATGAATTAAGTGCCAATCAGAACTGAGTGAAAACAGCTTTGTATTAAAGGAGGCATAAAAGACTGGGTCTCGCTGTATTGCTCCGGCTGCACTACAGTGTGTATTCACAGGCGCGAACCCACTACTGAGCGGCACGGGGGCTTTGACCTGCTCCGTTTCCGACCTGGGCCGGTTCACCCCTCCTTAGGCGACCTGGTGGTCCCGGGCTCCCCCAGGAGCTCCATATCGATACCGAACTTAGTGCGGACTAGCCTGGTAAACCCCCCTCCCTCCGGAAATCTCATTTGCATTTGGTTTCAGGAAGGAGGGTCTGGGATTGCTCACAGAGTAAAGCTGCCCGAACCACTGCGCATACGAACCAATCAGCGGCTGCTAGGGGCGGGATCATCCAATCACCTGCATAGTAGCTTGAAAAAATGAAACTCCGTCTGTCATCGATTCTGCGCCCGGAGTCTCAGATGCAAGTACGCTGTGAAACAAAATATGTGTCGCAAGCTTCTTCCATTTGACGGAGTGAGGTTAAGTGCGGACACCCGTTCGACATAGTCCACTTCAGCTCAGAACTCCTGAGCTCAAACGATCCGCCAGCCTCAGCCTCCCAGTAGCTTGGATTACAGGCGCACGCCACTGCACCCAGCGAGAAACACAGGCACTTTTAGGGCTTTTAACTTTGAGAGAAATTATGTCATTGGTAATACTAATCTCTTCACCACCATCTAGCGGTGAAAAACAGAATTGCCAGTATTGAATAGGAATGGTTTCTGACAGATGCAAGAAAATGTACATTTCTCATTGGAATGGAAAATCAGTCGACATGTTCCTCTTGACAATTCCAGTTTAAAGTGCAGTGTAACTTGGACCAAGACGGTGGTCAGTCTATCAAGGCTAAAGTGTAGTGTAGGCTTAATTGTGAAACACTATAACACTGTAGCGGTGGACAAAGCAGGGTACACAACCCCAAATAGCTAGGCCTCGTCAACTATTACTCCACCTAGTGAGTTGCTCAGTCATGTAAAAAAATAGACTTGAATTAAAGGTGTAGTTGTCTCCGAAACACTTTTATATTTCAAATTGATGCATGAGTGTTAGTTGTTTCCAGCCTCCATTTACAGTATGTTTTCAGTGATAATTTCAGCAGAAAAACAGCACAATTCTACCCAATCAACTTAATTTAAATGAATTAAGTGCCAATCAGAACTGAGTGAAAACAGCTTTGTATTAAAGGAGGCATAAAAGACTGGGTCTCGCTGTATTGCTCCGGCTGCACTGCAGTGTCTATTCACAGGCGCGAACCCACTACTGAGCGGCACGGGGGCTTTGACCTGCTCCGTTTCCGACCTGGGCCGGTTCACCCCTCCTTAGGCGACCTGGTGGTCCCGGGCTCCCCCAGGAGCTCCATATCGATACCAAACTTAGTGCGGACACCCGATCGACATAGTCCACTGCAACTCAGAACTCCTGAGCTCAAACGATCCGTCAGCCTCAGCCTCCCAGTAGCTTGGATTACAGGCGCACGCCACTGCACCCGGCGAGAAACACAGGCACTTCTAGGGCTTTTAACTTTGAGAGAAATAATGTCATTGGTAATACTAATCTCTTCACCACCATCTAGCGGTGAAAAACAGAATTGCCAGTATTGAATAGGAATGGTTTCTGACAGATAAGAGAAAATGTACATTTCTCATTGGAATGGAAAATCAGTCGACATGTTCCTCTTGACAATTCCAGTTTAAAGTGCAGTGTAACTTGGACCAAGACGGTGGTCAGTCTATCAAGGCTAAAGTGCAGTGTAGGCTTAATTGTGAAACACTATAACACTGTAGTGGTGGACAAAGCAGGGTACACAACCCCAAATAGCTAGGCCTCTTCAACTATTACTCCACCTAGTGAGTTGCTCAGTCATGTAAAAAAATAGACTTCAATTAAAGGAGTAGTTGTCTCCGAAACACTTTTATATTTCAAATTGATGCATGAGTGTTAGTTGTTTCCAGCCTCCATTTACAGTATGTTTTCAGTGATAATTTCAGCAGAATAACAGCACAATTCTACCCAATCAACTTAATTTAAATGAATTAAGTGCCAATCAGAACTGAGTGAAAACAGCTTTGTATTAAAGGAGGCATAAAAGACTGGGTCTCACTGTATTGCTCCGGCTGCACTGCAGTGTCTATTCACAGGCGCGAACCCACTACTGAGCGGCACGGGGGCTTTGACCTGCTCCGTTTCCGACCTGGGCCGGTTCACCCCTCCTTAGGCGACCTGGTGGTCCCGGGCTCCCCCAGGAGCTCCATATCGATACCGAACTTAGTGCGGACACCTGTTCGACATAGTCCACTGCAGCTCAGAACTCCTGAGCTCAAACGATCCGCCAGCCTCAGCCTCCCAGTAGCTTGGATTACAGGTGCACGCCACTGCACCCGGCGAGAAACACAGGCACTTCTAGGGCTTTTAACTTTGAGAGAAATTATGTCATTGGTAATACTAATCTCTTCACCACCATCTAGCGGTGAAAAACAGAATTGCCAGTATTGAATAGGAATGGTTTCTGACAGATGCGAGAAAATGTACATTGGAATGGAAAATCAGTCGACATGTTCCTCTTGACAATTCCAGTTTAAAGTGCAGTGTAACTTGGACCAAGACGGTGGTCAGTCTATCAAGGCTAAAGTGCAGTGTAGGCTTAATTGTGAAACACTATAACACTGTAGTGGTGGACAAAGCAGGGTACACAACCCCAAATAGCTAGGCCTCGTCAACTATTACTCCACCTATTGAGTTGCTCAGTCATGTAAAAAAATAGACTTGAATTAAAGGAGTAGTTGTCTCCGAAACACTTTTATATTTCAAATTGATGCATGAGTGTTAGTTGTTTCCAGCCTCCATTTACAGTATGTTTTCAGTGATAATTTCAGCAAAAAAACAGCACAATTCTACCCAATCAACTTAATTTAAATGAATTAAGTGCCAATCAGAACTGAGTGAAAACAGCTTTGTATTAAAGGAGGCATAAAAGACTGGGTCTCGCTGTATTGCTCCGGCTGCACTGGAGTGTCTATTCACAGGCGCGAACCCACTACTGAGCGGCACGGGGGCTTTGACCTGCTCCGTTTCCGACCTGGGCCGGTTCACCCCTCCTTAGGCGACCTGGTGGTCCCGGGCTCCCCCAGGAGCTCCATATCGATACCGAACTTAGTGCGGACACCCGTTCGACATAGTCCACTGCAGCTCAGAACTCCTGAGCTCAAACGATCCGCCAGCCTCAACCTCCCAGTAGCTTGGACTACAGGCGCACGCCACTGCACCCGGCCAGAAACACAGGCACTTCTAGGGCTTTTAACTTTGAGAGAAATTATGTCATTGGTAATACTAATCTCTTCACCACCATCTAGCGGTGAAAAACAGAATTGCCAGTATTGAATAGGAATGGTTTCTGACAGATGCGAGAAAATGTACATTTCTCATTGGAATGGAAAATCAGTCGACATGTTCCTCTTGACAATTCCAGTTTAAAGTGCAGTGTAACTTGGACCAAGACGGTGGTCAGTCTATCAAGGCTAAAGTGCAGTGTAGGCTTAATTGTGAAACACTATAACTCTGTAGTGGTGGACAAAGCAGGGTACACAACCCCAAATAGCTAGGCCTCGTCAACTATTACTCCACCTAGTGAGTTGCTCAGTCATGTAAAAAAATAGACTTGAATTAAAGGAGTAGTTGTCTCCGAAACACTTTTATATTTCAAATTGATGCATAAGTGTTAGTTGTTTCCAGCCTCCATTTACAGTATGTTTTCAGTGATAATTTCAGCAGAAAAACAGCACAATTCTACCCAATCAACTTAATTTAAATGAATTAAGTGCCAATCAGAACTGAGTGAAAACAGCTTTGTATTAAAGGAGGCATAAAAGACTGGGTCTCGCTGTATTGCTCCGGCTGCACTGCAGTGTCTATTCACAGGCGCGAACCCACTACTGAGCGGCACGGGGGCTTTGACCTGCTCCGTTTCCGACCTGGGCCGGTTCACCCCTCCTTAGGCGACCTGGTGGTCCCGGGCTCCCCCAGGAGCACCATATCGATACCGAACTTAGTGCGGACACCCGTTCGACATAGTCCACTGCAGCTCAGAACTCCTGAGCTCAAACGATCCGCCAGCTTCAGCCTCCCAGTAGCTTGGATTACAGGCGCACGCCACTGCACCCGGCGAGAAACACAGGCACTTCTAGGGCTTTTAACTTTGAGAGAAATTATGTCATTGGTAATACTAATCTCTTCACCACCATCTAGCGGTGAAAAACAGAATTGCCAGTATTGAATAGGAATGGTTTCTGACAGATGCGAGAAAATGTACATTTCTCATTGGAATGGAAAATCAGTCGACATGTTCCTCTTGACAATTCCAGTTTAAAGTGCAGTGTAACTTGGACCAAGACGGTGGTCAGTCTATCAAGGCTAAAGTGCAGTGAAGGCTTAATTGTGAAACACTATAACACTGTAGTGGTGGACAAAGCAGGGTACACAACCCCAAATAGCTAGGCCTCGTCAACTATTACTCCACCTAGTGAGTTGCTCAGTCATGTAAAAAAATAGACTTGAATTAAAGGAGTAGTTGTCTCCGAAACACTTTTATATTTCAAATTGATGCATGAGTGTTAGTTGTTTCCAGCCTCCATTTACAGTATGTTTTCAGTGATAATTTCAGCAAAAAAACAGCACAATTCTACACAATCAACTTAATTTAAATGAATTACGTGCCAATCAGAACTGAGTGAAAACAGCTTTGTATTAAAGGAGGCATAAAAGACTGGGTCTCGCTGTATTGCTCCGGCTGCACTGCAGTGTGTATTCACAGGCGCGAACCCACTACTGAGCGGCACGGGGGCTTTGACCTGCTCCGTTTCCGACCTGGGCCGGTTCACCCCTCCTTAGGCGACCTGGTGGTCCCGGGCTCCCCCAGGAGCTCCATATCGATACCGAACTTAGTGCGGACACCCGTTCGACATAGTCCACTGCAGCTCAGAACTCCTGAGCTCAAACGATTCGCCAGCCTCAGCCTCCCAGTAGCTTGGATTACAGGCGCACGCCACTGCACCCGGCGAGAAACACAGGCACTTCTAGGGCTTTTAACTTTGAGAGAAATTATGTCATTGGTAATACTAATCTCTTCACCACCATCTAGTGGTGAAAAACAGAATTGCCAGTATTGAATAGGAATGGTTTCTGACAGATGCGAGAAAATGTACATTTCTCATTGGAATGGAAAATCAGTCGACATGTTCCTCTTGACAATTCCAGTTTAAAGTGCAGTGTAACTTGGACCAAGACGGTGGTCAGTCTATCAAGGCTAAAGTGCAGTGTAGGCTTAATTGTGAAACACTATAACACTGTAGTGGTGGACAAAGCAGGGTACACAACCCCAAATAGCTAGGCCTCGTCAACTATTACTCCACCTAGTGAGTTGCTCAGTCATGTAAAAAAATAGACTTGAATTAAAGGAGTAGTTGTCTCCGAAACACTTTTATATTTCAAATTGATGCATGAGTGTTAGTTGTTTCCAGCCTCCATTTACAGTATGTTTTCAGTGATAATTTCAGCAAAAAAACAGCACAATTCTACCCAATCAACTTAATTTAAATGAATTAAGTGCCAATCAGAACTGAGTGAAAACAGCTTTGTATTAAAGGAGGCATAAAAGACTGGGTCTCGCTGTATTGCTCCGGCTGCACTGCAGTGTCTATTCACAGGCGCGAACCCACTACTGAGCGGCACAGGGGCTTTGACCTGCTCCGTTTCCGACCTGGGCCGGTTCACCCCTACTTAGGCGACCTGGTGGTCCCGGGCTCCCCCAGGAGCTCCATATCGATACCGAACTTAGTGCGGACACCCGTTCGACATAGTCCACTGCAGCTCAGAACTCCTGAGCTCAAACGATCCGCCAGCCTCAGCCTCCCAGTAGCTTGGACTACAGGCGCACGCCACTGCACCCGGCCAGAAACACAGGCACTTCTAGGGCTTTTAACTTTGAGAGAAATTATGTCATTGGTAATACTAATCTCTTCACCACCATCTAGCGGTGAAAAACAGAATTGCCAGTATTGAATAGGAATGGTTTCTGACAGATGCGAGAAAATGTACATTTCTCATTGGAATGGAAAATCAGTCGACATGTTCCTCTTGACAATTCCAGTTTAAAGTGCAGTGTAACTTGGACCAAGACGGTGGTCAGTCTATCAAGGCTAAAGTGCAGTGTAGGCTTAATTGTGAAACACTATAACACTGTAGTGGTGGACAAAGCAGGGTAGTGGGTACACAACCCCAAATAGCTAGGCCTCGTCAGCTATTACTACACCTAGTGAGTTGCTCAGTCATGTAAAAAAATAAACTTGAATTAAAGGAGTAGTTGTCTCCGAAACACTTTTATATTTCAAATTGATGCATGAGTGTTAGTTGTTTCCAGCCTCCATTTACAGTATGTTTTCAGTGATAATTTCAGCAGAAAAACAGCACAATTCTACCCAATCAACTTAATTTAAATGAATTAAGTGCCAATCAGAACTGAGTGAAAACAGCTTTGTATTAAAGGAGGCATAAAAGACTGGGTCTCGCTGTATTGCTCCGGCTGCACTGCAGTGTGTATTCACAGGCGCGAACCCACTACTGAGCGGCACGGGGGCTTTGACCTGCTCCGTTTCCGACCTGGGCCGGTTCACCCCTCCTTAGGCGACCTGGTGGTCCCGGGCTCCCCCAGGAGCTCCATATCGATACCGAACTTAGTGCGGACACCCGTTCGACATAGTCCACTGCAGCTCAGAACTCCTGAGCTCAAACGATCCGCCAGCCTCAGCCTCCCAGTAGCTTGGACTACAGGCGCACGCCACTGCACCCGGCCAGAAACACAGGCACTTCTAGGGCTTTTAACTTTGAGAGAAATTATGTCATTGGTAATACTAATCTCTTCACCACCATCTAGCGGTGAAAAACAGAATTGCCAGTATTGAATAGGAATGGTTTCTGACAGATGCGAGAAAATGTACATTTCTCATTGGAATGGAAAATCAGTCGACATGTTCCTCTTGACAATTCCAGTTTAAAGTGCAGTGTAACTTGGACCAAGACGGTGGTCAGTCTATCAAGGCTAAAGTGCAGTGTAGGCTTAATTGTGAAACACTATAACACTGTAGTGGTGGACAAAGCAGGGTACACAACCCCAAATAGCTAGGCCTCGTCAACTATTACTCCACCTAGTGAGTTGCTCAGTCATGTAAAAAAATAGACTTGAATTAAAGGAGTAGTTGTCTCCGAAACACTTTTATATTTCAAATTGATGCATGAGTGTTAGTTGTTTCCAGCCTCCATTTACAGTATGTTTTCAGTGATAATTTCAGCAAAAAAACAGCACAATTCTACCCAATCAACTTAATTTAAATGAATTAAGTGCCAATCAGAACTGAGTGAAAACAGCTTTGTATTAAAGGAGGCATAAAAGACTGGGTCTCGCTGTATTGCTCCGGCTGCACTGCAGTGTCTATTCACAGGCGCAAACCCACTACTGAGCGGCACGGGGGCTTTGACCTGCTCCGTTTCCGACCTGGGCCGGTTCACCCCTACTTAGGCGACCTGGTGGTCCCGGGCTCCCCCAGGAGCTCCATATCGATACCGAACTTAGTGCGGACACCCGTTCGACATAGTCCACTGCAGCTCAGAACTCCTGAGCTCAAACGATCCGCCAGCCTCAGCCTCCCAGTAGCTTGGACTACAGGCGCACGCCACTGCACCCGGCCAGAAACACAGGCACTTCTAGGGCTTTTAACTTTGAGAGAAATTATGTCATTGGTAATACTAATCTCTTCACCACCATCTAGCGGTGAAAAACAGAATTGCCAGTATTGAATAGGAATGGTTTCTGACAGATGCGAGAAAATGTACATTTCTCATTGGAATGGAAAATCAGTCGACATGTTCCTCTTGACAATTCCAGTTTAAAGTGCAGTGTAACTTGGACCAAGACGGTGGTCAGTCTATCAAGGCTAAAGTGCAGTGTAGGCTTAATTGTGAAACACTATAACACTGTAGTGGTGGACAAAGCAGGGTAGTGGGTACACAACCCCAAATAGCTAGGCCTCGTCAGCTATTACTACACCTAGTGAGTTGCTCAGTCATGTAAAAAAATAAACTTGAATTAAAGGAGTAGTTGTCTCCGAAACACTTTTATATTTCAAATTGATGCATGAGTGTTAGTTGTTTCCAGCCTCCATTTACAGTATGTTTTCAGTGATAATTTCAGCAGAAAAACAGCACAATTCTACCCAATCAACTTAATTTAAATGAATTAAGTGCCAATCAGAACTGAGTGAAAACAGCTTTGTATTAAAGGAGGCATAAAAGACTGGGTCTCGCTGTATTGCTCCGGCTGCACTGCAGTGTGTATTCACAGGCACGAACCCACTACTGAGCGGCACGGGGGCTTTGACCTGCTCCGTTTCCGACCTGGGCCGGTTCACCCCTCCTTAGGCGACCTGGTGGTCCCGGGCTCCCCCAGGAGCTCCATATCGATACCGAACTTAGTGCGGACACCCGTTCGACATAGTCCACTGCAGCTCAGAACTCCTGAGCTCAAACGATCCGCCAGCCTCAGCCTCCCAGTAGCTTGGACTACAGGCGCACGCCACTGCACCCGGCCAGAAACACAGGCACTTCTAGGGCTTTTAACTTTGAGAGAAATTATGTCATTGGTAATACTAATCTCTTCACCACCATCTAGCGGTGAAAAACAGAATTGCCAGTATTGAATAGGAATGGTTTCTGACAGATGCGAGAAAATGTACATTTCTCATTGGAATGGAAAATCAGTCGACATGTTCCTCTTGACAATTCCAGTTTAAAGTGCAGTGTAACTTGGACCAAGACGGTGGTCAGTCTATCAAGGCTAAAGTGCAGTGTAGGCTTAATTGTGAAACACTATAACGCTGTAGTGGTGGACAAAGCAGGGTACACAACCCCAAATAGCTAGGCCTCGTCAACTATTACTCCACCTAGTGAGTTGCTCAGTCATGTAAAAAAATAGACTTGAATTAAAGGAGTAGTTGTCTCCGAAACACTTTTATATTTCAAATTGATGCATAAGTGTTAGTTGTTTCCAGCCTCCATTTACAGTATGTTTTCAGTGATAATTTCAGCAGAAAAACAGCACAATTCTACCCAATCAACTTAATTTAAATGAATTAAGTGCCAATCAGAACTGAGTGAAAACAGCTTTGTATTAAAGGAGGCATAAAAGACTGGGTCTCGCTGTATTGCTCCGGCTGCACTGCAGTGTCTATTCACAGGCGCGAACCCACTACTGAGCGGCACGGGGGCTTTGACCTGCTCCGTTTCCGACCTGGGCCGGTTCACCCCTCCTTAGGCGACCTGGTGGTCCCGGGCTCCCCCAGGAGCACCATATCGATACCGAACTTAGTGCGGACACCCGTTCGACGTAGTCCACTGCAGCTCAGAACTCCTGAGCTCAAACGATCCGCCAGCCTCAGCCTCCCAGTAGCTTGGATTACAGGCGCACGCCACTGCACCCGGCGAGAAACACAGGCACTTCTAGGGCTTTTAACTTTGAGAGAAATTATGTCATTGGTAATACTAATCTCTTCACCACCATCTAGCGGTGAAAAACAGAATTGCCAGTATTGAATAGGAATGGTTTCTGACAGATGCGAGAAAATGTACATTTCTCATTGGAATGGAATATCAGTCGACATGTTCCTCTTGACAATTCCAGTTTAAAGTGCAGTGTAACTTGGACCAAGACGGTGGTCAGTCTATCAAGGCTAAAGTGCAGTGTAGGCTTAATTGTGAAACACTATAACACTGTAGTGGTGGACAAAGCAGGGTAGTGGGTACACAACCCCAAATAGCTAGGCCTCGTCAGCTATTACTACACCTAGTGAGTTGCTCAGTCATGTAAAAAAAATAAACTTGAATTAAAGGAGTAGTTGTCTCCGAAACACTTTTATATTTCAAATTGATGCATGAGTGTTAGTTGTTTCCAGCCTCCATTTACAGTATGTTTTCAGTGATAATTTCAGCAGAAAAACAGCACAATTCTACCCAATCAACTTAATTTAAATGAATTAAGTGCCAATCAGAACTGAGTGAAAACAGCTTTGTATTAAAGGAGGCATAAAAGACTGGGTCTCGCTGTATTGCTCCGGCTGCACTGCAGTGTGTATTCACAGGCGCGAACCCACTACTGAGCGGCACGGGGGCTTTGACCTGCTCCGTTTCCGACCTGGGCCGGTTCACCCCTGCTTAGGCGACCTGGTGGTCCCGGGCTCCCCCAGGAGCTCCATATCGATACCGAACTTAGTGCGGACACCCGTTCGACATAGTCCACTGCAGCTCAGAACTCCTGAGCTCAAACGATCCGCCAGCCTCAGCCTCCCAGTAGCTTGGATTACAGGCGCACGCCACTGCACCCGGCGAGAAACACAGGCACTTCTAGGGCTTTTAACTTTGAGAGAAATTATGTCATTGGTAATACTAATCTCTTCACCACCATCTAGTGGTGAAAAACAGAATTGCCAGTATTGAATAGGAATGGTTTCTGACAGATGCGAGAAAATGTACATTTCTCATTGGAATGGAAAATCAGTCGACATGTTCCTCTTGACAATTCCAGTTTAAAGTGCAGTGTAACTTGGACCAAGACGGTGGTCAGTCTATCAAGGCTAAAGTGCAGTGTAGGCTTAATTGTGAAACACTATTACACTGTAGTGGTGGACAAAGCAGGGTACACAACCCCAAATAGCTAGGCCTCGTCAACTATTACTCCACCTAGTGAGTTGCTCAGTCATGTAAAAAAATAGACTTGAATTAAAGGAGTAGTTGTCTACGAAACACTTTTATATTTCAAATTGATGCATGAGTGTTAGTTGTTTCCAGCCTCCATTTACAGTATGTTTTCAGTGATAATTTCAGCAAAAAAACAGCACAATTCTACCCAATCAACTTAATTTAAATGAATTAAGTGCCAATCAGAACTGAGTGAAAACAGCTTTGTATTAAAGGAGGCATAAAAGACTGGGTCTCGCTGTATTGCTCCGGCTGCACTGCAGTGTCTATTCACAGGCGCGAACCCACTACTGAGCGGCACGGGGGCTTTGACCTGCTCCGTTTCCGACCTGGGCCGGTTCACCCCTACTTAGGCGACCTGGTGGTCCCGGGCTCCCCCAGGAGCTCCATATCGATACCGAACTTAGTGCGGACACCCGTTCGACATAGTCCACTGCAGCTCAGAACTCCTGAGCTCAAACGATCCGCCAGCCTCAGCCTCCCAGTAGCTTGGACTACAGGCGCACGCCACTGCACCCGGCCAGAAACACAGGCACTTCTAGGGCTTTTAACTTTGAGAGAAATTATGTCATTGGTAATACTAATCTCTTCACCACCATCTAGCGGTGAAAAACAGAATTGCCAGTATTGAATAGGAATGGTTTCTGACAGATGCGAGAAAATGTACATTTCTCATTGGAATGGAAAATCAGTCGACATGTTCCTCTTGACAATTCCAGTTTAAAGTGCAGTGTAACTTGGACCAAGACGGTGGTCAGTCTATCAAGGCTAAAGTGCAGTGTAGGCTTAATTGTGAAACACTATAACACTGTAGTGGTGGACAAAGCACAAAGCAGGGTAGTGGGTACACAACCCCAAATAGCTAGGCCTCGTCAGCTATTACTCCACCTAGTGAGTTGCTCAGTCATGTAAAAAAAATAAACTTGAATTAAAGGAGTAGTTGTCTCCGAAACACTTTTAGATTTCAAATTGATGCATGAGTGTTAGTTGTTTCCAGCCTCCATTTACAGTATGTTTTCAGTGATAATTTCAGCAGAAAAACAGCACAATTCTACCCAATCAACTTAATTTAAATGAATTAAGTGCCAATCAGAACTGAGTGAAAACAGCTTTGTATTAAAGGAGGCATAAAAGACTGGGTCTCGCTGTATTGCTCCGGCTGCACTGCAGTGTCTATTCACAGGCGCGAACCCACTACTGAGCGGCACGGGGGCTTTGACCTGCTCCGTTTCCGACCTGGGCCGGTTCACCCCTCCTTAGGCGACCTGGTGGTCCCGGGCTCCCCCAGGAGCTCCATATCGATACCGAACTTAGTGCGGACACCCGTTCGACATAGTCCACTGCAGCTCAGAACTCCTGAGCTCAAACGATCCGCCAGCCTCAGCCTCCCAGTAGCTTGGACTACAGGCGCACGCCACTGCACCCGGCCAGAAACACAGGCACTTCTAGGGCTTTTAACTTTGAGAGAAATTATGTCATTGGTAATACTAATCTCTTCACCACCATCTAGCGGTGAAAAACAGAATTGCCAGTATTGAATAGGAATGGTTTCTGACAGATGCGAGAAAATGTACATTTCTCATTGGAATGGAAAATCAGTCGACATGTTCCTCTTGACAATTCCAGTTTAAAGTGCAGTGTAACTTGGACCAAGACGGTGGTCAGTCTATCAAGGCTAAAGTGCAGTGTAGGCTTAATTGTGAAACACTATAACACTGTAGTGGTGGACAAAGCAGGGTACACAACCCCAAATAGCTAGGCCTCGTCAACTATTACTCCACCTAGTGAGTTGCTCAGTCATGTAAAAAAATAGACTTGAATTAAAGGAGTAGTTGTCTCCGAAACACTTTTATATTTCAAATTGATGCATGAGTGTTAGTTGTTTCCAGCCTCCATTTACAGTATGTTTTCAGTGATAATTTCAGCAAAAAAACAGCACAATTCTACACAATCAACTTAATTTAAATGAATTAAGTGCCAATCAGAACTGAGTGAAAACAGCTTTGTATTAAAGGAGGCATAAAAGACTGGGTCTCGCTGTATTGCTCCGGCTGCACTGCAGTGTCTATTCACAGGCGCGAACCCACTACTGAGCGGCACGGGGGCTTTGACCTGCTCCGTTTCCGACCTGGGCCGGTTCACCCCTCCTTAGGCGACCTGGTGGTCCCGGGCTCCCCCAGGAGCTCCATATCGATACCGAACTTAGTGCGGACACCCGTTCGACATAGTCCACTGCAGCTCAGAACTCCTGAGCTCAAACGATCCGCCAGCCTCAGCCTTCCAGTAGCTTGGATTACAGGCGCATGCCAATGCACCCAGCGAGAAACACAGGCACTTCTAGGGCTTTTAACTTTGAGAGAAATTATGTCATTGGTAATACTAATCTCTTCACCACCATCTAGCGGTGAAAAACAGAATTGCCAGTATTGAATAGGAATGGTTTCTGACAGATGCGAGAAAATGTACATTTCTCATTGGAATGGAAAATCAGTCGACATGTTCCTCTTGACAATTCCAGTTTAAAGTGCAGTGTAACTTGGACCAAGACGGTGGTCAGTCTATCAAGGCTAAAGTGCAGTGTAGGCTTAATTGTGAAACACTATAACACTGTAGTGGTGGACAAAGCAGGGTAGTGGGTACACAACCCCAAATAGCTAGGCCTCGTCAGCTATTACTCCACCTAGTGAGTTGCTCAGTCATGTAAAAAAAATAAACTTGAATTAAAGGAGTAGTTGTCTCCGAAACACTTTTATATTTCAAATTGATGCATGAGTGTTAGTTTTTTCCAGCCTCCATTTACAGTATGTTTTCAGTGATAATTTCAGCAGAAAAACAGCACAATTCTACCCAATCAACTTAATTTAAATGAATTAAGTGCCAATCAGAACTGAGTGAAAACAGCTTTGTATTAAAGGAGGCATAAAAGACTGGGTCTCGCTGTATTGCTCCGGCTGCACTGCAGTGTCTATTCACAGGCGCGAACCCACTACTGAGCGGCACGGGGGCTTTGACCTGCTCCGTTTCCGACCTGGGCCGGTTCACCCCTCCTTAGGCGACCTGGTGGTCCCGGGCTCCCCCAGGAGCTCCATATCGATACCGAACTTAGTGCGGACACCCGTTCGACATAGTCCACTGCAGCTCAGAACTCCTGAGCTCAAACGATCCGCCAGCCTCAGCCTCCCAGTAGCTTGGATTACAGGCGCACGCCACTGCACCCGGCGAGAAACACAGGCACTTCTAGGGCTTTTAACTTTGAGAGAAATTATGTCATTGGTAATACTAATCTCTTCACCACCATCTAGCGGTGAAAAACAGAATTGCCAGTATTGAATAGGAATGGTTTCTGACAGATGCGAGAAAATGTACATTGGAATGGAAAATCAGTCGACATGTTCCTCTTGACAATTCCAGTTTAAAGTGCAGTGTAACTTGGACCAAGACGGTGGTCAGTCTATCAAGGCTAAAGTGCAGTGTAGGCTTAATTGTGAAACACTATAACACTGTAGTGGTGGACAAAGCAGGGTACACAACCCCAAATAGCTAAGCCTCTTCAACTATTACTCCACCTAGTGAGTTGCTCAGTCATGTAAAAAAATAGACTTGAATTAAAGGAGTAGTTGTCTCCGAAACACTTTTATATTTCAAATTGATGCATGAGTGTTAGTTGTTTCCAGCCTCCATTTACAGTATGTTTTCAGTGATAATTTCAGCAGAAAAACAGCACAATTCTACCCAATCAACTTAATTTAAATGAATTAAGTGCCAATCAGAACTGAGTGAAAACAGCTTTGTATTAAAGGAGGCATAAAAGACTGGGTCTCGCTGTATTGCTCCGGCTGCACTGCAGTGTCTATGCACAGGCGCGAACCCACTACTGAGCGGCACGGGGGCTTTGACCTGCTCCGTTTCCGACCTGGGCCGGTTCACCCCTCCTTAGGCGACCTGGTGGTCCCGGGCTCCCCCAGGAGCTCCATATCAATACCGAACTTAGTGCGGACACCCGTTCGACATAGTCCACTGCAGCTCAGAACTCCTGAGCTCAAACGATCCGCCAGCCTCAGCCTCCCAGTAGCTTGGATTACAGGCGCACGCCAATGCACCCGGCGAGAAACACAGGCACTTCTAGGGCTTTTAACTTTGAGAGAAATTATGTCATTGGTAATACTAATCTCTTCAACACCATCTAGCGGTGAAAAACAGAATTGCCAGTATTGAATAGGAATGGTTTCTGACAGATGCGAGAAAATGTACATTGGAATGGAAAATCAGTCAACATGTTCCTCTTGACAATTCCAGTTTAAAGTGCAGTGTAACTTGGACCAAGACGGTGGTCAGTCTATCAAGGCTAAAGTGCAGTGTATGCTTAATTGTGAAACACTATAACACTGTAGTGGTGGACAAAGCAGGGTAGTGGGTACACAACCCCAAATAGCTAAGCCTCTTCAACTATTACTCCACCTAGTGAGTTGCTCAGTCATGTAAAAAAATAGACTTGAATTAAAGGAGTAGTTGTCTCCGAAACACTTTTATATTTCAAATTGATGCATGAGTGTTAGTTGTTTCCAGCCTCCATTTACAGTATGTTTTCAGTGATAATTTCAGCAGAAAAACAGCACAATTCTACCCAATCAACTTAATTTAAATGAATTAAGTGCCAATCAGAACTGAGTGAAAACAGCTTTGTATTAAAGGAGGCATAAAAGACTGGGTCTCGCTGTATTGCTCCAGCTGCACTGCAGTGTCTATTCACAGGCGCGAACCCACTACTGAGCGGCACGGGGGCTTTGACCTGCTCCGTTTCCGATCTGGGCCGGTTCACCCCTCCTTAGGCGACCTGGTGGTCCCGGGCTCCCCCAGGAGCTCCATATCGATACCGAACTTAGTGCGGACACCCGTTCGACATAGTCCACTGCAGCTCAGAACTCCTGAGCTCAAACGATCCGCCAGCCTCAGCCTCCCAGTAGCTTGGATTACAGGCGCACGCCACTGCACCCGGCGAGAAACACAGGCACTTCTAGGGCTTTTAACTTTGAGATAAATTATGTCATTGGTAATACTAATCTCTTCACCACCATCTAGCGGTGAAAAACAGAATTGCCAGTATTGAATAGGAATGGTTTCTGACAGATGCGAGAAAATGTACATTGGAATGGAAAATCAGTCGACATGTTCCTCTTGACAATTCCAGTTTAAAGTGCAGTGTAACTTGGACCAAGACAGTGGTCAGTCTATCAAGGCTAAAGTGCAGTGTAGGCTTAATTGTGAAACACTATAACACTGTAGTGGTGGACAAAGCAGGGTACACAACCCCAAATAGCTAAGCCTCTTCAACTATTACTCCACCTAGTGAGTTGCTCAGTCATGTAAAAAAATAGACTTGAATTAAAGGAGTAGTTGTCTCCGAAACACTTTTATATTTCAAATTGATGCATGAGTGTTAGTTGTTTCCAGCCTCCATTTACAGTATGTTTTCAGTGATAATTTCAGCAGAAAAACAGCACAATTCTACCCAATCAACTTAATTTAAATGAATTAAGTGCCAATCAGAACTGAGTGAAAACAGCTTTGTATTAAAGGAGGCATAAAAGACTGGGTCTCGCTGTATTGCTCCGGCTGCACTGCAGTGTCTATTCACAGGCGCGATCCCACTACTGAGCGGCACGGGGGCTTTGACCTGCTCCGTTTCCGACCAGGGCCGGTTCACCCCTCCTTAGGCGACCTGGTGGTCCCGGGCTCCCCCAGGAGCTCCATATCGATACCAAACTTAGTGCGGACACCCGTTCGACATAGTCCACTGCAGCTCAGAACTCCTGAGCTCAAACGATCCGCCAGCCTCAGCCTCCCAGTAGCTTGGATTACAGGCGCACGCCACTGCACCCGGCGAGAAACACAGGCACTTCTAGGGCTTTTAACTTTGAGAGAAATTATGTCATTGGTAATACTAATCTCTTCACCACCATCTAGCGGTGAAAAACAGAATTGCCAGTATTGAATAGGAATGTTTCTGACAGATGCGAGAAAATGTACATTGGAATGGAAAATCAGTCGACATGTTCCTCTTGACAATTCCAGTTTAAAGTGCAGTGTAACTTGGACCAAGACAGTGGTCAGTCTATCAAGGCTAAAGTGCAGTGTAGGCTTAATTGTGAAACACTATAACACTGTAGTGGTGGACAAAGCAGGGTAGTGGGTACACAACCCCAAATAGCTAGGCCTCGTCAGCTATTACTCCACCTAGTGAGTTGCTCAGTCATGTAAAAAAATAGACTTGAATTAAAGGAGTAGTTGTCTCCGAAACACTTTTATATTTCAAATTGATGCATGAGTGTTAGTTGTTTCCAGCCTCCATTTACAGTATGTTTTCAGTGATAATTTCAGCAGAAAAACAGCACAATTCTACCCAATCAACTTAATTTAAATGAATTAAGTGCCAATCAGAACTGAGTGAAAACAGCTTTGTATTAAAGGAGGCATAAAAGACTGGGTCTCGCTGTATTGCTCCGGCTGCACTGCAGTGTCTATTCACAGGCGCGAACCCACTACTGAGCGGCACGGGGGCTTTGACCTGCTCCGTTTCCGACCTGGGCCGGTTCACCCCTCCTTAGGCGACCTGGTGGTCCCGGGCTCCCCCAGGAGCTCCATATCGATACCGAACTTAGTGCGGACACCCGTTCGACATAGTCCACTGCAGCTCAGAACTCCTGAGCTCAAACGATCCGCCAGCCTCAGCCTCCGAGTAGCTTGGATTACAGGCGCACGCCACTGCACCCGGCGAGAAACACAGGCACTTCTAGGGCTTTTAACATTGAGAAAAATTATGTCATTGGTAATGCTAATCTCTTCACCACCATCTAGCGGTGAAAAACAGAATTGCCAGTATTGAATAGGAATGGTTTCTGACAGATGCGAGAAAATGTACATTTCTCATTGGAATGGAAAATCAGTCGACATGTTCCTCTTGACAATTCCAATTTAAAGTGCAGTGTAACTTGGACCAAGACGGTGGTCAGTCTATCAAGGCTAAAGTGCAGTGTAGGCTTAATTGTGAAACACTATAACACTGTAGTGGTGGACAAAGCAGGGTACACAACCCCAAATAGCTAGGCCTCTTCAACTATTACTCCACCTAGTGAGTTGCTCAGTCATGTAAAAAAAATAGACTTGAATTAAAGGAGTAGTTGTCTCCGAAACACTTTTATATTTCAAATTGATGCATGAGTGTTAGTTGTTTCCAGCCTCCATTCACAGTATGTTTTCAGTGATAATTTTTGCAGAAAAACAGCACAATTTTACCCAATCAACTTAATTTAAATGAATTAAGTGCCAATCAGAACTGAGTGAAAACAGCTTTGTATTAAAGGAGGCATAAAAGACTGGGTCTCACTGTATTGCTCCGGCTGCACTGCAGTGTCTATTCACAGGCGCGAACCCACTACTGAGCGGCACGGGGGCTTTGACCTGCTCCGTTTCCGACCTGGGCCGGTTCACTCCTCCTTAGGCGACCTGGTGGTCCCGGGCTCCCCCAGGAGCTCCATATCGATACCGAACTTAGTGCGGACACCCGTTCGACATAGTCCACTGCAGCTCAGAACTCCTGAGCTCAAACGATCTGCCAGCCTCAGCCTCCCAGTAGCTTGGATTACAGGCGCACGCCACTGCACCCGGCGAGAAACACAGGCACTTCTAGGGCTTTTAACTTTGAGAGAAATTATGTCATTGGTAATACTACCATCTAGCGGTGAAAAACAGAATTGCCAGTATTGAATAGGAATGGTTTCTGACAGATGCGAGAAAATGTACATTGGAATGGAAAATCAGTCGACATGTTCCTCTTGACAATTCCAGTTTAAAGTGCAGTGTAACTTGGACCAAGACGGTGGTCAGTCTATCAAGGCTAAAGTGCAGTGTAGGCTTAATTGTGAAACACTATAACACTGTAGTGGTGGACAAAGCAGGGTACACAACCCCAAATAGCTAGGCCTCGTCAACTATTACTCCACCTAGTGAGTTGCTCAGTCATGTAAAAAAATAGACTTGAATTAAAGGAGTAGTTGTCTCCAAAACACTTTTATATTTCAAATTGATGCATGAGTGTTAGTTGTTTCCAGCCTCCATTTACAGTATGTTTTCAGTGATAATTTCAGCAGAAAAACAGCACAATTCTACCCAATCAACTTAATTTAAATGAATTAAGTGCCAATCAGAACTGAGTGAAAACAGCTTTGTATTAAAGGAGGCATAAAAGACTGGGTCTCGCTGTATTGCTCCGGCTGCACTGCAGTGTCTATTCACAGGCGCGAACCCACTACTGAGCGGCACGGGGGCTTTGACCTGCTCCGTTTCCGACCTGGGCCGGTTCACCCCTCCTTAGGCGACCTGGTGGTCCCGGGCTCCCCCAGGAGCTCCATATCGATACCGAACTTAGTGCGGACACCCGTTCGACATAGTCCACTGCAGCTCAGAACTCCTGAGCTCAAACGATCCGCCAGCCTCAGCCTCCCAGTAGCTTGGATTACAGGCGCACGCCACTGCACCCGGCGAGAAACACAGGCACTTTATAGGGCTTTTAACTTTGAGAGAAAGTATGTCATTGGTAATACTAATCTCTTCACCACCATCTAGCGGTGAAAAACAGAATTGCCAGTATTGAATAGGAATGGTTTCTGAGAGATGCGAGAAAATGTACATTTCTCATTGGAATGGAAAATCAGTTGACATGTTCCTCTTGACAATTCCAGTTTAAAGTGCAGTGTAACTTGGACCAAGACGGTGGTCAGTCTATCAAGGCTAAAGTGCAGTGTAGGCTTAATTGTGAAACACTATAACACTGTAGTGGTGGACAAAGCAGGGTACACAACCCCAAATAGCTAGGCCTCTTCAACTATTACTCCACCTAGTGAGTTGCTCAGTCATGTAAAAAAAATAGACTTGAATTAAAGGAGTAGTTGTCTCCGAAACACTTTTATATTTCAAATTGATGCATGAGTGTTAGTTGTTTCCAGCCTCCATTCACAGTATGTTTTCAGTGATAATTTTTGCAGAAAAACAGCACAATTTTACCCAATCAACTTAATTTAAATGAATTAAGTGCCAATCAGAACTGAGTGAAAACAGCTTTGTATTAAAGGAGGCATAAAAGACTGGGTCTCACTGTATTGCTCCGGCTGCACTGCAGTGTCTATTCACAGGCGCGAACCCACTACTGAGCGGCACGGGGGCTTTGACCTGCTCCGTTTCCGACCTGGGCCGGTTCACTCCTCCTTAGGCGACCTGGTGGTCCCGGGCTCCCCCAGGAGCTCCATATCGATACCGAACTTAGTGCGGACACCCGTTCGACATAGTCCACTGCAGCTCAGAACTCCTGAGCTCAAACGATCTGCCAGCCTCAGCCTCCCAGTAGCTTGGATTACAGGCGCACGCCACTGCACCCGGCGAGAAACACAGGCACTTCTAGGGCTTTTAACTTTGAGAGAAATTATGTCATTGGTAATACTACCATCTAGCGGTGAAAAACAGAATTGGTAGTATTGAATAGGAATGATTTCTGACAGATGCGAGAAAATGTACATTGGAATGGAAAATCAGTCGACATGTTCCTCTTGACAATTCCAGTTTAAAGTGCAGTGTAACTTGGACCAAGACGGTGGTCAGTCTATCAAGGCTAAAGTGCAGTGTAGGCTTAATTGTGAAACACTATAACACTGTAGTGGTGGACAAAGCAGGGTACACAACCCCAAATAGCTAGGCCTCGTCAACTATTACTCCACCTAGTGAGTTGCTCAGTCATGTAAAAAAATAGACTTGAATTAAAGGAGTAGTTGTCTCCAAAACACTTTTATATTTCAAATTGATGCATGAGTGTTAGTTGTTTCCAGCCTCCATTTACAGTATGTTTTCAGTGATAATTTCAGCAGAAAAAAAGCAAAATTCTACCCAATCAACTTAATTTAAACGAATTAAGTGCCAATCAGAACTGAGTGAAAACAGCTTTGTATTAAAGGAGGCATAAAAGACTGGGTCTCGCTGTATTGCTCCGGCTGCACTGCAGTGTCTATTCACAGGCGCGAACCCGCTACTGAGCGGCACGGGGGCTTTGACCTGCTCCGTTTCCGACCTGGACCGGTTCACCCCTCCTTAGGCGACCTGGTGGTCCCGGGCTCCCCCAGGAGCTCCATATCGATACCGAACTTAGTGCGGACACCCGTTCGACATAGTCCACTGCAGCTCAGAACTCCTGAGCTCAAACGATCCGCCAGCCTCAGCCTCCCAGTAGCTTGGATTACAGGCGCACGCCACTGCACCCGGCGAGAAACACAGGCACTTCTAGGGCTTTTAACTTTGAGAGAAATTATGTCATTGGTAATACTACCATCTAGCGGTGAAAAACAGAATTGCCAGTATTGAATAGGAATGGTTTCTGACAGATGCGAGAAAATGTACATTGGAATGGAAAATCAGTCGACATGTTCCTCTTGACAATTCCAGTTTAAAGTGCAGTGTAACTTGGACCAAGACGGTGGTCAGTCTATCAAGGCTAAAGTGCAGTGTAGGCTTAATTGTGAAACACTATAACACTGTAGTGGTGGACAAAGCAGGGTACACAACCCCAAATAGCTAGGCCTCGTCAACTATTACTCCACCTAGTGAGTTGCTCAGTCATGTAAAAAAATAGACTTGAATTAAAGGAGTAGTTGTCTCCAAAACACTTTTATATTTCAAATTGATGCATGAGTGTTAGTTGTTTCCAGCCTCCATTTACAGTATGTTTTCAGTGATAATTTCAGCAGAAAAACAGCACAATTCTACCCAATCAACTTAATTTAAATGAATTAAGTGCCAATCAGAACTGAGTGAAAACAGCTTTGTATTAAAGGAGGCATAAAAGACTGGGTCTCGCTGTATTGCTCCGGCTGCACTGCAGTGTCTATTCACAGGCGCGAACCCACTACTGAGCGGCACGGGGGCTTTGACCTGCTCCGTTTCCGACCTGGGCCGGTTCACCCCTCCTTAGGCGACCTGGTGGTCCCGGGCTCCCCCAGGAGCTCCATATCGATACCGAACTTAGTGCGGACACCCGTTCGACATAGTCCACTGCAGCTCAGAACTCCTGAGCTCAAACGATCCGCCAGCCTCAGCCTCCCAGTAGCTTGGATTACAGGCGCACGCCACTGCACCCGGCGAGAAACACAGGCACTTTATAGGGCTTTTAACTTTGAGAGAAAGTATGTCATTGGTAATACTAATCTCTTCACCACCATCTAGCGGTGAAAAACAGAATTGCCAGTATTGAATAGGAATGGTTTCTGAGAGATGCGAGAAAATGTACATTTCTCATTGGAATGGAAAATCAGTTGACATGTTCCTCTTGACAATTCCAGTTTAAAGTGCAGTGTAACTTGGACCAAGACGGTGGTCAGTCTATCAAGGCTAAAGTGCAGTGTAGGCTTAATTGTGAAACACTATAACACTGTAGTGGTGGACAAAGCAGGGTACACAACCCCAAATAGCTAGGCCTCTTCAACTATTACTCCACCTAGTGAGTTGCTCAGTCATGTAAAAAAAATAGACTTGAATTAAAGGAGTAGTTGTCTCCGAAACACTTTTATATTTCAAATTGATGCATGAGTGTTAGTTGTTTCCAGCCTCCATTCACAGTATGTTTTCAGTGATAATTTTTGCAGAAAAACAGCACAATTTTACCCAATCAACTTAATTTAAATGAATTAAGTGCCAATCAGAACTGAGTGAAAACAGCTTTGTATTAAAGGAGGCATAAAAGACTGGGTCTCACTGTATTGCTCCGGCTGCACTGCAGTGTCTATTCACAGGCGCGAACCCACTACTGAGCGGCACGGGGGCTTTGACCTGCTCCGTTTCCGACCTGGGCCGGTTCACTCCTCCTTAGGCGACCTGGTGGTCCCGGGCTCCCCCAGGAGCTCCATATCGATACCGAACTTAGTGCGGACACCCGTTCGACATAGTCCACTGCAGCTCAGAACTCCTGAGCTCAAACGATCTGCCAGCCTCAGCCTCCCAGTAGCTTGGATTACAGGCGCACGCCACTGCACCCGGCGAGAAACACAGGCACTTCTAGGGCTTTTAACTTTGAGAGAAATTATGTCATTGGTAATACTACCATCTAGCGGTGAAAAACAGAATTGGTAGTATTGAATAGGAATGATTTCTGACAGATGCGAGAAAATGTACATTGGAATGGAAAATCAGTCGACATGTTCCTCTTGACAATTCCAGTTTAAAGTGCAGTGTAACTTGGACCAAGACGGTGGTCAGTCTATCAAGGCTAAAGTGCAGTGTAGGCTTAATTGTGAAACACTATAACACTGTAGTGGTGGACAAAGCAGGGTACACAACCCCAAATAGCTAGGCCTCGTCAACTATTACTCCACCTAGTGAGTTGCTCAGTCATGTAAAAAAATAGACTTGAATTAAAGGAGTAGTTGTCTCCAAAACACTTTTATATTTCAAATTGATGCATGAGTGTTAGTTGTTTCCAGCCTCCATTTACAGTATGTTTTCAGTGATAATTTCAGCAGAAAAAAAGCAAAATTCTACCCAATCAACTTAATTTAAACGAATTAAGTGCCAATCAGAACTGAGTGAAAACAGCTTTGTATTAAAGGAGGCATAAAAGACTGGGTCTTGCTGTATTGCTCCGGCTGCACTGCAGTGTCTATTCACAGGCGCGAACCCGCTACTGAGCGGCACGGGGGCTTTGACCTGCTCCGTTTCCGACCTGGACCAGTTCACCCCTCCTTAGGCGACCTGGTGGTCCCGGGCTCCCCCAGGAGCTCCATATCGATACCGAACTTAGTGCGGACACCCGTTCGACATAGTCCACTGCAGCTCAGAACTCCTGAGCTCAAACGATCCGCCAGCCTCAGCCTCCCAGTAGCTTGGATTACAGGCGCACGCCACTGCACCCGGCGAGAAACACAGGCACTTCTAGGGCTTTTAACATTGAGAAAAATTATGTCATTGGTAATACTAATCTCTTCACCACCATCTAACGGTGAAAAACAGAATTGCCAGTATTGAATAGGAATGGTGTCTGACAGATGCGAGAAAATGTACATTTCTCATTGGAATGGAAAATCAGTCGACATGTTCCTCTTGACAATTCCAGTTTAAAGTGCAGTGTAACTTGGACCAAGACGGTGGTCAGTCTATCAAGGCTAAAGTGCAGTGTAGGCTTAATTGTGAAACACTATAACACTGTAGTGGTGGACAAAGCAGGGTACACAACCCCAAATAGCTAGGCCTCGTCAACTATTACTCCACCTAGTGAGTTGCTCAGTCATGTAAAAAAATAGACTTGAATTAAAGGAGTAGTTGTCTCCAAAACACTTTTATATTTCAAATTGATGCATGAGTGTTAGTTGTTTCCAGCCTCCATTTACAGTATGTTTTCAGTGATAATTTCAGCAGAAAAACAGCACAATTCTACCCAATCAACTTAATTTAAATGAATTAAGTGCCAATCAGAACTGAGTGAAAACAGCTTTGTATTAAAGGAGGCATAAAAGACTGGGTCTCGCTGTATTGCTCCGGCTGCACTGCAGTGTCTATTCACAGGCGCGAACCCACTACTGAGCGGCACGGGGGCTTTGACCTGCTCCGTTTCCGACCTGGGCCGGTTCACCCCTCCTTAGGCGACCTGGTGGTCCCGGGCTCCCCCAGGAGCTCCATATCGATACCGAACTTAGTGCGGACACCCTTTCGACATAGTCCAATGCAGCTCAGAACTCCTGAGCTCAAACGATCCGCCAGCCTCAGCCTCCCAGTAGCTTGGATTACAGGCGCACGCCACTGCACCCGGCGAGAAACACAGGCACTTTATAGGGCTTTTAACTTTGAGAGAAAGTATGTCATTGGTAATACTAATCTCTTCACCACCATCTAGCGGTGAAAAACAGAATTGCCAGTATTGAATAGGAATGGTTTCTGAGAGATGCGAGAAAATGTACATTTCTCATTGGAATGGAAAATCAGTTGACATGTTCCTCTTGACAATTCCAGTTTAAAGTGCAGTGTAACTTGGACCAAGACGGTGGTCAGTCTATCAAGGCTAAAGTGCAGTGTAGGCTTAATTGTGAAACACTATAACACTGTAGTGGTGGACAAAGCAGGGTACACAACCCCAAATAGCTAGGCCTCTTCAACTATTACTCCACCTAGTGAGTTGCTCAGTCATGTAAAAAAAATAGACTTGAATTAAAGGAGTAGTTGTCTCCGAAACACTTTTATATTTCAAATTGATGCATGAGTGTTAGTTGTTTCCAGCCTCCATTCACAGTATGTTTTCAGTGATAATTTTTGCAGAAAAACAGCACAATTTTACCCAATCAACTTAATTTAAATGAATTAAGTGCCAATCAGAACTGAGTGAAAACAGCTTTGTATTAAAGGAGGCATAAAAGACTGGGTCTCACTGTATTGCTCCGGCTGCACTGCAGTGTCTATTCACAGGCGCGAACCCACTACTGAGCGGCACGGGGGCTTTGACCTGCTCCGTTTCTGACCTGGGCCGGTTCACTCCTCCTTAGGCGACCTGGTGGTCCCGGGCTCCCCCAGGAGCTCCATATCGATACCGAACTTAGTGCGGACACCCGTTCGACATAGTCCACTGCAGCTCAGAACTCCTGAGCTCAAACGATCTGCCAGCCTCAGCCTCCCAGTAGCTTGGATTACAGGCGCACGCCACTGCACCCGGCGAGAAACACAGGCACTTCTAGGGCTTTTAACTTTGAGAGAAATTATGTCATTGGTAATACTACCATCTAGCGGTGAAAAACAGAATTGGTAGTATTGAATAGGAATGATTTCTGACAGATGCGAGAAAATGTACATTGGAATGGAAAATCAGTCGACATGTTCCTCTTGACAATTCCAGTTTAAAGTGCAGTGTAACTTGGACCAAGACGGTGGTCAGTCTATCAAGGCTAAAGTGCAGTGTAGGCTTAATTGTGAAACACTATAACACTGTAGTGGTGGACAAAGCAGGGTACACAACCCCAAATAGCTAGGCCTCGTCAACTATTACTCCACCTAGTGAGTTGCTCAGTCATGTAAAAAAATAGACTTGAATTAAAGGAGTAGTTGTCTCCAAAACACTTTTATATTTCAAATTGATGCATGAGTGTTAGTTGTTTCCAGCCTCCATTTACAGTATGTTTTCAGTGATAATTTCAGCAGAAAAAAAGCAAAATTCTACCCAATCAACTTAATTTAAACGAATTAAGTGCCAATCAGAACTGAGTGAAAACAGCTTTGTATTAAAGGAGGCATAAAAGACTGGGTCTCGCTGTATTGCTCCGGCTGCACTGCAGTGTCTATTCACAGGCGCGAACCCGCTACTGAGCGGCACGGGGGCTTTGACCTGCTCCGTTTCCGACCTGGACCGGTTCACCCCTCCTTAGGCGACCTGGTGGTCCCGGGCTCCCCCAGGAGCTCCATATCGATACCGAACTTAGTGCGGACACCCGTTCGACATAGTCCACTGCAGCTCAGAACTCCTGAGCTCAAACGATCCGCCAGCCTCAGCCTCCCAGTAGCTTGGATTACAGGCGCACGCCACTGCACCCGGCGAGAAACACAGGCACTTCTAGGGCTTTTAACATTGAGAAAAATTATGTCATTGGTAATACTAATCTCTTCACCACCATCTAACGGTGAAAAACAGAATTGCCAGTATTGAATAGGAATGGTGTCTGACAGATGCGAGAAAATGTACATTTCTCATTGGAATGGAAAATCAGTCGACATGTTCCTCTTGACAATTCCAGTTTAAAGTGCAGTGTAACTTGGACCAAGACGGTGGTCAGTCTATCAAGGCTAAAGTGCAGTGTAGGCTTAATTGTGAAACACTATAACACTGTAGTGGTGGACAAAGCAGGGTACACAACCCCAAATAGCTAGGCCTCGTCAACTATTACTCCACCTAGTGAGTTGCTCAGTCATGTAAAAAAATAGACTTGAATTAAAGGAGTAGTTGTCTCCAAAACACTTTTATATTTCAAATTGATGCATGAGTGTTAGTTGTTTCCAGCCTCCATTTACAGTATGTTTTCAGTGATAATTTCAGCAGAAAAACAGCACAATTCTACCCAATCAACTTAATTTAAATGAATTAAGTGCCAATCAGAACTGAGTGAAAACAGCTTTGTATTAAAGGAGGCATAAAAGACTGGGTCTCGCTGTATTGCTCCGGCTGCACTGCAGTGTCTATTCACAGGCGCGAACCCACTACTGAGCGGCACGGGGGCTTTGACCTGCTCCGTTTCCGACCTGGGCCGGTTCACCCCTCCTTAGGCGACCTGGTGGTCCCGGGCTCCCCCAGGAGCTCCATATCGATACCGAACTTAGTGCGGACACCCTTTCGACATAGTCCACTGCAGCTCAGAACTCCTGAGCTCAAACGATTCGCCAGCCTCAGCCTCCCAGTAGCTTGGATTACAGGCGCACGCCACTGCACCCGGCGAGAAACACAGGCACTTCTAGGGCTTTTAACTTTGAGAGAAAGTATGTCATTGGTAATACTAATCTCTTCACCACCATCTAGCGGTGAAAAACAGAATTGCCAGTATTGAATAGGAATGGTTTCTGAGAGATGCGAGAAAATGTACACTTCTCATTGGAATGGAAAATCAGTCGACATGTTCCTCTTGACAATTCCAGTTTAAAGTGCAGTGTAACTTGGACCAAGACGGTGGTCAGTCTATCAAGGCTAAAGTGCAGTGTAGGCTTAATTGTGAAACACTATAACACTGTAGTGGTGGACAAAGCAGGGTACACAACCCCAAATAGCTAGGCCTCGTCAACTATTACTCCACCTAGTGAGTTGCTCAGTCATGTAAAAAAATAGACTTGAATTAAAGGAGTAGTTGTCTCCAAAACACTTTTATATTTCAAATTGATGCATGAGTGTTAGTTGTTTCCAGCCTCCATTTACAGTATGTTTTCAGTGATAATTTCAGCAGAAAAACAGCACAATTCTACCCAATCAACTTAATTTAAATGAATTAAGTGCCAATCAGAACTGAGTGAAAACAGCTTTGTATTAAAGGAGGCATAAAAGACTGGGTCTCGCTGTATTGCTCCGGCTGCACTGCAGTGTCTATTCACAGGCGCGAACCCACTACTGAGCGGCACGGGGGCTTTGACCTGCTCCGTTTCCGACCTGGGCCGGTTCACCCCTCCTTAGGCGACCTGGTGGTCCCGGGCTCCCCCAGGAGCTCCATATCGATACCGAACTTAGTGCGGACACCCGTTCGACATAGTCCACTGCAGCTCAGAACTCCTGAGCTCAAACGATCCGCCAGCCTCAGCCTCCCAGTAGCTTGGATTACAGGCGCACGCCACTGCACCCGGCGAGAAACACAGGCACTTTATAGGGCTTTTAACTTTGAGAGAAAGTATGTCATTGGTAATACTAATCTCTTCACCACCATCTAGCGGTGAAAAACAGAATTGCCAGTATTGAATAGGAATGGTTTCTGAGAGATGCGAGAAAATGTACATTTCTCATTGGAATGGAAAATCAGTTGACATGTTCCTCTTGACAATTCCAGTTTAAAGTGCAGTGTAACTTGGACCAAGACGGTGGTCAGTCTATCAAGGCTAAAGTGCAGTGTAGGCTTAATTGTGAAACACTATAACACTGTAGTGGTGGACAAAGCAGGGTACACAACCCCAAATAGCTAGGCCTCTTCAACTATTACTCCACCTAGTGAGTTGCTCAGTCATGTAAAAAAAATAGACTTGAATTAAAGGAGTAGTTGTCTCCGAAACACTTTTATATTTCAAATTGATGCATGAGTGTTAGTTGTTTCCAGCCTCCATTCACAGTATGTTTTCAGTGATAATTTTTGCAGAAAAACAGCACAATTTTACCCAATCAACTTAATTTAAATGAATTAAGTGCCAATCAGAACTGAGTGAAAACAGCTTTGTATTAAAGGAGGCATAAAAGACTGGGTCTCACTGTATTGCTCCGGCTGCACTGCAGTGTCTATTCACAGGCGCGAACCCACTACTGAGCGGCACGGGGGCTTTGACCTGCTCCGTTTCCGACCTGGGCCGGTTCACTCCTCCTTAGGCGACCTGGTGGTCCCGGGCTCCCCCAGGAGCTCCATATCGATACCGAACTTAGTGCGGACACCCGTTCGACATAGTCCACTGCAGCTCAGAACTCCTGAGCTCAAACGATCTGCCAGCCTCAGCCTCCCAGTAGCTTGGATTACAGGCGCACGCCACTGCACCCGGCGAGAAACACAGGCACTTCTAGGGCTTTTAACTTTGAGAGAAATTATGTCATTGGTAATACTACCATCTAGCGGTGAAAAACAGAATTGGTAGTATTGAATAGGAATGATTTCTGACAGATGCGAGAAAATGTACATTGGAATGGAAAATCAGTCGACATGTTCCTCTTGACAATTCCAGTTTAAAGTGCAGTGTAACTTGGACCAAGACGGTGGTCAGTCTATCAAGGCTAAAGTGCAGTGTAGGCTTAATTGTGAAACACTATAACACTGTAGTGGTGGACAAAGCAGGGTACACAACCCCAAATAGCTAGGCCTCGTCAACTATTACTCCACCTAGTGAGTTGCTCAGTCATGTAAAAAAATAGACTTGAATTAAAGGAGTAGTTGTCTCCAAAACACTTTTATATTTCAAATTGATGCATGAGTGTTAGTTGTTTCCAGCCTCCATTTACAGTATGTTTTCAGTGATAATTTCAGCAGAAAAAAAGCAAAATTCTACCCAATCAACTTAATTTAAACGAATTAAGTGCCAATCAGAACTGAGTGAAAACAGCTTTGTATTAAAGGAGGCATAAAAGACTGGGTCTCGCTGTATTGCTCCGGCTGCACTGCAGTGTCTATTCACAGGCGCGAACCCGCTACTGAGCGGCACGGGGGCTTTGACCTGGTCCGTTTCCGACCTGGACCGGTTCACCCCTCCTTAGGCGACCTGGTGGTCCCGGGCTCCCCCAGGAGCTCCATATCGATACCGAACTTAGTGCGGACACCCGTTCGACATAGTCCACTGCAGCTCAGAACTCCTGAGCTCAAACGATCCGCCAGCCTCAGCCTCCCAGTAGCTTGGATTACAGGCGCACGCCACTGCACCCGGCGAGAAACACAGGCACTTCTAGGGCTTTTAACATTGAGAAAAATTATGTCATTGGTAATACTAATCTCTTCACCACCATCTAACGGTGAAAAACAGAATTGCCAGTATTGAATAGGAATGGTGTCTGACAGATGCGAGAAAATGTACATTTCTCATTGGAATGGAAAATCAGTCGACATGTTCCTCTTGACAATTCCAGTTTAAAGTGCAGTGTAACTTGGACCAAGACGGTGGTCAGTCTATCAAGGCTAAAGTGCAGTGTAGGCTTAATTGTGAAACACTATAACACTGTAGTGGTGGACAAAGCAGGGTACACAACCCCAAATAGCTAGGCCTCGTCAACTATTACTCCACCTAGTGAGTTGCTCAGTCATGTAAAAAAATAGACTTGAATTAAAGGAGTAGTTGTCTCCAAAACACTTTTATATTTCAAATTGATGCATGAGTGTTAGTTGTTTCCAGCCTCCATTTACAGTATGTTTTCAGTGATAATTTCAGCAGAAAAACAGCACAATTCTACCCAATCAACTTAATTTAAATGAATTAAGTGCCAATCAGAACTGAGTGAAAACAGCTTTGTATTAAAGGAGGCATAAAAGACTGGGTCTCGCTGTATTGCTCCGGCTGCACTGCAGTGTCTATTCACAGGCGCGAACCCACTACTGAGCGGCACGGGGGCTTTGACCTGCTCCGTTTCCGACCTGGGCCGGTTCACCCCTCCTTAGGCGACCTGGTGGTCCCGGGCTCCCCCAGGAGCTCCATATCGATACCGAACTTAGTGCGGACACCCTTTCGACATAGTCCAATGCAGCTCAGAACTCCTGAGCTCAAACGATCCGCCAGCCTCAGCCTCCCAGTAGCTTGGATTACAGGCGCACGCCACTGCACCCGGCGAGAAACACAGGCACTTTATAGGGCTTTTAACTTTGAGAGAAAGTATGTCATTGGTAATACTAATCTCTTCACCACCATCTAGCGGTGAAAAACAGAATTGCCAGTATTGAATAGGAATGGTTTCTGAGAGATGCGAGAAAATGTACATTTCTCATTGGAATGGAAAATCAGTTGACATGTTCCTCTTGACAATTCCAGTTTAAAGTGCAGTGTAACTTGGACCAAGACGGTGGTCAGTCTATCAAGGCTAAAGTGCAGTGTAGGCTTAATTGTGAAACACTATAACACTGTAGTGGTGGACAAAGCAGGGTACACAACCCCAAATAGCTAGGCCTCTTCAACTATTACTCCACCTAGTGAGTTGCTCAGTCATGTAAAAAAAATAGACTTGAATTAAAGGAGTAGTTGTCTCCGAAACACTTTTATATTTCAAATTGATGCATGAGTGTTAGTTGTTTCCAGCCTCCATTCACAGTATGTTTTCAGTGATAATTTTTGCAGAAAAACAGCACAATTTTACCCAATCAACTTAATTTAAATGAATTAAGTGCCAATCAGAACTGAGTGAAAACAGCTTTGTATTAAAGGAGGCATAAAAGACTGGGTCTCACTGTATTGCTCCGGCTGCACTGCAGTGTCTATTCACAGGCGCGAACCCACTACTGAGCGGCACGGGGGCTTTGACCTGCTCCGTTTCTGACCTGGGCCGGTTCACTCCTCCTTAGGCGACCTGGTGGTCCCGGGCTCCCCCAGGAGCTCCATATCGATACCGAACTTAGTGCGGACACCCGTTCGACATAGTCCACTGCAGCTCAGAACTCCTGAGCTCAAACGATCTGCCAGCCTCAGCCTCCCAGTAGCTTGGATTACAGGCGCACGCCACTGCACCCGGCGAGAAACACAGGCACTTCTAGGGCTTTTAACTTTGAGAGAAATTATGTCATTGGTAATACTACCATCTAGCGGTGAAAAACAGAATTGGTAGTATTGAATAGGAATGATTTCTGACAGATGCGAGAAAATGTACATTGGAATGGAAAATCAGTCGACATGTTCCTCTTGACAATTCCAGTTTAAAGTGCAGTGTAACTTGGACCAAGACGGTGGTCAGTCTATCAAGGCTAAAGTGCAGTGTAGGCTTAATTGTGAAACACTATAACACTGTAGTGGTGGACAAAGCAGGGTACACAACCCCAAATAGCTAGGCCTCGTCAACTATTACTCCACCTAGTGAGTTGCTCAGTCATGTAAAAAAATAGACTTGAATTAAAGGAGTAGTTGTCTCCAAAACACTTTTATATTTCAAATTGATGCATGAGTGTTAGTTGTTTCCAGCCTCCATTTACAGTATGTTTTCAGTGATAATTTCAGCAGAAAAAAAGCAAAATTCTACCCAATCAACTTAATTTAAACGAATTAAGTGCCAATCAGAACTGAGTGAAAACAGCTTTGTATTAAAGGAGGCATAAAAGACTGGGTCTCGCTGTATTGCTCCGGCTGCACTGCAGTGTCTATTCACAGGCGCGAACCCGCTACTGAGCGGCACGGGGGCTTTGACCTGCTCCGTTTCCGACCTGGACCGGTTCACCCCTCCTTAGGCGACCTGGTGGTCCCGGGCTCCCCCAGGAGCTCCATATCGATACCGAACTTAGTGCGGACACCCGTTCGACATAGTCCACTGCAGCTCAGAACTCCTGAGCTCAAACGATCCGCCAGCCTCAGCCTCCCAGTAGCTTGGATTACAGGCGCACGCCACTGCACCCGGCGAGAAACACAGGCACTTCTAGGGCTTTTAACATTGAGAAAAATTATGTCATTGGTAATACTAATCTCTTCACCACCATCTAACGGTGAAAAACAGAATTGCCAGTATTGAATAGGAATGGTGTCTGACAGATGCGAGAAAATGTACATTTCTCATTGGAATGGAAAATCAGTCGACATGTTCCTCTTGACAATTCCAGTTTAAAGTGCAGTGTAACTTGGACCAAGACGGTGGTCAGTCTATCAAGGCTAAAGTGCAGTGTAGGCTTAATTGTGAAACACTATAACACTGTAGTGGTGGACAAAGCAGGGTACACAACCCCAAATAGCTAGGCCTCGTCAACTATTACTCCACCTAGTGAGTTGCTCAGTCATGTAAAAAAATAGACTTGAATTAAAGGAGTAGTTGTCTCCAAAACACTTTTATATTTCAAATTGATGCATGAGTGTTAGTTGTTTCCAGCCTCCATTTACAGTATGTTTTCAGTGATAATTTCAGCAGAAAAACAGCACAATTCTACCCAATCAACTTAATTTAAATGAATTAAGTGCCAATCAGAACTGAGTGAAAACAGCTTTGTATTAAAGGAGGCATAAAAGACTGGGTCTCGCTGTATTGCTCCGGCTGCACTGCAGTGTCTATTCACAGGCGCGAACCCACTACTGAGCGGCACGGGGGCTTTGACCTGCTCCGTTTCCGACCTGGGCCGGTTCACCCCTCCTTAGGCGACCTGGTGGTCCCGGGCTCCCCCAGGAGCTCCATATCGATACCGAACTTAGTGCGGACACCCTTTCGACATAGTCCACTGCAGCTCAGAACTCCTGAGCTCAAACGATTCGCCAGCCTCAGCCTCCCAGTAGCTTGGATTACAGGCGCACGCCACTGCACCCGGCGAGAAACACAGGCACTTCTAGGGCTTTTAACTTTGAGAGAAAGTATGTCATTGGTAATACTAATCTCTTCACCACCATCTAGCGGTGAAAAACAGAATTGCCAGTATTGAATAGGAATGGTTTCTGAGAGATGCGAGAAAATGTACACTTCTCATTGGAATGGAAAATCAGTCGACATGTTCCTCTTGACAATTCCAGTTTAAAGTGCAGTGTAACTTGGACCAAGACGGTGGTCAGTCTATCAAGGCTAAAGTGCAGTGTAGGCTTAATTGTGAAACACTATAACACTGTAGTGGTGGACAAAGCAGGGTACACAACCCCAAATAGCTAGGCCTCGTCAACTATTACTCCACCTAGTGAGTTGCTCAGTCATGTAAAAAAATAGACTTGAATTAAAGGAGTAGTTGTCTCCAAAACACTTTTATATTTCAAATTGATGCATGAGTGTTAGTTGTTTCCAGCCTCCATTTACAGTATGTTTTCAGTGATAATTTCAGCAGAAAAACAGCACAATTCTACCCAATCAACTTAATTTAAATGAATTAAGTGCCAATCAGAACTGAGTGAAAACAGCTTTGTATTAAAGGAGGCATAAAAGACTGGGTCTCGCTGTATTGCTCCGGCTGCACTGCAGTGTCTATTCACAGGCGCGAACCCACTACTGAGCGGCACGGGGGCTTTGACCTGCTCCGTTTCCGACCTGGGCCGGTTCACCCCTCCTTAGGCGACCTGGTGGTCCCGGGCTCCCCCAGGAGCTCCATATCGATACCGAACTTAGTGCGGACACCCGTTCGACATAGTCCACTGCAGCTCAGAACTCCTGAGCTCAAACGATCCGCCAGCCTCAGCCTCCCAGTAGCTTGGATTACAGGCGCACGCCACTGCACCCGGCGAGAAACACAGGCACTTTATAGGGCTTTTAACTTTGAGAGAAAGTATGTCATTGGTAATACTAATCTCTTCACCACCATCTAGCGGTGAAAAACAGAATTGCCAGTATTGAATAGGAATGGTTTCTGAGAGATGCGAGAAAATGTACATTTCTCATTGGAATGGAAAATCAGTTGACATGTTCCTCTTGACAATTCCAGTTTAAAGTGCAGTGTAACTTGGACCAAGACGGTGGTCAGTCTATCAAGGCTAAAGTGCAGTGTAGGCTTAATTGTGAAACACTATAACACTGTAGTGGTGGACAAAGCAGGGTACACAACCCCAAATAGCTAGGCCTCTTCAACTATTACTCCACCTAGTGAGTTGCTCAGTCATGTAAAAAAAATAGACTTGAATTAAAGGAGTAGTTGTCTCCGAAACACTTTTATATTTCAAATTGATGCATGAGTGTTAGTTGTTTCCAGCCTCCATTCACAGTATGTTTTCAGTGATAATTTTTGCAGAAAAACAGCACAATTTTACCCAATCAACTTAATTTAAATGAATTAAGTGCCAATCAGAACTGAGTGAAAACAGCTTTGTATTAAAGGAGGCATAAAAGACTGGGTCTCACTGTATTGCTCCGGCTGCACTGCAGTGTCTATTCACAGGCGCGAACCCACTACTGAGCGGCACGGGGGCTTTGACCTGCTCCGTTTCCGACCTGGGCCGGTTCACTCCTCCTTAGGCGACCTGGTGGTCCCGGGCTCCCCCAGGAGCTCCATATCGATACCGAACTTAGTGCGGACACCCGTTCGACATAGTCCACTGCAGCTCAGAACTCCTGAGCTCAAACGATCTGCCAGCCTCAGCCTCCCAGTAGCTTGGATTACAGGCGCACGCCACTGCACCCGGCGAGAAACACAGGCACTTCTAGGGCTTTTAACTTTGAGAGAAATTATGTCATTGGTAATACTACCATCTAGCGGTGAAAAACAGAATTGGTAGTATTGAATAGGAATGATTTCTGACAGATGCGAGAAAATGTACATTGGAATGGAAAATCAGTCGACATGTTCCTCTTGACAATTCCAGTTTAAAGTGCAGTGTAACTTGGACCAAGACGGTGGTCAGTCTATCAAGGCTAAAGTGCAGTGTAGGCTTAATTGTGAAACACTATAACACTGTAGTGGTGGACAAAGCAGGGTACACAACCCCAAATAGCTAGGCCTCGTCAACTATTACTCCACCTAGTGAGTTGCTCAGTCATGTAAAAAAATAGACTTGAATTAAAGGAGTAGTTGTCTCCAAAACACTTTTATATTTCAAATTGATGCATGAGTGTTAGTTGTTTCCAGCCTCCATTTACAGTATGTTTTCAGTGATAATTTCAGCAGAAAAAAAGCAAAATTCTACCCAATCAACTTAATTTAAACGAATTAAGTGCCAATCAGAACTGAGTGAAAACAGCTTTGTATTAAAGGAGGCATAAAAGACTGGGTCTCGCTGTATTGCTCCGGCTGCACTGCAGTGTCTATTCACAGGCGCGAACCCGCTACTGAGCGGCACGGGGGCTTTGACCTGCTCCGTTTCCGACCTGGACCGGTTCACCCCTCCTTAGGCGACCTGGTGGTCCCGGGCTCCCCCAGGAGCTCCATATCGATACCGAACTTAGTGCGGACACCCGTTCGACATAGTCCACTGCAGCTCAGAACTCCTGAGCTCAAACGATCCGCCAGCCTCAGCCTCCCAGTAGCTTGGATTACAGGCGCACGCCACTGCACCCGGCGAGAAACACAGGCACTTCTAGGGCTTTTAACATTGAGAAAAATTATGTCATTGGTAATACTAATCTCTTCACCACCATCTAACGGTGAAAAACAGAATTGCCAGTATTGAATAGGAATGGTGTCTGACAGATGCGAGAAAATGTACATTTCTCATTGGAATGGAAAATCAGTCGACATGTTCCTCTTGACAATTCCAGTTTAAAGTGCAGTGTAACTTGGACCAAGACGGTGGTCAGTCTATCAAGGCTAAAGTGCAGTGTAGGCTTAATTGTGAAACACTATAACACTGTAGTGGTGGACAAAGCAGGGTACACAACCCCAAATAGCTAGGCCTCGTCAACTATTACTCCACCTAGTGAGTTGCTCAGTCATGTAAAAAAATAGACTTGAATTAAAGGAGTAGTTGTCTCCAAAACACTTTTATATTTCAAATTGATGCATGAGTGTTAGTTGTTTCCAGCCTCCATTTACAGTATGTTTTCAGTGATAATTTCAGCAGAAAAACAGCACAATTCTACCCAATCAACTTAATTTAAATGAATTAAGTGCCAATCAGAACTGAGTGAAAACAGCTTTGTATTAAAGGAGGCATAAAAGACTGGGTCTCGCTGTATTGCTCCGGCTGCACTGCAGTGTCTATTCACAGGCGCGAACCCACTACTGAGCGGCACGGGGGCTTTGACCTGCTCCGTTTCCGACCTGGGCCGGTTCACCCCTCCTTAGGCGACCTGGTGGTCCCGGGCTCCCCCAGGAGCTCCATATCGATACCGAACTTAGTGCGGACACCCTTTCGACATAGTCCAATGCAGCTCAGAACTCCTGAGCTCAAACGATCCGCCAGCCTCAGCCTCCCAGTAGCTTGGATTACAGGCGCACGCCACTGCACCCGGCGAGAAACACAGGCACTTTATAGGGCTTTTAACTTTGAGAGAAAGTATGTCATTGGTAATACTAATCTCTTCACCACCATCTAGCGGTGAAAAACAGAATTGCCAGTATTGAATAGGAATGGTTTCTGAGAGATGCGAGAAAATGTACATTTCTCATTGGAATGGAAAATCAGTTGACATGTTCCTCTTGACAATTCCAGTTTAAAGTGCAGTGTAACTTGGACCAAGACGGTGGTCAGTCTATCAAGGCTAAAGTGCAGTGTAGGCTTAATTGTGAAACACTATAACACTGTAGTGGTGGACAAAGCAGGGTACACAACCCCAAATAGCTAGGCCTCTTCAACTATTACTCCACCTAGTGAGTTGCTCAGTCATGTAAAAAAAATAGACTTGAATTAAAGGAGTAGTTGTCTCCGAAACACTTTTATATTTCAAATTGATGCATGAGTGTTAGTTGTTTCCAGCCTCCATTCACAGTATGTTTTCAGTGATAATTTTTGCAGAAAAACAGCACAATTTTACCCAATCAACTTAATTTAAATGAATTAAGTGCCAATCAGAACTGAGTGAAAACAGCTTTGTATTAAAGGAGGCATAAAAGACTGGGTCTCACTGTATTGCTCCGGCTGCACTGCAGTGTCTATTCACAGGCGCGAACCCACTACTGAGCGGCACGGGGGCTTTGACCTGCTCCGTTTCTGACCTGGGCCGGTTCACTCCTCCTTAGGCGACCTGGTGGTCCCGGGCTCCCCCAGGAGCTCCATATCGATACCGAACTTAGTGCGGACACCCGTTCGACATAGTCCACTGCAGCTCAGAACTCCTGAGCTCAAACGATCTGCCAGCCTCAGCCTCCCAGTAGCTTGGATTACAGGCGCACGCCACTGCACCCGGCGAGAAACACAGGCACTTCTAGGGCTTTTAACTTTGAGAGAAATTATGTCATTGGTAATACTACCATCTAGCGGTGAAAAACAGAATTGGTAGTATTGAATAGGAATGATTTCTGACAGATGCGAGAAAATGTACATTGGAATGGAAAATCAGTCGACATGTTCCTCTTGACAATTCCAGTTTAAAGTGCAGTGTAACTTGGACCAAGACGGTGGTCAGTCTATCAAGGCTAAAGTGCAGTGTAGGCTTAATTGTGAAACACTATAACACTGTAGTGGTGGACAAAGCAGGGTACACAACCCCAAATAGCTAGGCCTCGTCAACTATTACTCCACCTAGTGAGTTGCTCAGTCATGTAAAAAAATAGACTTGAATTAAAGGAGTAGTTGTCTCCAAAACACTTTTATATTTCAAATTGATGCATGAGTGTTAGTTGTTTCCAGCCTCCATTTACAGTATGTTTTCAGTGATAATTTCAGCAGAAAAAAAGCAAAATTCTACCCAATCAACTTAATTTAAACGAATTAAGTGCCAATCAGAACTGAGTGAAAACAGCTTTGTATTAAAGGAGGCATAAAAGACTGGGTCTCGCTGTATTGCTCCGGCTGCACTGCAGTGTCTATTCACAGGCGCGAACCCGCTACTGAGCGGCACGGGGGCTTTGACCTGCTCCGTTTCCGACCTGGACCGGTTCACCCCTCCTTAGGCGACCTGGTGGTCCCGGGCTCCCCCAGGAGCTCCATATCGATACCGAACTTAGTGCGGACACCCGTTCGACATAGTCCACTGCAGCTCAGAACTCCTGAGCTCAAACGATCCGCCAGCCTCAGCCTCCCAGTAGCTTGGATTACAGGCGCACGCCACTGCACCCGGCGAGAAACACAGGCACTTCTAGGGCTTTTAACATTGAGAAAAATTATGTCATTGGTAATACTAATCTCTTCACCACCATCTAACGGTGAAAAACAGAATTGCCAGTATTGAATAGGAATGGTGTCTGACAGATGCGAGAAAATGTACATTTCTCATTGGAATGGAAAATCAGTCGACATGTTCCTCTTGACAATTCCAGTTTAAAGTGCAGTGTAACTTGGACCAAGACGGTGGTCAGTCTATCAAGGCTAAAGTGCAGTGTAGGCTTAATTGTGAAACACTATAACACTGTAGTGGTGGACAAAGCAGGGTACACAACCCCAAATAGCTAGGCCTCGTCAACTATTACTCCACCTAGTGAGTTGCTCAGTCATGTAAAAAAATAGACTTGAATTAAAGGAGTAGTTGTCTCCAAAACACTTTTATATTTCAAATTGATGCATGAGTGTTAGTTGTTTCCAGCCTCCATTTACAGTATGTTTTCAGTGATAATTTCAGCAGAAAAACAGCACAATTCTACCCAATCAACTTAATTTAAATGAATTAAGTGCCAATCAGAACTGAGTGAAAACAGCTTTGTATTAAAGGAGGCATAAAAGACTGGGTCTCGCTGTATTGCTCCGGCTGCACTGCAGTGTCTATTCACAGGCGCGAACCCACTACTGAGCGGCACGGGGGCTTTGACCTGCTCCGTTTCCGACCTGGGCCGGTTCACCCCTCCTTAGGCGACCTGGTGGTCCCGGGCTCCCCCAGGAGCTCCATATCGATACCGAACTTAGTGCGGACACCCTTTCGACATAGTCCACTGCAGCTCAGAACTCCTGAGCTCAAACGATTCGCCAGCCTCAGCCTCCCAGTAGCTTGGATTACAGGCGCACGCCACTGCACCCGGCGAGAAACACAGGCACTTCTAGGGCTTTTAACTTTGAGAGAAAGTATGTCATTGGTAATACTAATCTCTTCACCACCATCTAGCGGTGAAAAACAGAATTGCCAGTATTGAATAGGAATGGTTTCTGAGAGATGCGAGAAAATGTACACTTCTCATTGGAATGGAAAATCAGTCGACATGTTCCTCTTGACAATTCCAGTTTAAAGTGCAGTGTAACTTGGACCAAGACGGTGGTCAGTCTATCAAGGCTAAAGTGCAGTGTAGGCTTAATTGTGAAACACTATAACACTGTAGTGGTGGACAAAGCAGGGTACACAACCCCAAATAGCTAGGCCTCGTCAACTATTACTCCACCTAGTGAGTTGCTCAGTCATGTAAAAAAATAGACTTGAATTAAAGGAGTAGTTGTCTCCAAAACACTTTTATATTTCAAATTGATGCATGAGTGTTAGTTGTTTCCAGCCTCCATTTACAGTATGTTTTCAGTGATAATTTCAGCAGAAAAACAGCACAATTCTACCCAATCAACTTAATTTAAATGAATTAAGTGCCAATCAGAACTGAGTGAAAACAGCTTTGTATTAAAGGAGGCATAAAAGACTGGGTCTCGCTGTATTGCTCCGGCTGCACTGCAGTGTCTATTCACAGGCGCGAACCCACTACTGAGCGGCACGGGGGCTTTGACCTGCTCCGTTTCCGACCTGGGCCGGTTCACCCCTCCTTAGGCGACCTGGTGGTCCCGGGCTCCCCCAGGAGCTCCATATCGATACCGAACTTAGTGCGGACACCCGTTCGACATAGTCCACTGCAGCTCAGAACTCCTGAGCTCAAACGATCCGCCAGCCTCAGCCTCCCAGTAGCTTGGATTACAGGCGCACGCCACTGCACCCGGCGAGAAACACAGGCACTTTATAGGGCTTTTAACTTTGAGAGAAAGTATGTCATTGGTAATACTAATCTCTTCACCACCATCTAGCGGTGAAAAACAGAATTGCCAGTATTGAATAGGAATGGTTTCTGAGAGATGCGAGAAAATGTACATTTCTCATTGGAATGGAAAATCAGTTGACATGTTCCTCTTGACAATTCCAGTTTAAAGTGCAGTGTAACTTGGACCATGACGGTGGTCAGTCTATCAAGGCTAAAGTGCAGTGTAGGCTTAATTGTGAAACACTATAACACTGTAGTGGTGGACAAAGCAGGGTACACAACCCCAAATAGCTAGGCCTCGTCAACTATTACTCCACCTAGTGAGCTGCTCAGTCATGTAAAAAAATAGACTTGAATTAAAGGAGTAGTTGTCTCCAAATCACTTTTATATTTCAAATTGATGCATGAGTGTTAGTTGTTTCCAGCCTCCATTTACAGTATGTTTTCAGTGATAATTTCAGCAGAAAAACAGCACAATTCTACCCAATCAACTTAATTTAAATGAATTAAGTGCCAATCAGAACTGAGTGAAAACAGCTTTGTATTAAAGGAGGCATAAAAGACTGGGTCTCGCTGTATTGCTCCGGCTGCACTGCAGTGTCTATTCACAGGCGCGAACCCACTACTGAGCGGCACGGGGGCTTTGACCTGCTCCGTTTCCGACCTGGGCCGGTTCACCCCTCCTTAGGCGACCTTGTGGTCCCGGGCTCCCCCAGGAGCTCCATATCGATACCGAACTTAGTGCGGACACCCGTTCGACATAGTCCACTGCAGCTCAGAACTCCTGAGCTCAAACGATCCGCCAGCCTCAGCCTCCCAGTAGCTTGGATTACAGGCGCACGCCACTGCACCCGGCGAGAAACACAGGCACTTCTAGGGCTTTTAACTTTGAGAGAAAGTATGTCATTGGTAATACTAATCTCTTCACCACCATCTAGCGGTGAAAAACAGAATTGCCAGTATTGAATAGGAATGGTTTCTGAGAGATGCGAGAAAATGTACATTTCTCATTGGAATGGAAAATCAGTTGACATGTTCCTCTTGACAATTCCAGTTTAAAGTGCAGTGTAACTTGGACCAAGACGGTGGTCAGTCTATCAAGGCTAAAGTGCAGTGTAGGCTTAATTGTGAAACACTATAACACTGTAGTGGTGGACAAAGCAGGGTACACAACCCCAAATAGCTAGGCCTCGTCAACTATTACTCCACCTAGTGAGTTGCTCAGTCATGTAAAAAAATAGACTTGAATTAAAGGAGTAGTTGTCTCCAAAACACTTTTATATTTCAAATTGATGCATGAGTGTTAGTTGTTTCCAGACTCCATTTACAGTATGTTTTCAGTGATAATTTCAGCAGAAAGACAGCACAATTCTACCCAATCAACTTAATTTAAATGAATTAAGTGCCAATCAGAACTGAGTGAAAACAGCTTTGTATTAAAGGAGGCATAAAAGACTGGGTCTCGCTGTATTGCTCCGGCTGCACTGCAGTGTCTATTCACAGGCGCGAACCCACTACTGAGCGGCACGGGGGCTTTGACCTGCTCCGTTTCCGACCTGGGCCGGTTCACCCCTCCTTAGGCGACCTGGTGGTCCCGGGCTCCCCCAGGAGCTCCATATCGATACCGAACTTAGTGCGGACACCCGTTCGACATAGTCCACTGCAGCTCAGAACTCCTGAGCTCAAACGATTCGCCAGCCTCAGCCTCCCAGTAGCTTGGATTACAGGCGCACGCCACTGCACCCGGCGAGAAACACAGGCACTTCTAGGGCTTTTAACTTTGAGAGAAAGTATGTCATTGGTAATACTAATCTCTTCACCACCATCTAGCGGTGAAAAACAGAATTGCCAGTATTGAATAGGAATGGTTTCTGACAGATGCGAGAAATTTTACATTTCTCATTGGAATGGAAAATCAGTCGACATGTTCCTCTTGACAATTCCAGTTTAAAGTGCAGTGTAACTTGGACCAAGACGGTGGTCAGTCTATCAAGGCTAAAGTGCAGTGTAGGCTTAATTGTGAAACACTATAACACTGTAGTGGTGGACAAAGCAGGGTACACAACCCCAAATAGCTAGGCCTCGTCAACTATTACTCCACCTAGTGAGTTGCTCAGTCATGTAAAAAAATAGACTTGAATTAAAGGAGTAGTTGTCTCCAAAACACTTTTATATTTCAAATTGATGCATGAGTGTTAGTTGTTTCCAGACTCCATTTACAGTATGTTTTCAGTGATAATTTCAGCAGAAAGACAGCACAATTCTACCCAATCAACTTAATTTAAATGAATTAAGTGCCAATCAGAACTGAGTGAAAACAGCTTTGTATTAAAGGAGGCATAAAAGACTGGGTCTCGCTGTATTGCTCCGGCTGCACTGCAGTGTCTATTCACAGGCGCGAACCCACTACTGAGCGGCACGGGGGCTTTGACCTGCTCCGTTTCCGACCTGGGCCGGTTCACCCCTCCTTAGGCGACCTGGTGGTCCCGGGCTCCCCCAGGAGCTCCATATCGATACCGAACTTAGTGCGGACACCCGTTCGACATAGTCCACTGCAGCTCAGAACTCCTGAGCTCAAACGATTCGCCAGCCTCAGCCTCCCAGTAGCTTGGATTACAGGCGCACGCCACTGCACCCGGCGAGAAACACAGGCACTTCTAGGGCTTTTAACTTTGAGAGAAAGTATGTCATTGGTAATACTAATCTCTTCACCACCATCTAGCGGTGAAAAACAGAATTGCCAGTATTGAATAGGAATGGTTTCTGACAGATGCGAGAAAATTTACATTTCTCATTGGAATGGAAAATCAGTCGACATGTTCCTCTTGACAATTCCAGTTTAAAGTGCAGTGTAACTTGGACCAAGACGGTGGTCAGTCTATCAAGGCTAAAGTGCAGTGTAGGCTTAATTGTGAAACACTATAACACTGTAGTGGTGGACAAAGCAGGGTAGTGGGTACACAACCCCAAATAGCTAGGCCTCGTCAGCTATTACTCCACCTAGTGAGTTGCTCAGTCATGTAAAAAAATAGACTTGAATTAAAGGAGTAGTTGTCTCCGAAACACTTTTATGATTCAAATTGATGCATGAGTGTTAGTTGTTTCCAGCCTCCATTTACAGTATGTTTTCAGTGATAATTTCAGCAGAAAAACAACACAATTCTACCCAATCAACTTAATTTAAATGAATTAAGTGCCAATCAGAACTGAGTGAAAACAGCTTTGTATTAAAGGAGGCATAAAAGAATGGGTCTCGCTGTATTGCTCCGGCTGCACTGCAGTGTCTATTCACAGGCGCAAACCCACTACTGAGCGGCACGGGGGCTTTGACCTGCTCCGTTTCCGACCTGGGCCGGTTCACCCCTCCTTAGGCGACCTGGTGGTCCCGGGCTCCCCCAGGAGCTCCATATCGATCTTAGTGCGGACACCCGTTCGACATAGTCCACTGCAGCTCAGAACTCCTGAGCTCAAACGATCCGCCAGCCTCAGCCTCCCAGTAGCTTGGATTACAGGCGCACGCCACTGCACCCGGCGAGAAACACAGGCACTTCTAGGGCTTTTAACTTTGAGAGAAAGTATGTCATTGGTAATACTAATCTCTTCACCACCATCTATTGGTGAAAAACAGAATTGCCAGTATTGAATAGGAATGGTTTCTGAGAGATGCGAGAAAATGTACACTTCTCATTGGAATGGAAAATCAGTCGACATGTTCCTCTTGACAATTCCAGTTTAAAGTGCAGTGTAACTTGGACCAAGACGGTGGTCAGTCTATCAAGGCTAAAGTGCAGTGTAGGCTTAATTGTGAAACACTATAACACTGTAGTGGTGGACAAAGCAGGGTACACAACCCCAAATAGCTAGGCCTCGTCAACTATTACTCCACCTAGTGAGTTGCTCAGTCATGTAAAAAAATAGACTTGAATTAAAGGAGTAGTTGTCTCCAAAACACTTTTATATTTCAAATTGATGCATGAGTGTTAGTTGTTTCCAGACTCCATTTACAGTATGTTTTCAGTGATAATTTCAGCAGAAAGACAGCACAATTCTACCCAATCAACTTAATTTAAATGAATTAAGTGCCAATCAGAACTGAGTGAAAACAGCTTTGTATTAAAGGAGGCATAAAAGACTGGGTCTCGCTGTATTGCTCCGGCTGCACTGCAGTGTCTATTCACAGGCGCGAACCCACTACTAAGCGGCACGGGGGCTTTGACCTGCTCCGTTTCCGACCTGGGCCGGTTCACCCCTCCTTAGGCGACCTGGTGGTCCCGGGCTCCCCCAGGAGCTCCATATCGATACCGAACTTAGTGCGGACACCCGTTCGACATAGTCCACTGCAGCTCAGAACTCCTGAGCTCAAACGATTCGCCAGCCTCAGCCTCCCAGTAGCTTGGATTACAGGCGCACGCCACTGCACCCGGCGAGAAACACCGGCACTTCTAGGGCTTTTAACTTTGAGAGAAAGTATGTCATTGGTAATACTAATCTCTTCACCACCATCTAGCGGTGAAAAACAGAATTGCCAGTATTGAATAGGAATGGTTTCTGACAGATGCGAGAAAATGTACATTTCTCATTGGAATGGAAAATCAGTCGACATGTTCCTCTTGACAATTCCAGTTTAAAGTGCAGTGTAACTTGGACCAAGACGGTGGTCAGTCTATCAAGGCTAAAGTGCAGTGTAGGCTTAATTGTGAAACACTATAACACTGTAGTGGTGGACAAAGCAGGGTAGTGGGTACACAACCCCAAATAGCTAGGCCTCGTCAGCTATTACTCCACCTAGTGAGTTGCTCAGTCATGTAAAAAAATACTTGAATTAAAGGAGTAGTTGTCTCCGAAACACTTTTATAATTCAAATTGATGCATGAGTGTTAGTTGTTTCCAGCCTCCATTTACAGTATGTTTTCAGTGATAATTTCAGCAGAAAAACAACACAATTCTACCCAATGAACTCAATTTAAATGAATTAAGTGCCAATCAGAACTGAGTGAAAACAGCTTTGTATTAAAGGAGGCATAAAAGACTGGGTCTCGCTGTATTGCTCCGGCTGCACTGCAGTGTCTATTCACAGGCGCGAACCCACTACTGAGCGGCACGGGGGCTTTGACCTGCTCCGTTTCCGACCTGGGCCGGTTCACCCCTCCTTAGGCGACCTGGTGGTCCCGGGCTCCCCCAGGAGCTCCATATCGATACCGAACTTAGTGCGGACACCCGTTCGACATAGTCCACTGCAGCTCAGAACTCCTGAGCTCAAACGATCCGCCAGCCTCAGCCTCCCAGTAGCTTGGATTACAGGCGCACGCCACTGCACCCGGCGAGAAACACAGGCACTTCTAGGGCTTTTAACTTTGAGAGAAAGTATGTCATTGGTAATACTAATCTCTTCACCACCATCTATTGGTGAAAAACAGAATTGCCAGTATTGAATAGGAATGGTTTCTGAGAGATGCGAGAAAATGTACACTTCTCATTGGAATGGAAAATCAGTCGACATGTTCCTCTTGACAATTCCAGTTTAAAGTGCAATGTAACTTGGACCAAGACGGTGGTCAGTCTATCAAGGCTAAAGTGCAGTGTAGGCTTAATTGTGAAACACTATAACACTGTAGTGGTGGACAAAGCAGGGTACACAACCCCAAATAGCTAGGCCTCGTCAACTATTACTCCACCTAGTGAGTTGCTCAGTCATGTAAAAAAATAGACTTGAATTAAAGGAGTAGTTGTCTCCAAAACACTTTTATATTTCAAATTGATGCATGAGTGTTAGTTGTTTCCAGACTCCATTTACAGTATGTTTTCAGTGATAATTTCAGCAGAAAGACAGCACAATTCTACCCAATCAACTTAATTTAAATGAATTAAGTGCCAATCAGAACTGAGTGAAAACAGCTTTGTATTAAAGGAGGCATAAAAGACTGGGTCTCGCTGTATTGCTCCGGCTGCACTGCAGTGTCTATTCACAGGCGCGAACCCACTACTGAGCGGCACGGGGGCTTTGACCTGCTCCGTTTCCAACCTGGGCCGGTTCACCCCTCCTTAGGCGACCTGGTGGTCCCGGGCTCCCCCAGGAGCTCCATATCGATACCGAACTTAGTGCGGACACCCGTTCGACATAGTCCACTGCAGCTCAGAACTCCTGAGCTCAAACGATTCGCCAGCCTCAGCCTCCCAGTAGCTTGGATTACAGGCGCACGCCACTGCACCCGGCGAGAAACACAGGCACTTCTAGGGCTTTTAACTTTGAGAGAAAGTATGTCATTGGTAATACTAATCTCTTCACCACCATCTAGCGGTGAAAAACAGAATTGCCAGTATTGAATAGGAATGGTTTCTGACAGATGCGAGAAAATGTACATTTCTCATTGGAATGGAAAATCAGTCGACATGTTCCTCTTGACAATTCCAGTTTAAAGTGCAGTGTAACTTGGACCAAGACGGTGGTCAGTCTATCAAGGCTAAAGTGCAGTGTAGGCTTAATTGTGAAACACTATAACACTGTAGTGGTGGACAAAGCAGGGTAGTGGGTACACAACCCCAAATAGCTAGGCCTCGTCAGCTATTACTCCACCTAGTGAGTTGCTCAGTCATGTAAAAAAATACTTGAATTAAAGGAGTAGTTGTCTCCGAAACACTTTTATAATTCAAATTGATGCATGAGTGTTAGTTGTTTCCAGCCTCCATTTACAGTATGTTTTCAGTGATAATTTCAGCAGAAAAACAACACAATTCTACCCAATGAACTCAATTTAAATGAATTAAGTGCCAATCAGAACTGAGTGAAAACAGCTTTGTATTAAAGGAGGCATAAAAGACTGGGTCTCGCTGTATTGCTCCGGCTGCACTGCAGTGTCTATTCACAGGCGCGAACCCACTACTGAGCGGCACGGGGGCTTTGACCTGCTCCGTTTCCGACCTGGGCCGGTTCACCCCTCCTTAGGCGACCTGGTGGTCCCGGGCTCCCCCAGGAGCTCCATATCGATACCGAACTTAGTGCGGACACCCGTTCGACATAGTCCACTGCAGCTCAGAACTCCTGAGCTCAAACGATCCGCCAGCCTCAGCCTCCCAGTAGCTTGGATTACAGGCGCACGCCACTGCACCCGGCGAGAAACACAGGCACTTCTAGGGCTTTTAACTTTGAGAGAAAGTATGTCATTGGTAATACTAATCTCTTCACCACCATCTAGCGGTGAAAAACAGAATTGCCAGTATTGAATAGGAATGGTTTCTGAGAGATGCGAGAAAATGTACATTTCTCATTGGAATGGAAAATCAGTTGACATGTTCCTCTTGACAATTCCAGTTTAAAGTGCAGTGTAACTTGGACCAAGACGGTGGTCAGTCTATCAAGGCTAAAGTGCAGTGTAGGCTTAATTGTGAAACACTATAACACTGTAGTGGTGGACAAAGCAGGGTACACAACCCCAAATAGCTAGGCCTCGTCAACTATTACTCCACCTAGTGAGCTGCTCAGTCATGTAAAAAAATAGACTTGAATTAAAGGAGTAGTTGTCTCCAAATCACTTTTATATTTCAAATTGATGCATGAGTGTTAGTTGTTTCCAGCCTCCATTTACAGTATGTTTTCAGTGATAATTTCAGCAGAAAAACAGCACAATTCTACCCAATCAACTTAATTTAAATGAATTAAGTGCCAATCAGAACTGAGTGAAAACAGCTTTGTATTAAAGGAGGCATAAAAGACTGGGTCTCGCTGTATTGCTCCGGCTGCACTGCAGTGTCTATTCACAGGCGCGAACCCACTACTGAGCGGCACGGGGGCTTTGACCTGCTCCGTTTCCGACCTGGGCCGGTTCACCCCTCCTTAGGCGACCTGGTGGTCCCGGGCTCCCCCAGGAGCTCCATATCGATACCGAACTTAGTGCGGACACCCGTTCGACATAGTCCACTGCAGCTCAGAACTCCTGAGCTCAAACGATCCGCCAGCCTCAGCCTCCCATTAGCTTGGATTACAGGCATACGCCACTGCACCCGGCGAGAAACACAGGCACTTCTAGGGCTTTTAACTTTGAGAGAAATTATGTCATTGGTAATACTAATCTCTTCACCACCATCTAGCGGTGAAAAACAGAATTGCCAGTATTGAATAGGAATGGTTTCTGACATATGCGAGAAAATGTACATTGGAATGGAAAATCAGTCGACATGTTCCTCTTGACAATTCCAGTTTAAAGTGCAGTGTAACTTGGACCAAGACGGTGGTCAGTCTATCAAGGCTAAAGTGCAGTGTAGGCTTAATTGTGAAACACTATAACACTGTAGTGGTGGACAAAGCAGGGTAGTGGGTACACAACCCCAAATAGCTAGGCCTCGTCAGCTATTACTCCACCTAGTGAGTTGCTCAGTCATGTAAAAAAATAGACTTGAATTAAAGGAGTAGTTGTCTCCGAAACACTTTTATATTTCAAATTGATGCATGAGTGTTAGTTGTTTCCAGCCTCCATTTACAGTATGTTTTCAGTGATAATTTCAGCAGAAAAACAGCACAATTCTACCCAATCAACTTAATTTAAATGAATTAAGTGCCAATCAGAACTGAGTGAAAACAGTTTTGTATTAAAGGAGGCATAAAAGACTGGGTCTCGCTGTATTGCTCCGGGTGCACTGCAGTGTCTATTCACAGGCGCGAACCCACTACTGAGCGGCACGGGGGCGTTGACCTGCTCCGTTTCCGACCTGGGGCGGTTCATCCCTCCTTAGGCGTCCTGGTGGTCCCGGGCTCCCCCAGGAGCTCCATATCGATAACGAACTTAGTGCGGACACCCATTCGACATAGTCCACTGCAGCTCAGAACTCCTGAGCTCAAACGATCCGCCAGCCTCAGCCTCCCAGTAGCTTGGATTACAGGCGCACGCCACTGCACCCGGCGAGAAACACAGGCACTTCTAGGGCTTTTAACTTTGAGAGAAATTATGTCATTGGTAATACTAATCTCTTCACCACCATCTAGCGGTGAAAAACAGAATTGCCAGTATTGAATAGGAATGGTTTCTGACAGATGCGAGAAAATGTACATTTCTCATTGGAATGGAAAATCAGTCGACATGTTCCTCTTGACAATTCCAGTTTAAAGTGCAGTGTAACTTGGACCAAGACGGTGGTCAGTCTATCAAGGCTAAAGTGCAGTGTAGGCTTAATTGTGAAACACTATAACACTGTAGTGGTGGACAAAGCAGGGTACACAACCCCAAATAGCTAGGCCTCGTCAACTATTACTCCACCTAGTGAGTTGCTCAGTCATGTAAAAAAATAGACTTGAATTAAAGGAGTAGTTGTCTCCAAAACACTTTTATATTTCAAATTGATGCATGAGTGTTAGTTGTTTCCAGCCTCCATTTACAGTATGTTTTCAGTGATAATTTCAGCAGAAAAAAAGCAAAATTCTACCCAATCAACTTAATTTAAATGAATTAAGTGCCAATCAGAACTGAGTGAAAACAGCTTTGTATTAAAGGAGGCATAAAAGACTGGGTCTCGCTGTATTGCTCCGGCTGCACTGCAGTGTCTATTCACAGGCGCGAACCCACTACTGAGCGGCACGGGGGCTTTGACCTGCTCCGTTTCCGACCTGGGCCGGTTCACCCCTCCTTAGGCGACCTGGTGGTCCCGGGCTCCCCCAGGACCTCCATATCGATACCGAACTTAGTGCGGACACCCGTTCGACATAGTCCACTGCAGCTCAGAACTCCTGAGCTCAAACGATTCGCCAGCCTCAGCCTCCCAGTAGCTTGGATTACAGGCGCACGCCACTGCACCCGGCGAGAAACACAGGCACTTCTAGGGCTTTTAACTTTGAGAGAAAGTATGTCATTGGTAATACTAATCTCTTCACCACCATCTAGCGGTGAAAAACAGAATTGCCAGTATTGAATAGGAATGGTTTCTGACAGATGCGAGAAAATGTACATTTCTCATTGGAATGGAAAATCAGTCGACATGTTCCTCTTGACAATTCCAGTTTAAAGTGCAGTGTAACTTGGACCAAGACGGTGGTCAGTCTATCAAGGCTAAAGTGCAGTGTAGGCTTAATTGTGAAACACTATAACACTGTAGTGGTGGACAAAGCAGGGTACACAACCCCAAATAGCTAGGCCTCGTCAACTATTACTCCACCTAGTGAGTTGATCAGTCATGTAAAAAAATAGACTTGAATTAAAGGAGTAGTTGTCTCCGAAACACTTTTATATTTCAAATTGATGCATGAGTGTTAGTTGTTTCCAGCCTCCATTTACAGTATGTTTTCAGTGATAATTTCAGCAGAAAAACAGCATAATTCTACCCAATCAACTTAATTTAAATGAATTAAGTGCCAATCAGAACTGAGTGAAAACAGCTATGTATTAAAGGAGGCATAAAAGACTGGGTCTCGCTGTATTGCTCCGGCTGCACTGCAGTGTCTATTCAAAGGCGCGAACCCACTACTGAGCCGCACGGGGGCTTTGACCTGCTCCGTTTCCGACCTGGGCCGGTTCACCCCTCCTTAGGCGACCTGGTGGTCCCGGGCTCCCCCAGGAGCTCCATATCGATACCGAACTTAGTGCGGACACCCGTTCGACATAGTCCACTGCAGCTCAGAACTCCTGAGCTCAAACAATCCGCCAGCCTCAGCCTCCCAGTAGCTTGGATTACAGGCGCACGCCACTGCACCCGGCGAGAAACACAGGCGTTTTCTAGGGCTTTTAACTTTGAGAGAAATTATGTCATTGGTAATACTAATCTCTTCACCACCATCTAGCGGTGAAAAACAGAATTACCAGTATTGAATAGGAGTGGTTTCTGACAGATGCGAGAAAATGTACATTGGAATGGAAAATCAGTCGACATGTTCCTCTTGACAATTCCAGTTTAAAGTGCAGAGTAACTTGGACCAAGACGGTGGTCAGTCTATCAAGGCTAAAGTGCAGTGTAGGCTTAATTGTGAAACACTATAACATTGTAGTGGTGGACAAAGCAGGGTACACAACCCCAAGTACAGTAGCTAGGCCTCGTCAACTATTACTCCACCTAGTGAGTTGCTCAGTCATGTAAAAAAATAGACTTGAATTAAAGGAGTAGTTGTCTCCGAAACACTTTTATATTTCAAATTGATGCATGAGTGTTAGTTGTTTCCAGCCTCCATTTATTTTACAGTATGTTTTCAGTGATAATTTCAGCAGAAAAACAGCACAATTCTACCCAATCAACTTTGAATTAAGTGCCAATCAGAACTGAGTGAAAACAGCTTTGTATTAAAGGAGGCATAAAAGACTGGGTCTCGCTGTATTACTCCGGCTGCACTGCAGTGTCTATTCACAGGCGCGAACCCACTACTTCATTGGTAATACTAATCTCTTCACCACCATCTAGCTGTGAGAAACAGAATTGCCAGTATTGAATAGGAATGGTTTCTGACAGATGCGATAAAATGTACATTTCTCATTGGAATGGAAAGTCAGTCGACATGTTCCTCTTGACAATTCCAGTTTAAAGTGCAGTGTAACTTGGACCAAGACGGTCGTCAGTCTATCAAGGCTAAAGTGTAGTGTAGGCTTAATTGTGAAACACTATAACACTGTAGTGGTGGACAAAGCAGGGTACACAACCCCAAATAGCTAGGCCTCGTCAACTATTACTCCACCTAGTGAGTTGCTCAGTCATGTAAAAAAATAGACTTGAATTAAAGGAGTAGTTGTCTCCGAAACACTTTTATATTTCAAATTGATGCATGAGTGTTAGTTGTTTCCAGCCTCCATTTACAGTATGTTTTCAGTGATAATTTCAGCAGAAAAACAGCACAATTCTACACAATCAACTTAATTTAAATGAATTAAGTGCCAATCAGAACTGAGTGAAAACAGCTTTGTATTAAAGGAGGCATAAAAGACTGGGTCTCGCTGTATTGCTCCAGCTGCACTGCAGTGTCTATTCACAGGCGCGAACCCACTACTGAGCGGCACGGGGGCTTTGACCTGCTCCGTTTCCGACCTGGGCCGGTTCACCCCTCCTTAGGCGACCTGGTGGTCCCGGGCTCCCCCAGGAGCTCCATATCGACACCAAACTTAGTGCGGACACCCGATCGACATAGTCCACTGCAACTCAGAACTCCTGAGCTCAAACGATCCGCCAGCCTCAGCCTCCCAGTAGCTTGGATTACAGGCGCACGCCACTGCACCCGTCGAGAAACACAGGCACTTCTAGGGCTTTTAACTTTGAGAGAAATTATGTCATTGGTAATACTAATCTCTTCACCACCATCTAGCGGTGAAAAACAGAATTGCCAGTATTGAATAGGAATGGTTTCTGACAGATGCGAGAAAATGTACATTTCTCATTGGAATGGAAAATCAGTCGACATGTTCCTCTTGACAATTCCAGTTTAAAGTGCAGTGTAACTTGGACCAAGACGGTGGTCAGTCTATCAAGGCTAAAGTGCAGTGTAGGCTTAATTGTGAAACACTATAACACTGTAGTGGTGGACAAAGCAGGGTACACAACCCCAAATAGCTAGGCCTCTTCAACTATTACTCCACCTAGTGAGTTGCTCAGTCATGTAAAAAAATAGACTTGAATTAAAGCAGTCGTTGTCTCCGAAACACTTTTATATTTCAAATTGATGCATGAGTGTTAGTTGTTTCCAGCTTCCATTTACAGTATGTTTTCAGTGATAATTTCAGCAGAAAAACAGCACAATTCTACCCAATCAACTTAATTTAAATGAATTAAGTGCCAATCAGAACTGAGTGAAAACAGCTTTGTATTAAAGGAGGCATAAAAGACTGGGTCTCGCTGTATTGCTCCAGCTGCACTGCAGTGTCTATTCACAGGCGCGAACCCACTACTGAGCGGCACGGGGGCTTTGACCTGCTCCGTTTCCGACCTGGGCCGGTTCACCCCTCCTTAGGCGACCTGGTGGTCCCGGGCTCCCCCAGGAGCTCCATATCGATACCGAACTTAGTGCGGACACCAGTTCGACATAGTCCACTGCAGCTCAGAACTCCTGAGCTCAAACGATCCGCCAGTCTCAGCCTCCCAGTAGCTTGGATTACAGGCGCACGCCACTGCACCCGGCGAGAAACATAGGCACTTCTAGGGCTTTTAACTTTGAGAGAAATTATGTCATTGGTAATACTAATCTCTTCACCACCATCTAGCGGTGAAAAACAGAATTGCCAGTATTGAATAGGAATGGTTTCTGACAGATGCGAGAAAATGTACATTTCTCATTGGAATGGAAAATAATTCGACATGTTCCTCTTGACAATTCCAGTTTAAAGTGCAGTGTAACTTGGACCAAGACGGTGGTCAGTCTATCAAGGCTTAAAGGAGAATTTTGGACTAAAGTTTTCTTACCTTTTCTATGACGTTATGATACATTAGGATGAATGGTACAGTAGAACATTTTCATAACTCCACCCCTGAGCCGCCACAGCTTAAAAGGTGCGCGGATAGGCCTTAGGTTAGATCACATATTTTAATAGCTTTTTTTTTTTTTCAATGGTGAGATCTGACGTTCATAGTGACAGAACACTATGCAACCAAAAAAAAAAAAAAAAAAAAAAAAACAGAAGTCTCGCTAGAGGAGATTGAAATCTCGAGATTTCAATCTCGTCTAGCGAGACTTCTGTTTTATATTTTTTTATTTTTTTTTGGGGACAGTGTTTTGTCACTGTGAACGTCAGATCTCAAAAAAAAAAAAAAAAAAAAAGCTATTAAAATATGTGATCTAACCTAAGGCCTATCCGCGCACCTTTTAAGCTGTGGCAGCTCAGGGGTGGAGTTATGAAAATGTTCTACTGTACCATTCATCCTAAGATATCATAACGTCATAGAAAAGGTAAGAAAACTTTAGTCCAAAATTCTCCTTTAAGTGCAGTGTAGGCTTAATTGTGAAACACTAACACTGTACTGGTGGACAAAGCAGGGTACACAACCCCAAATAGCTAGGCCTCGTCAACTATTACTCCACCTAGTGAGTTGCTCAGTCATGTAAAAAAATTTACTTGAATTAAAGGAGTAGTTGTCTCCAAATAACTTTTATATTTCAAATTGATGCATGAGTGTTAGTTGTTTCCAGCCTCCATTTACAGTATGTTTTCAGTGATCATTTCAGCAGAAAAACAGCACAATTCTACCCAATCAACTTAATTTAAATGAATTAAGTGCCATTCAGAACTTAGTGAAAACAGCTTTGTATTAACGGAGGCATAAAAGTCTGGGTCTCGCTGTATTGCTCCGGCTGCACTGCAGTGTCTATTCACTAGCCTGGTAAACCCTCCCTCCGGAAATCTCATTTCCATTTGATTTCAGGAGTGAGTCTGGCCTGATCCGTCTTTCTGCAATATTGGCTGTGCTGGAGTTGGGCGGGAGTAATACCGTTGACTGACAACCCCTTCAGCCAATGATAATTTTTCCCCTTCAGCCAATCAGCAGTTCACCAGTCTTAATGTGACGCGACGGGACTTTTGAGACAGCCATACCCAAAATGGGTTGCCTTATTCGGATAGAATGGTGTCACTGCCCGCCCCTACCGGTTCTCTAAATTTTTATTTTTAAATAGGCTTTGTCATGATTAATTGACCACATATATGAAGTTAAACAACTAAATTCTATCCAAACGATATCTTATAAGTAAATTCCGTGCCTCAAAATAGAAGTTAGAGAGCTTTTTGAAGTGAAAAAATAGCGGAGAATTGGCCGCACAAGAAAAAGATGGCTGCCGTTCGTGTTTTGGGCTCACTCGAACTCGCCACCTGATTGGCCAACGTAAGCTGTCAATCACAGAACAATGAGCGACGACGCTGATAGGCTCGGCCGTTTGGCATACACAGCCAATATTGCAGAAAGGCGGATCAGGCCAGACTCACTCCAGGAATCAAATAGAAATGAGATTTCCGGAGGGAGGGTTTACCAGGCTATCTATTCACAGGCGCGAACCCACTACTGAGCGGCACGGGGGCTTTGACCTGCTCCGTTTCCGACCTGGGCCGGTTCACCCCTCCTTAGGCGATCTGGTGGTCCCGGGCTCCCCCAGGAGCTCCATATCGATACCGAACTTAGTGCAGACACCCGATCAACATAGTCCAGTGCAGCTCAGAACTCCTGAGCTCAAACGATCCGCCAGCCTCAGCCTCCCAGTAGCTTGGATTACAGGCGCACGCCACTGCACCCGGCGAGAAACACAGGCACTCCTAGGGCTTTTAACTTTGAGAGAAATTATGTCATTGGTAATACTAATCTCTTCACCACCATCTAATTGTGAAAAACAGAATTGCCAGTATTGAATAGGAATGGTTTCTGACAGATGCGAGAAAATGTACATTTCTCATTGGAATGGAAAATAATTCGACATGTTCCTCTTGACAATTCCAGTTTAAAGTGCAGTGTAACTTGGACCAAGACGGTGGTCAGTCTATCAAGGCTTAAAGGAGAATTTTGGACTAAAGTTTTCTTACCTTTTCTATGACGTTATGATACATTAGGATGAATGGTACAGTAGAAAATTTTCATAACTCCACCCCTGAGCCGCCACAGCTTAAAAGGTGCGCGGATAGGCCTTAGGTTAGATCACATATTTTAATAGCTTTTTTTTTTTTTCAATGGTGAGATCTGACGTTCATAGTGACAGAACACTATGCAACCAAAAAAAAAAAAAAAAAAAAAAAAAACAGAAGTCTCGCTAGAGGAGATTGAAATCTCGAGATTTATATCTCGTCTAGCGAGACTTCTGTTTTATATATATATATATATTTTTTGGTTGCATAGTGTTCTGTCACTATGAACGTCAGATCTCACCATTGAAAAAAAAAAAAAGCTATTAAAATATGTGATCTAACCTAAGGCCTATCCGCGCACCTTTTAAGCTGTGGCGGCTCAGGGGTGGAGTTATGAAAATGTTCTACTGTACCATTCATCCTAAGATATCATAACGTCATAGAAAAGGTAAGAAAACTTTAGTCCAAAATTCTCCTTTAAGTGCAGTGTAGGCTTAATTGTGAAACACTAACACTGTACTGGTGGACAAAGCAGGGTACACAACCCCAAATAGCTAGGCCTCGTCAACTATTACTCCACCTAGTGAGTTGCTCAGTCATGTAAAAAATAGACTTGAATTAAAGGAGTAGTTGTCTCCAAATCACTTTTATATTTCAAATTGATGCATGAGTGTTAGTTGTTTCCAGCCTCCATTTACAGTATGTTTTCAGTGATCATTTCAGCAGAAAAACAGCACAATTCTACCCAATCAACTTAATTTAAATGAATTAAGTGCCATTCAGAACTGAGTGAAAACAGCTTTGTATTAACGGAGGCATAAAAGTCTGGGTCTCGCTGTATTGCTCCGGCTGCACTGCAGTGTCTATTCACAGGTGCGAACCCACTACTGAGCGGCACGGGGGCTTTGACCTGCTCCGTTTCCGACCTGGGCCGGTTCACCCCTCCTTAGGCGACCTGGTGGTCCCGGGCTCCCCCAGGAGCTCCATATCGATACCGAACTTAGTGCGGACACCCGATCGACATAGTCCACTGAAGCTCAGAACTCCTGAGCTCAAACGATCCGCCAGCCTAAGCCTCCCAGTAGCTTGGATTACAGGTGCACGCCACTGCACCCGACGAGAAACACAGGCACTCCTAGGGCTTTTAACTTTGAGAGAAATTATGTCATTGGTAATACTAATCTCTTCACCACCATCTAGTTGTGAAAAACAGAATTGCCAGTATTGAATAGGAATGGTTTCTGACAGATGCGAGAAAATGTACATTTCTCATTGGAATGGAAAATCAGTCGACATGTTCCTCTTGACAATTCCAGTTTAAAGTGCAGTGTAACTTGGACCAAGGCGGTGGTCAGTCTATCAAGGCTAAAGTGCAGTGTAGGCTTAATTGTGAAACACTATAACACTGTAGTGGTGGACAAAGCAGGGTGCACAAGCCCAAATAGCTAGTTCTCGTCAACTATTACTCCACCTAGTGAGTTGCTCAGTCATGTAAAAAAATAGACTTGAATTAAGGGAGTAGTTGTCTCCGAAACACTTTTATATTTCAAATTGATGCATGAGTGTTAGTTGTTTCCAGCCTCCATTTACAGTATTTTTTTTAGTGATAATCTAAGCAGAAAAACAGCACAATTCTACCCAATAACGTAAATTTAAATGAATTAAGTGCCAATCAAAACTGAGTGAAAACAGCTTTGTATTAAAGGAGGCATAAAAGACTGGGTCTCGCTGTATTGCTCCGGCTGCACTGCAGTGTCTATGCACAGGCGCGAACCCACTACTGAGCGGCACAGGGGCTTTGACCTGCTCCGTTTCCGACCTGGGCCGGTTCACCCCTCCTTAGGCGACCTGGTGGTCCCGGGCTCCCCCAGGAGCTCCATATCGATACCGAACTTAGTGCGGACACCTGTTCGACATAGTCCACTGCAGCTCAGAACTCCTGAGCTCAAACGATCCGCCAGCCTCAGCCTCCCAGTAGCTTGGATTACAGGCGCACGCCACTGCACCCAGCGAGAAACGCAGGCACTTCTAGGGCTTTTAACTTTGAGAGAAATTATGTCATTGGTAATACTAATCTCTTCACCACCATCTAGCGGTGAAAAACTGAATTGCCAGTATTGAATAGGAATGGTTTCTGACAGATGCGAGAAAATGTACATTTCTCATTGGAATGGAAAATCAGTCGACATGTTCCTCTTGCCAATTCCAGTTTAAAGTGCAGTGTAACTTGGACCAAGACGGTGGTCAGTCTATCATGGCTAAAGTGCATTGTAGGCTTAATTGTGAAACACTATAACACTGTAGTGGTGGACAAAGCAGGGTACACAGCCCCAAATAGCTTGGCCTCATCAACTATTACTCCACCTAGTGAGATGCTTAGTCTGGTAAAAAAATAGACTTGAATTAAAGGAGTAGTTGTCTCCAAAACACTTTTATATTTCAAATTGATGCATGAGTGTTAGTTGTTTCCAGCCTCCATTTACAGTATGTTTTCAGTGATAATTTCAGCAGAAAAACAGCACAATTCTACCCAATCAACTTAATTTAAATGAATTAAGTGCCATTCAGAACTGAGTGAAAACAGCTTTGTATTAACGGAGGCATAAAAGTCTGGGTCTCGCTGTATTGCTCCGGCTGCACTGCAGTGTCTATTCACAGGTGCGAACCCACTACTGAGCGGCACGGGGGCTTTGACCTGCTCCGTTTCCGACCTGGGCCGGTTCACCCCTCCTTAGGCGACCTGGTGGTCCCGGGCTCCCCCAGGAGCTCCATATCGATACCGAACTTAGTGCGGACACCCGATCGACATAGTCCACTGCAGCTCAGAACTCCTGAGCTCAAACGATCCGCCAGCCTAGGCCTCCCAGTAGCTTGGATTACAGGTGCACGCCACTGCACCCGACGAGAAACACAGGCACTCCTAGGGCTTTTAACTTTGAGAGAAATTATGTCATTGGTAATACTAATCTCTTCACCACCATCTAGTTGTGAAAAACAGAATTGCCAGTATTGAATAGGAATGGTTTCTGACAGATGCGAGAAAATGTACATTTCTCATTGGAATGGAAAATCAGTCGACATGTTCCTCTTGACAATTCCAGTTTAAAGTGCAGTGTAACTTGGACCAAGGCGGTGGTCAGTCTATCAAGGCTAAAGTGCAGTGTAGGCTTAATTGTGAAACACTATAACACTGTAGTGGTGGACAAAGCAGGGTGCACAAGCCCAAATAGCTAGTTCTCGTCAACTATTACTCCACCTAGTGAGTTGCTCAGTCATGTAAAAAAATAGACTTGAATTAAGGGAGTAGTTGTCTCCGAAACACTTTTATATTTCAAATTGATGCATGAGTGTTAGTTGTTTCCAGCCTCCATTTACAGTATTTTTTTTAGTGATAATCTAAGCAGAAAAACAGCACAATTCTACCCAATAACGTAAATTTAAATGAATTAAGTGCCAATCAAAACTGAGTGAAAACAGCTTTGTATTAAAGGAGGCATAAAAGACTGGGTCTCGCTGTATTGCTCCGGCTGCACTGCAGTGTCTATGCACAGGCGCGAACCCACTACTGAGCGGCACAGGGGCTTTGACCTGCTCCGTTTCCGACCTGGGCCGGTTCACCCCTCCTTAGGCGACCTTGTGGTCCCGGGCTCCCCCAGGAGCTCCATATCGATACCGAACTTAGTGCGGACACCCGATCGACATAGTGCACTGCAGCTCAGAACTCCTGAGCTCAAACGATCCGCCAGCCTCAGCCTCCCAGTAGCTTGGATTACAGGCGCACGCCACTGCACCCAGCGAGAAACGCAGGCACTTCTAGGGCTTTTAACTTTGAGAGAAATTATGTCATTGGTAATACTAATCTCTTCACCACCATCTAGCGGTGAAAAACTGAATTGCCAGTATTGAATAGGAATGGTTTCTGACAGATGCGAGAAAATGTACATTTCTCATTGGAATGGAAAATCAGTCGACATGTTCCTCTTGACAATTCCAGTTTAAAGTGCAGTGTAACTTGGACCAAGACGGTGGTCAGTCTATCATGGCTAAAGTGCATTGTAGGCTTAATTGTGAAACACTATAACACTGTAGTGGTGGACAAAGCAGGGTACACAGCCCCAAATAGCTTGGCCTCATCAACTATTACTCCACCTAGTGAGTTGCTTAGTCTGGTAAAAAAATAGACTTGAATTAAAGGAGTAGTTGTCTCCAAAACACTTTTATATTTCAAATTGATGCATGAGTGTTAGTTGTTTCCAGCCTCCATTTACAGTATGTTTTCAGTGATAATTTCAGCAGAAAAACAGCACAATTCTACCCAATCAACTTAATTTAAATGAATTAAAGGATCTACACCATGAAAATCACTTTTTTCTTGGTTTTTTTTTTTTTTTTTTTCAGTCATTCCTTCTCATTTCATGGATTTCCAGAATGGGCGTGTCTGAACAGGCGATCTCAGAATGGAAATGTTTATGATGTCACAAACATTTTTGATGGCAAACCCAATGTTAAATGAAAAGTGCCCGAATCGCTCGGAAACTTTTTCTACCCCCCCTAAGTGGGGGTCTACGAACAAATACTTCGGGCTCGGATTTTGGCTCCGCCCCCCGGAAGTGGGTGAAACAGGCACCTCAAACACTTGGTGGAATTGTTCAAAAAAGTGTTTTTTTTTTCGATTTTGTATTTTTCTTAGATGCTTCTTTTTATGCAGAATTTTTCCATTTTTTTTTTTTTAAATACTTTTTAAATAATTTTTAATAATAAAATAGACAGAATTGCTCAGTAGCCCCCCCCCCCTGCCCAAGAGGACGTTTTGGTATTGCAGCTGAAAGTGCTGTATAAGCCAGAGACAATTGACTTGGGATGAGTATATCTGAGTGATGATTTAGGCTCAAACCTTTTGAAAGAGGTTTGAGGGACATACACCATATGATATTAAATATCAAATATTTTTTTTATAAAAAAATAAACTTGAATTAAAGGAGTAGTTGTCTCCAAAACACTTTTATATTTCAAATTGATGCATGAGTGTTAGTTGTTCCCAGCCTCCATTTACAGTATGTTTTCAGTGATCATTTCAGCAGAAAAATAGCACAATTCTACCCAATCAACTTCATTTAAATGAATTAAGTGCCAATCAGAACTGAGTGAAAACAGCTTTGTATTAAAGGAGGCATAAAAGACTGGGTCTCGCTGTATTGCTCAGGCTGCACTGCAGCGTCTATTCACAGGCGCGAACCCACTACTGAGCGGCACGGGGGCTTTGCCCTGCTCCGTTTCCGACTTGGGCCGGTTCAACCCTCCTTAGGCAACTTGTTGGTCCCGGGCTCCCCCAGGAGCTCCATATCGATACCGAACTTGGTGAGGACACCCGATCGACATAGTCCACTGCAGCTCAAAACTCCAGAGCTCAAACGATTCGCCAGCCTCAGCCTCCCTGTAGCTTGGATTACAGGCGCACGCCACTGCACCCGGCGAGAAACACAGGCACTTCTAGGGCTTTTAACTGTGAGAGAAATGATGTCATTGGTAATACTAATCTCTTCACCACTATCTAGCGGTGAAAAACAGAATTGCCAGTATTGAAGAGGAAAGGTTTTTGACAGATGTGAGAAAATATGTATACATTTCTCATTGGAATGGAAAATCAGTCGACACGTTCCTCTTATACATTCCAGTTTAAAATGCAGTGTTGGCCTAATTGTCAGACACTATAACAATATAGTAGTGGACAAAGTTGGCTATACAACCCCAAATAAATACTCATATTACTCCACTAGACCTACCAGCTCAGTCAAAGTTTTTTTTTACTTGAGGTAAGTAGAACACTCGCTTCAAATAAAACAAAAGAGCTTCATAAGAGAACATATGGGGGAAGACATCTAAACTCCTAACTTAAAATAAGAACAGTGTCTAAAATAGGCTTAGGCCTACTAATCACATCTAATAATAATATGTGATCTTTATACATCTTTGTGATATGTTCTTACTCAGTCCTCTCATGCTTTATTTCCTGATCATATTACCAGGTGTAAACTTGTGAATGAAATTGGCCTCAGATCAACCCAGTCATGGGTGATGTCAGTTTATGGAGCAATCACGTTAGAATGATGTGGATTAAACATTAAACATAGCGTAACACTTTAGATATGCAGTCCGCTAATTGTGGTGTTATTTTATTACAGGCTAATAAAATACAGGATACAAATATGTGGTAACAAGTATGTATTCATGATGAATAAATAAATCAAGACTATTAACTTTATTAGAAAATATACTATATTATGGGGAAACAAACAGAAAACACTTTAAATATACTGTATATGCACAGGGCCCACTTCCCAAAAGACCCCACGGTCAAGTTCTATTAATGTTATCATAAATGTAATCATAATATTTAGCAGCTTTTAACACAAAGATATTGTGATCACATTATTAATTACTAATCCTACATGCTAGGCAATTGTTTACTTTTCTTTCCTCCACTACATTTATTTGACAGCTTTAGTTACTAGTTACTTTGCAGATAATGATCTACAAGCTCACAACTTGTTGCACCATGATACATTGTGAGCTTGCAGATTTTTACTATATTGTAGTATAAAATTGGCAGTAGGCCCGTAAGTGGTTAATGATCAATAATTATAGCCCAATAACATGATATATATCATTTTGAAATGCCAATTCTGCTTCTTTTGCTTTTACTTTTGACATGGGCCAGTTCATAAGTACTTTGTTTTGCTACTTTACTTGATGTTAATCAAGTAAAGTAGACTTAAGAAAGATTTTTAGTACAGGGACCAGGGACTTTGTAACAGACTATTTCTACATTGCGGCATTGCTACATTTACAGTACTTCTTCCACCACTGTTTGTCCACCAGATGGAGTCATTGAGCTAATAGATTGCTGGACAGCTACCATTGCTGTGAATGAGGGCAGTCAGTGCAGTCAACTGCATATTCATTCAAACCCATCATGCCTCACATTGATGTGTCAACACTCCCTTCTCAAACAGATTTAAATGAACACTCCAGATTTTACAGTTTGGCTGATTCACCAGGGCATCACTCTGACAACACAGTCATAGAATGGGGGCAATCTTTCTTCTTTTTTATACTAAAATGTATTTATTTTGAAATTAATTTGCTGTCTTCAATCACAATAGTATACTATTGGACCTTAAATTTGGGAAGTGCAAACAATATTATGTTCCTTTGCATTTTTACAGGTGTAATCACATTAAATATCCCATTTTATATATTACTATGTCATCACTGCCAGTGACACCTTGAACAAATCAAGCCATTAGATCATTGTGGATTGTGGAATAAAAAATATATTTACTTATATACATGCAAATTATGTAAAGTATATACACAAACAAAAGAGTAAAACAATGTAATCAATCACACTTTTTGGGCATGAACTAGTTGCAGTTAAACTAGGCTACATAACAAAAGATTATTACAGATTGTGTATTATTAGAAAAAGAAAGAAAATGCACTGGGGTTATAGCAAATAGTTTTAAAAGCTTTTGTATGTGAGATAATTATAGTAATGTGATACACTGCATCAGCAACTACAAATCAACCCTTGTTTTAATGATATGACAAATAACACTGTTAGAATATAACTGATAATTTGGTTAGAGTTGACCAATCCAGTTTACAATTATTTCTTATTCTGTACAGTGTGGCTCTTAAAGAGGTAAGTGTGTGTGTGTGTGTGTGTGTGTGTGTGTGTGTGTGTGTGTGTGTGTGTCTGTCTGTCTGTCTGTCTGTCTGTCTGTCTGTCTGTCTGTCTGTCTGTCTGTGTCTGTCTGTCTGTCTGTCTGTCTGTCTGTCTGTCTGTCTGTCTGTGTCTGTCTGTCTGTCTGTCTGTCTGTCTGTCTGTCTGTCTGTCTGTCTGTCTGTCTGTCTGTCTGTCTGTCTGTCTGTCTGTCTGTCTGTCTGTCTGTCTGTCTGTCTAATTCTAGACCAATAAGTGCCACATTTCTTGTGCACACCGCCACTTGGCTTGTGTGGAATTATTTATTTATTTTATTTTATAATTATTTGCTTAATTGAGTCAATTGAATCATTTATAATGGAAGACAAATTTGGGCACAGAGGATGTCATCGGCTAGACTCAGTAAGTCAAGCCATCTGTTGAATGAGGCTGAAACCTACCCCAAGTATGGAATACGTCATCGATATGTCATAGACGACTGGCATCATAGACCGGTTTCTTTTCATGAAGATTTAACAAAAAGATGTTTTCATTGACCTCAGACCACTACCCATGTACCTGTTCAAAACTGATCTGTTTATACTTCATTGACCCGGGTACCCCCTGCAGCAGTCTGCTCTACACCAAATTTCTTCACTGACAATAGCCCATCTACAAGCTCACAGCGCACCCTGTTGTGAGTTTGTAGATTTACCATATTTGCCGAATGTTCACCTGTTATGACATACCCAGAATACGGACACTATAGGTTTCATGTGGTGAGCACTTGGAAGGTGGTTTGGGTTATTCTTCAATAAAGGTTGTTTTGTTGTTGTGCCAGTAAGAGTTGAATAAGTTGTTTCTGTGCCAGTAAGTCCAGTGGGCGCCTAATAGGAGACATAGCAGTGTAACTTGTTGAAGGTTAGACCAGTGGTCCCTATCCTGGGGTCCGTGCTCCAAAGATCACAGAGGCCATGTAGTGAACAGTGAGGAGAGGTGAAGTATTACTCATCTTTACTGTCTGGTATGGAAGCGCTCCAGCAGCGCTCGCAGGATGTTTCCGGGAATCTGTTGATGCTGGTCAATGAGGGCCTGGACGGCCTGCTTAACTTTCTCTGCCAGCTCATCAGCATTTACGTCAGGGTCGTACGGGATGGGGTCACCCAGGTAAGTGCACAACTTTACAGGAAAGCCCCCATACATTGGAACTATCGGAAGCCGGAATCTGTCGTACACCCAACGGAAACATCTCAGTGTTCCCAGCGATCGGAAGCTTTCCCGTACGTTCTGAGTAAACATCGGAATTATCTGCACTTTTGCGGCGATTGCGACCTCTGCAAAGCCCTTGCGTTTGCCCCAGAGCAGTTGGTAGTTCTTATCACTGAACAATGCCTCCCGGACTCCGCCCGGAGCGATGGCCAAGAGATGACCACTCTGCAGGGCCCGCACGCACTCCTCCTGGGGCCCATGAAACACACTGAACACCTCTAACAGCAGCTTGAAGCCTGGGACCTTGAAGAGGAAGTGGTCAGCTACGGAGTGACAGGTGCGTCCTTTCTGGATGAGAACATTGGCCAGGAAGTAGTAGTAGTCAATGGGGATAGCTCCATGGTAGAACACGATCAACGCTGCACCCTCGTCTGGGATCTTCTCCATCCCACGGATTTCATAGCCATGCCATATGGCTCCATGTCCCTCCCACAGTATCGCCAGGGTCTTCCTGGCCCCGTCCCAGAAGTTGTCGGAGAGTAGAGCCTCTCTCAGCTTGTTCTTTCTCTTGTAGACATGGAGGAAGAGTATAGATAGATAGATCAGTATGATGATGAGGATAGGCAGTATGAAGACGATGGCCAGAGGGGTGAAGACCCACCTCAAGTACCCCCGAAAGCAACCAAAGACTGACCACTCAGCCCACCATGCATGGAGCAGCGTCCGGAAGGAGACAGAGTCCCCTGCTACCAACAGGCACGATTGATTGCCACCGTCTGACATCCTGCAAGTGACAACTAGGTCAGTCGGTCTAACCAGCCAGCATTGGGAGGAGAGATCCACACATCTGTTTAGTCAAACATCTTCTTTGATCCGTTACTTAATTCTCCTTTTGGGGGTGAGCTGGAAGCTAAACCTGATCTAGAGACATCCTTGAAGAGCCCAACGACTCGTGTCAAAACAAGACTATAGGTCTAACAAGCCCCGCTCACAGGATTGGGTAGTAAGTGAACTGCTTGTAATCGGGATCTAGTTAGATTATATACCATGATGAAAGGAAATCATGACATGCATCACAGGCCAGAGATCTGAATTGTGATCTGGGTGAAAATGACTGACAAGACAGGTGGAAAGGTATAAGCAGTGAGCCAACCAACATCACACTGACATCACTGTCAGCCAATCAAGCAGGATATAAAGTTGAACTTGTGTGTCTGTGTGTTTGGAGACAGATTATGCCCATGTATGGATATGCCTGACATCACAACACATCATAGACTGGCCTCAAAATACTTTGTGCCTATTCCACCTGCAAAATAATGCCCGATCCCATATATGGTACTAGAAAATGTGCTCCTCGGAGCACAAGTCTCCGCCAGCAGACCCGTGCTATTTTAATCAAACGGCTTTGCCGTAGGGATATCTGAATTTGATCTTTGACTTGTTGTGCTTCCAACATGTACTGACCTGCCAGGAGATAGTCTATGTCTTTAGCAAAACGGCCATCACAATGCTAAAGGCGTTGGTTAAAATATTTTCTGTGTGTGATGTTTTTTGCTCTTTCTGTTTTTAAACCACCGCGGCCATAAGGGTACTTTGATGGGTTTGCCAACTCTTCAACCTTGTCGTCTTGGTAGAATGCGCGTGGTTTTTGGTGTTCTGCAGGGGCGACTGAATATGTAGTGTCTGCATCTAAAAAATGTTCTTCTTGAAGCAATGTGTCATATGGGAGTCCTCGTAATTGACTGGTTTGTTCAAATGCTTGTCTGTCTTCTTCATCTTCATTGTCTTGAACAGTTTCAGCAGTTGATTGGTGTGTTTGATCTATGTCAGTTTTCTCTAGTGCTACATAATGTATTTGATCAAGGTGGCCAATTGTTACAGTATTAAGACTTCGGCCTTGTTGTGGGATCAATTCAACTCTATAGTCCTCTTCTGTGTTACTGTTGTAGATGAGTATGCTTTCTTAGCTTTGGCCTTCTGCGCCTTTGCTTCTTCATCAGGTTTCAGACGATGATTTGCTGCTTCTTCAGTTTGCGTAATGGGAGTTAGTTTCATTGTGTGATCTCAGCTGTGATCTCTGTTTGTACTGGAAAGTACTGTTCCTGTCTAAGCTATTTATATATTTATATTACATATTATACAACAGGTAGTTCCGACCAAGCAATCTGATTGGTTGAAATAGCTATATAGCCGTGCTTCAAACCAGCATCATAGCACGGGCCTAATCACATTAATAAATCACTCCGCACTGCAGTCCGCACCTGATTAGACCATATATGGCACAGCTGTGCTGTGACGTCACGCTGTCCCACGGTAGGAAAACAAACAGCACGGCGAAAAATAGACGATCTACAAGTTCACAACGCGTTGCCAGGTATCGCACGGCGAAAATAGCCGATCTACAAGTTCACAACGCGTCGCCATTGCGACGCGTTGTCAGCTTGTAGATCAGTTATTTTGGCCATGTGACACGGTCGTACGACGGAGCATATAGCCTACTGGAATTCATTCCACTGCGCAAGCATTGATAGCTCAGCTGTGTTGATGAGACGGTGCCTCAGGCTCATAGCGCTGCTACAGGGACTATTTAATGTCTCAGTGAAAAACTCTTCTCTTTACAGGGAAACGGATAATAGCGAAACATTTTTATTATGAATTGCTCCACAATATGAATACATTTGGATGTGTTTTGTTGGTAACTGTTGTATAATCGCAATATTACACTCGAGGGTGTGTTACATTATTGGCACTTCTGTGATGCTCGCGTCATTATTGTCATTATTGGCACGTCTGTGATGCGTGCCAATAATGACGGTAAAGCACACCCTCTCGTGTAATATTGCTTAATTGTGATGTCACGTGAAACTTGACCAATGTTAGGTGTTCTCAGAGGGACACACACCTGCACGGACGGGTGATTTGTACTGGAAGGTACTGTTCCAATCAAGACTGATTGATCCTGTCTTACCTCACTTCAAAAACATATGGTTTTTTGAAGTGACACACCTATTTATAGGATTTTATTTTGTCATGTGTCTCGCTAGCCAATCAAAAGCATTGGTGACAACATATTGTCACGTGTCACGTGAAGTTTGACCAATGTTAGCTTGGCTAGGGGGGGGACACACAGCGGGACAGAACGAAAACATACTCTCCACCTCCGGCGGAGACAATAAACAGACACACAGTGCTGATGTCACACTCTTTGACCTAATTACCCATCAATCCCAGTTTACTTAGGGTGCATTCGGATAAGGCAGTAAAGGCACTGAGCGCACTGGTCCAATATACAAACCAATACGTGAGTGTGCTCCCGGTGCGCATATCCGAACGTGTGCATAACGTTCTATACAGGCACTGCACTAAGTACTCTGGTTCACAGAACTGACATCATAGACTGATATATATATTTTTTAATGGTGCAATTACAAAAAATCTGACAACAGTTATAAAAGGTATCCCAATTCCCAAGTTATTTTAAATGTATTTTAAGATTTTTTAATGTTTTTTGCCACATTAAGTACTGGGAAAACAAGAGGACATCACAAAAAAATCCTCATGTGCTCTTGGAGGACATGGTGGAGAAGCTTTTTACAAAGTCACCTCTCCTATGAGACTTGTCTACTTGATCTCAGTCTATACCTGACTCTATAACATACTGCTCACATGAGTCTAACAGAATGCACATACCGTACATGAGTTTAACATACTGTACTAACGTACATGAGTCTAACATACTACATGAGTCTAACATACTAACATACATGAGTCTATCATACTAACATCATGGCCAGTTTGTTTAAAATGGCCAGCCACAGCCGCGGGGCATGCTTTTCAGATAACCGTATGTTATCTCATGGCATGTTCATCCCTGGTCTTTTGCTACTCCTGTGTTCACTAAACCTTGTTCATAATGCTGTTTTTCCCACACAAGTCAGGCCACACAGACAACGGATAAGATAGCCTACAACATGCGTGGTGCTGCATATAATGGCACCACGTATGGATTCTGGATGGCTGAATCTCTTGCACTTGTGCGTGTAAGTGCACTGGGTGCAGTTACAACTATAATTACCGTCTGGCACAATAGGGAAGGCTCATCCGCAATGAGGGCACATATCCGATTCAGCCAGACAATTCCGTAGATTGGTGGGGCATTTAAAAAACCTTATTGTTCTAAGAAAGGACAATAAGATCACCTCCTCATAGGGTAGGTGATCTTTACCTCCAACTTATTAGATGCAAACCCAATAACGCTCCCGGGCCAGAAGGAATCCCAGGCCGGGTCCTGAAAAACAGCGCCCCGGAACTGCAGTAACACCCATCCTTCACTCTCTCTTCCTCAGATCTTTATGCACCAATCCCAGTTATGGAAGACATCAATTGTCATTCCTGTTAAAAAAAAATGCACCCATCAGAAATAGACACGTGAATACAACCCTAGCATCCTTCTGGGCATGTCATAATAGGCAAGCATTTGGTGAAAATAGCTGATCTACAAGCTCACAATGCAGATGGGCTATTTTCGGTGCAGAGATTTGGTGTCGAGGTAAGGGGGGCCAAGTACAGACCCCTGGGGGACCCCGGTCAACAAAGTTTAGGGTTTAATTGGTTAAACCATGACAGGCCTGTATAGCTCTAACCTCTATCTAATGAAATGCTTGGAGAAACTGGTCCAAAACACATGTCTTATCACTCGTGGATCACCTTCAATTTGGATGAAAAAAAGGCTCTCCTGCATCCTGGCCTGTATAGCTCTAACCTCTATCTAATGAAATGCTTGGAGAAACTGGTCCAAAACACATGTCTTATCACTCGTGGATCACCTTCAATTTGGATGAAAAAAAGGCTCTCCTGCATCCTGGACATGCATGGAAACTATGCCATTATTTCTTTAACAAAAAAGCCCACCCTTTAAGTGGTTCTCAAACGTTTCTAGTTCCCCCAGTTTGGTATGCATTAGGCCACAGACCCCCATAACTCTCTTGAGTTACAGATCTGTAAGGGTTCATTTGGTTCCTAACTATCAACCTGCTGGAACCCCCCTCAAGGACCCCTGGGGGTCCCTGGACCACACTTTGAGAGCCACTGCTTTATAACACAATCCAGACCAGCACTATCCAGTCAATCAAGAACCTACAACCTTCCATGTACTGTGATTCTCATGTCTTACTAAATAAAAGTACATCAATCAATCAATACAGCACCTATGCGTCCCATCACGGCACTGATCCACTGGATCCATACTGTAACTTCCTCTCCAACATGCAGACCATGAGCAGTAAAGGTTGACAATTCACTGTCACCCACCATTATTCTCAGTGCTGACGCTCCCCAGGGTCTATGTACTCGGTCCATTTATCTACAGTGTAGATAAATGAGGGACTTCCAGGTGGTCCCCAGCTAAATGATGAAGAGTTGGTAACCAAATGGACCCTTATAGATCTTTAACCCTTGAGAGTGTAAAATGTAACCAAATGGACCCGTTAAGGTCCATTTGGTTTCATTTTAGGCTCTCAAGAGTTAAATTATTGTTAAACATGATCTGCATTAAAGAATTGTTATTTTGATCAACGTTTGCCTGTTATCTCTCCTATGGTACCAACATTAATACAGCATGGAATTATGGACAAAATCTTAATCCAACGATAACAAAATATTCTAAGCTTTGGGTCTGAGAGGCTAAATCTCATCAAATGGTGGTCTGTGGCTCAAATGCTGAATAAATAATGATGTACACCATGGGTGGGCAGCATTTTGTTTTGCCAGAGGACCATACTGACTTTGGTAAAGTAAGCAAAGGGCTGCATTGGACAATAGTGTAAAATTATGTTAAAATTGCATGGATTTGGTAGACCTTACAGATTGCTTAGGCTATTTGACAGGCCTGAAGCCCCCCCCCCCCAACAGTTTTATTTTATTTTATTTTGTATCTGCATGTAGTACATGCAGTATTCAATATTCAATGCAGTCACTACTGAAAAACATTGCATTATGTTATAAATATGGACTCAAGGACTGTTTCACTGTTTCATTATAAACATTTAATATTAAATAACATTTTAATACATACCTGCGTCAATGAATCAGAATAAGAATAATCTTCATTGTCACGTTTACAGGCGTGGAGGGACAGCGAGTGCATTTTCCGGCAGCGGCGGCTGCCGCGGAGCTGCCGGCGGCGCCAGCTTTGGGAGTGTGCTGCGTTTGCGTAACGCAGTCAGCTGCCGCTCCACCGCCGGCAGTCACTGGCGGCAGCTGGCGCTCCTCCACCGGCAGTTCCGCGGCAGTTCCGCGGCAGCTTCCGCTGCCGCAAAATGCACTCGCTCCTTCTGGGAGGCGTGGGTGAATTTTTTTTTTTCCCGAGTGCGCTCCATCATTTGTTGTTTTCGTGAGAAAAGAGAGGATACAGTTATAGGGTAGCAGGAGAGGTAAAAAGAAAAGAAAAGAACACAGGATACAAACAGGTCAAATAATCAAAGATACAGTATATATACTGTACACAGATAGAGTGTGTAGTAGCAGGTACAGTAGGTATGTACACAATGTTTAGAACATTAGCATGACATGTACGCAGGTGTGTAGATGTCCTTTTAGGAATGTGTATACAGGTATGCAGGTATCATGTAATCAAAATTAATGGTCTATATTATTAATAATAATAACTTGACTCCTTCTCTGCACGCAGGTGTGTAGATGTCCTTTTAGGAATGTGTATACAGGTATGCAGGTATCATGTAATCTAAATGAATGGTCTATATTATTAATAATAATAACTTGACTCCTTCTCTGCCTATCAACATTCTTTAGCCCATTTTTGTACAAGGTGCGACAATAACTTAAAGTGAAAGAACTGCTCATTAGCCCCCCCCACCAAACAAACAAACAAACAAACAAACAAACAAACAAACAGATAAATAAATAATAGTCCTTCCACCCATTCTCACCATCAAAGGAGAGAAGGCATTGAACTGGACAATAACCTCAGCTTCAATCAGCATACTATGGACATTTAAAATAATGTCAGCAGAGACTTTCAGCTATATCTGTAAACTAAAACACCTCTGTCCAACCACATTTTCTTCTGTATCAAAGCATGATTGAGCCTGTTCATATGTATGTATTTTTCCATATGCCTAACAGTCCACAATAAGTATCATTTCATCATATCGTATGATTTTCATACTATTTAGCCAGCAAAACTCATTGGTATTTCCACCCACAACTTATACAATTGTGTCACCTCATCTCTGACCCGCAAGGCACTCACCATACTCTACCTGCACTTTGCCTCCCTTCCTGTAAGTATAGACTATAGGTATAGATTTGTGCAGAAAGGCCTATTTAACAAGAGCTTTGTTCCCATAGCCATATGAGCTTTAAATTAAAAACCTCCTTCTAAGTTACAAGAAATCCAGTCCGTGGTTGTGTAAAGTGTCAATCCACGTCTTTGTCTTTGTTGTGTGACCCCTGTAATTAAGTGTTCCTGAAGGCTACGTCATCCTGTATTTTGGTATATAATTCTGTACAATTATGTACAGTATATATGTCTTACTCGTTTGTGTTATGTATGTGCCCTACCGTGGAAAATAATTTCTCTTATGATGAGAAATGCTTATTTGTCATCAACAATAACAAACATTAAATTTTCAGCCTATTTGTCTATCTATCTATCTATCTATCTATCTATCTATCTATCTATCTATCTATCTATCTATCTATCTATCTATCTATCTATCTATCTATCTATCTACTTATCTTTATGCTGTTGCATTTTATTGAGTCAGCTCATATTCTTGCAGTATATCATAACCTTTTGTAAACTTGTTAGACAAGTCTATTCAAACCAAATGTAGTATCACATTTCTGTACTGACGGCAGCACACATGTAACGTATGGCCTACTTCAATTGTCCTCTCTGGCACAGATAACACGTCTTTTCTGGTTCACCGCGTAATCGTGGCATCTGGTTTACCTTTCTTTTTCTATTTGCGTCACGAGGCCACACCTCTCCTCATTCTTTGCAGACAAATATGCCAATTCCACATCCTTCACACGTTCACAATTCATTTGAATAGGAAAAATAGTGGGCTTTTAATTTCAAGGACCCCCCCATAACTCGGACAGTGAACAAATGCAACCAAATAGGTCCATTTGGTTCTGGGAACCCCCTAGAACCCCCTCAAGGACCCCTTGGGGTCCCCGGACCCCACTTTGAGAACCACATATATTGGGAATGTTTCCACTTGCATGAACTGCATTTGTTGGGGCCCTGCGATGGCGGAGGGACTGAACGACAGAGGATGCTGTTCACCTGGACGTGGCCTTGCGTCAGCGATTCCCTCGAGGCTTTGTGTTGTGAGTGGAAGGGTGTGTTTTCACTCCGGTCTCCAGGGAGCAGAGCAGTGGTGGAAAAAGTACTCAAATGTTTTACAAACAGCCTAGTTATAAGATAAGGCTAAAGTGGTTAATGTATGTTTTATAATGTAAAAATGTATATCTGCAAAGTAGCCTAACTAGTAACTAAAGTTTTCAAATAATTGTAGTGGAGTAAAAGTACAATATTTGCCTCCGAGATGTAGTGGAGTAGAAGTAAAAGTACTGAAAATGGGAAATGCTCCATTAAAGTAAAAAATACCTCAAAATTGTACTTAAGTACAGTACTTGAGTAAATGTACTTAGTTACTTTACACCACTTGAGCAGAGCACACACATAGCGTAAACCTATCTGAGTGGTTGAGTCAGGAGAGTGGGTGCAGCCGCCCTTGAAACTGTCTGGAATGCACTTGATATGTGCATCCATTACCCTGATGCGATTAGACAAAATGTCAAATAGCTTTATGAGGAGACCTGTTAGGGATATTTTATATTCCTGGTCCCGTAAGCTTCTATATGGTTTTGTTCACAGTAAATGGCTTTGGTGTAGCACTGAGCAGGTTGCGTTTGTGCATCATAAATGTTATAGGAAATAGGTCTCAGATCTGAGTTGTTGTTGTTGTTGTTGTTGTTGGGGTATTAGTCACTATACTGTAACTCTGCATATCGTTGCTGTCCGGCAGGAACCAGCTAACTCAATTTTTACGCTTTTGCATTTTTTCCCCATAAATCAGTGCTATTGAACACCCTTTACGTCTGTGTGTTGGTAAAAAAAATATTGAACCAATGAAAAGTATTAAAAAGTGCTTCTGACAAAAGCAGCTAACTCCATTGGATCCTCAAACTTTCTAGCCTGGTATCCAGCCTGCTTCGCTACGTTCGGCTGACTTTTTTTTCTCTCTTCGCTTCTCAGTCTGGAAAGCCTCCTATCTCCAAGGGAGGCGGGACATGCCAAAAGCTTCGAAACCTAACGTGGCTTCTGATTGGTCTGTGGTGCGGGGCGGGACCAAAAAAACAGTGTGATCGTTGTGATTCGTCATTCGTTTGAACAACATCCAATCAGCAACGACGTTGCCCAACGTAACATACGACGTTGCCCAAAGTAACATATGTAGTTCCAGTGTAGTTCTGCAAAACCTTCCAATGGGAGGCTTTCCAGACTGAGAAGCGAAGAGAGAAAAAAAAGTCAGCCGAACGTAGCGAAGCAGGCTGGATACCAGGCTACAAACTTTCTGCTAAACCAGCTAACTCCAGCAAAGGGGGGTGGAGCCAGCTGGTTTTGCTGACTCCAAGCTCCACCCCCTTTTGACCTCCAACCTCATTGTGAGCTTGGAGGTCCATTCAGCTGTTCTTATCAATGATAAACAAAACCCCCTAACTCATCCCCCTAACATTATTTTTTTTATTTTTTTTATTTTTTATTTCCTGAAAAATGTTGGAGTTAGCTGGTTCCTGCCGGACAGCAGAGATGTAAAACATCTGCAACTCATCGTAACTATTAGGAGCAGTGGGCGCTATTAATACAGCTCTTTCGTTGTCACTGTATGGAACATACAACAACATTTAGTGTAGTGCTATCCAACAAATAGCAGCATCAACAAAGAAGAAATGTATCTTTCAGTGTGGTTTTAATTCTTCATACCATCTTACAGTGTGTGACTCACTGTGTGACAAATTGCTCTGTCTTTCATGCATGTCTCCTTAATGAGAATTCATCGGAGCAAGTGGAGCAGGCAAAGATTCTATTATGTAATATCATTGCACGCTAGCCTGAGATGATCAGAATACATCTAACACATGTCATTGGTAATGACATGACCTGTATTTTTGAAACAATGACACAGGAATGTTAGATATCAAAACTGTCTGTATACCTGCATAAAAAATGAATCTAGAAATGCTTCAGACTGCTGGTAAATTTCACATTATGGAGTGAAATATCTGAATAATCCTCCTCTCATCTAGTCAAGTAACAGTATGTTCTCTTTGCCGTACATGTCAAGCCCCTCTTTCGTCATATGCCTCATGATTCTGAGTATGTGTTTCTTGCACAAGTAAATAACTATCAGCAATGCATTCCATGTGACACCTGTGGCCTTCATGGTATGGCCTTGTGCAGCAGCCTCCGGCCTGCAATATCACAACTCTTTAAAGGATTTCTAGGTATACGACTGACTTACTGCAGAGATGTCTCTGTGGCAAGTGTTTATTGTTAGTCATGGCTCATTTTGTGTTTTGAAGAAGGCCTGTATAGGCCGAAATGTCAGTCATTGAAGTTACTGCATTTAGAGCCAGCGCGTGCAACACTTTTTGTCCTCTTTTAAGTTAATTCCCAGTGATCGGCACCTCAACACAACATTTGGTGTGCATTACCTTTCCTGCTATACCATTGGGTCATTGACATAAATAAACATTCATCCTATATCCCATGGTTCTCAAAGTGGGGTCCGGGGACCCCCAGGGGTCCTTGAGCGGATTCCAGGGGGTACCCAGATAAATGTTGGATAGTTAGGAACCAAATGGAACCTTATGTTGCTGTACCTCTGAGAGTGTACAAATGGAACCAAATGGACCCTTATGGGTCCATTTGGTTCCATTTGTACACTCTCAGAGTTATGGTGGTCCAGGGCCCTACATACATCAGCTATTTTCCCAAAACTCTTGACATTCTTTGAAAATGTTTTGAATATTTTTTTTACATTTTTAACTTTAATCTTGAATGGGGGTTCTTGGCAGTTGGCACACAATCTTTTCAGATGGGGGTCCGCGGCCAAATACACATTCATTTAGGGGTACTTGACCTGAAAAAGTCTGAGAACCACTGCTATAGTCAGTGTCAGGAAAAAAACGCACACAAAAATTAATCAACTTCCCAATACCCAATACCATGCGTGAAACCCAAATGCCTATTATGTGAGCTGGAGTTTTGGTGAGCACCAGTCAGACTGTCTTGTGTGTGAGTCACAAAGGCCGGATGAGAGGCAGCTGACGCTCCTCCTTCTTGTTGCCGTTAATCATGGCGTGCATCAGAAGTGGACGGGGTAGTCCTCAATCAGCATTCCAGCAGCTGCACAACGTAGACATGGTGCAAACAAGTGGCTTGGGGACACTGTTGCTGATAGCAGCGACCTGAGAGTCTGAAGACTTGGTTGCGCGTGGATGTCACGCACCAGTGCGCAAGTATAAATCAGGCATTACGCAATGTGGAGAGCTTTGGGGACACACGTACAAGGAATGTGGGTGTGTTCAAAACACCTTGTTGCAAGTGTAAATAGTGTACAGATGGGTATTATGTAAATTACAATGGGGAAATATTTTTGTAATTAACACATAATTATAACTAGAACAAGTGGTCTCCGTCAGGTAGGTAGTAGGTTATTGTGGGCCAGCAGTGTTCGGAATTCAGTCATGACTATAGACATGTGTACCAATCTGCGTGATATTTGGACAAATGTGTAGGAGTAATATATATTTTTTAAATCGGCCTCCTGGTGGCACTATAATAGGCCAATGTGAAAAGGGTGTCTTCTTCCTCTGCCTTTCACAGCAATCGGAAGCTGTGTTCATGAATTGAGGCATTTTCAATGTTCAAAACCACTCCTGCAAACTTTGGAAGGCAATCTCAGCCAATCAGGATGGAATAAGAATAATTTGACAGATCCGTATTGATCACATGACTATAGAGATAATGTGTACTGATTTGTGTGATGTTTGGACAAAATCTGTAAGCGTTATAGACAAAAATGTGTTTAGCAAAATCTGTCCGGCTGGTAGCGCTATAATAGGCCGATGTGAAAAAATGTGGGCAACTGGTTCTGCTCTGGCATCCAGGGAGTGTTACACGGCAATCGGTCCAACGGCGCCTGAGATTAGCTGTTAACAGACGGACGAACGGACGGACGGACGGACGGACGGGCGGGCGGGCGGGCGGGCGGACGGACGGACGGACGGACGGACGGACGGACAAACACACACACACGCGCGGCCTTCGGCCTGGCGGAGACAATCATATTAAGCGGGCGAAAAACCATGTATGAGCGGCACCGATTCTAGACCTTAGCTTGACTTATTGGCAGGGCTTCCTAATAGGCCAATCAGAACCTCAGCTTGACTAATTGGCAGGGCTTCGCATTGACGTTTATGCCGGACTTAACGGCATAACGTTTGTGCAGAGCAACTCTGGCCTAGTTAATTGAATAAAAGAGAACCAAGGTTCTTATTATTATTCAAATGTTTTTTTTATTGGAAGATTCAAGGGTTCTTATTGATACATTTGAATCAACCTTCTCACACACACAGTGGATTTGACCCTCTTTTATTACATACACACTATATTAAACAGGTCTTTATGGCCTCCGGCTAATATACTGTATGACGCAGTCTCTGTCAACAATAAAACACATTGAAGGGGAAGCACCACGCCTCTGGGCGTCACTGCGTTCAAAGCACTGGCGATAAAAAAGGGAAAAGGATAATTTACACAGCCACAGCCGTTGTTCTCTCACATTGTGATGCATTGTGGGTCACTGGGTCACAGGGGTTGCCTTCACAGAGGGACTGTAGCCTATGGCTGGTGTAGAATAAGAATAAGGTTTACATTATACAAGGTAAAATCTTCGGTGTTAAAGGTGCTGTAAGTGCTATGTTTTGTTAAAACGAAGTTTATTGTTAAGAAGTTAAAGAACAATATTACGATAGTAATCATTGCTATAGAGTATTTGCTCAGTAACAGGGTCTCCCCATCTCTCAAGCTCTTTTGTAAAGAGAAAATACATCAGGTGGGTTACAAATGTCATCCAATCAGGAGAGAGAATCCCACACAGCTTTTTTTTTTACTCCTCATTTATTTGTTTCATCACTTCAAATTTCACTTCTTTATCCTGTGTCTTGTATGAGATCTCTCTCTGATTGGATGAAATTGGCATCCTGACCAGAACATGTATTTTCTGTTTACTTAAGAGCTGGAGAGACGGGGAGACCCCAGTTACTTAACACTCTACAGCAATGATATGGGAATATACAGCTATTTAACGCTTATTTTAACAGAAATATATCCCTTATTTAACACTGAGGATTTTTCTGTGTATTTTTACTAGTTTTATGGATTCACTATAAAGACAAGTGTTGTGACAGCTCTGAGAGATAAATAGTTCATAATTATGTAGCAGTTCCTCTGCGTATATCTAGCGTAAATCTAGCGTCATGTTGAGCTGCTTGTGTACAAGTCTGTGTGACTAAAGAGCGTGTGGCTGTATATTCATGATGTTGTGACGATGACGCATATCACAGACTCTATTGTTTGCTCTTTGTAAAGACGGTGACATGCAGGTCAGCTCATTAAGATGTTGTCGGGAACAAGTGGGATCTGGAAAGGCACGTACATAGTCATACAGTCAGTCAGTCAGTCAGTCAGTCAGTCAGTCAGCCAGACAGACAGCCAGACAGACAGACAGACAGACAGACAGACAGACAGACAGACAGACAGACAGACAGACAGACAGACAGACAGACAGACAGACAGACAGACAGACAGACAGACAGACAGACAGACAGACAGACAGACAGACAGACAGACAGACAGACAGACAGACAGACAGACAGACAGACAGACACACACACACACACACACACACACACACACACACACACACACACACACACACACACACACACACACACACACACACACACACACACACACACACACACACACACACACACGTCACACACACTACTGCAAATGACAGGGAGACACAGGCAGACAAGACAGTAAAATCCTCAGTGTTAAACACTCTGAGAGTATAATGAACAATAATAATGTTTTGTTTTAATATAATGGTTTCAAAGGCAAAGAGGGCTATCACTTGTATACACAATTTGAAAATATGTGTGCATGTGGTGGTTAAAGCACATTCAGACAGACAGACAGACAGACAGACAGACAGACAGACAGACAGACAGACAGACAGACAGACAGACAGACAGACAGACAGACAGACAGACCTGTATACTACTGATGACCAGGGGTCCTTGAGGGGGCTCCAGTTTGATAGTCAGGAACCAACTGGGCTCTTGCTCTGTAACTCTGACGTAACTGTAGACAGAGAGCCAGAAATACACAGGACAAGTAGACATACTGTAGCCAGGTCAGGATATGTATGAGTTATTCTGCTTTATTTTAATGTATTTTTACCATCTCAAGTAAAACAGGAGAAAGAAATAAAATAAGCCAACATGACCATGTCATGTGTACTCATGCTGGGCTTATATACCAAAACTAGCCTACTCATGAGATAACCCAGGGTGAGTGGGGGTATGTATGGTATGTGTTACCCTTCTTCTGCTGAGCTGTGTGTGTGTTTGTCCAGGTGTACACAGGACTTCAGTAGGCGTCAACATCATGCATCCTGGTTCGGGTGGTTTGAATGGGCTTGGTTTGTCCAGGTCAAATAGCACAGCGGCATAACAAATAATACTGATTGATTTGTCCAGCCATCCGTTCTGTCGATCAATGAAGGAATGAGAGGACATGCCAAAGGATCAGACATAATTAAAACTCTACTCAAGTAGTCTAACAGGGATTCCCAAAACTTTCCATGTCAAACACCCCTAAATTCTAAATAGTCATAGCCTCTGGATGCAGCCCCCCTAGTGAAGGGGGAAAAGCAGAAAATAACCAATTTACAAGCTCACGACAAGTTGCATTGCACAATGCAAGGTATTTTTTCCCGTTTTTGAAATATTGTGAAAATACTCTAGAAATAGGCACGATAGAAACAATAGTCTGATGAATACAAATAAATAAAATAAAAAAGTCTCTCTCTCTCTCTCTCTCTCTCTCTCTCTCTCTCTCTCTCTCTCTCTCTCTCTCTCTCTCTCTCTCTCTCTCTCTCTCTCTATCTATATATATTTATATATAATCTTCTTTGCCCTCATTTCCAATTGGTCCCCCTGACGCCCGCTGGTGGCTGCCACATTGAAAACCTGTGGTCTAACTCAACTGTCATGATCATATGACCATGTCCCCTGCAGTGAACCACAACCCATGCATGATGATGATAACTTGACTAACTGGAGATTCCTATCTTTGCCCTCAAGTGAAGCGCCAGACAGAGATTACACAAGCATTGTGCAGCCTTAAGGACTATACAGTCTAGCCAGTGATTCTCAACCTTTTCAGGCCGTGACCCTCCCAAAATAATCATATTTGAACTGGGGACCCCCCGACCCTAGATAGGCACTTGGAATTGTAGGAGTTGAGGCATTACATTTTGTTTGACTTGGTTCCACAGTTAAATATTGTGAAAATAGCCGATCTACAAGCTCACAACGCCTCGCATTGCGAGGCGTTGTGAGCTTGTAGATCGGCTATTTTCACAATGTTTGTCTCTTTCTTATATTATTTGACAATTTGGCCAATGTTTGACCAGTTTTTATATTATAGTTGGTTGATTACTTTTGATGCAGCAATGGTCTTTTTAATGGTCTTCTGGATTCCAAAAATGTCTCCTGACATTCTCCTGGATTTGGGAGAATCCAGGAGAAACTCCCAATCCCAAAAGTCACCAGAACACAGGAAATTACATCTACTATGTTAAAAAGTTTCTGGGGGAGGACCCCCCGACCCCCCGCTTTGGGGGTGTGGTCAGTGCATGCAATCATACAGAGATATCAACTTTTAAGTAATTAATGGTTATTAACTTATTATTAAAGATGGGTCTTACATTGCTTCAGACAATGCAATATATTAATGTGTGGGTTGTGTGAGGGTGCAAAATCTCCTGGATTCTAACAGTCCAATGTTGGCATTGGCAACCCCGGACCCCCCTCAAAACCCCTCTGGGGGTCCCGACCCATAGGTTGAGAACCACTGGTCTAGGCTACTCTACAGCAAATCAAAAGCACAAATTACTCGCATACAGTTTTAAATGTATGAAACATGTCTCATGCAGGAGAAAAATTATAATCCTCACTTGTTGTGCAGGAACCACTAGGTGTCAACGGTGTCCTCTCTCTCTAGTCTACACCATAAATGTCTCAATGGAAGAGTATGTATGGAGAGTGGAGACCACCTCTAACCACTGCAGTTGTGCTATATTGTTTTAATATACTTAGAGTAAGTTACAGATGGGTTAAAATAACGTTTTATTCATTAAAAGAAGGATTGTGCACCTTTCATAGCGCAGAGGATCTTCATTGTGAAGCAGACACGCCTCCTGTGTTTGGTCTCCACCTAGTCCTGAAACATGACATGTCATGGATGAACTTCAACCTGGTGTTTGTGCTTTTTTTTAAATTTACGGCTTGTACATCTACATAAACGTTCACATTTCAAATATAAAGTACTCAAAACATGGTAGTGGATGTTAAAATTATCTACGGGGGCTTAGAAGTACCTGTATTTTCCGTATTGTTCAATAAAAAGCATTTTAATTTGATTGGTGGACATTTTCTTCACATGCTTTACACTTCGTGGCCCTATCGGTTGGGAGGTGTATTACATGCTGATACATTTTAACTCTTTGAGAAAATAGCCACCAGTCGGATTAAAATGCTTGTTATTGAACAATACGGAATATACAGGTACTTTTGAGGACCCGTACATAATTGTAAAATCCGTGGCCATGGTATAAGCACTTTATATTTGAAATATGAACGTTAATGTAGATGTGCGAGCTAAAAAGAGAGAAAATGCAAACACCAGGTTGAAGTTCATCCATGACGGTCGTGACAGACGACTGTCGCGTGATCCATGGCTAGGTCTCCGCCCACAGTATAAATAGCAGTGAGTTTTCAGGTGAGGCCGCTGTCAGTATCATTACAGTCAGTCAGACAGGCAGGCAGTCAGACAGACGTGTCTGTGGGGGAACATCTGAAGACGCTTTGATTCACCTTTAATCCACCCATTATTACTATACGGGACGGGACAGGACAACCTGAAGCAATATGATCATTTCTGTACGGACTTGAAAAGTGTAACACAGGGAATATGTTTTTATACATGTAAAGCATGTAGTTCAAAGGAAGATATTTTATTATTATTTTATATTATATCAACATGCATCCCTAAAGTGCACCTCGTGAAGTGGATTCTTTATTTTCATATAAACCCGACGAGCTATGGGAAAATGGGAGTTAACAATGGTAAGTCAAACTGTTTACAGAAATGTGTATTTCAAATTGATACATTTTGAATTATCTAGAATATTTTTTTTTAAGTCATGGACTGGGTATTTTATACAACTGTTTTGTGATCACGTCTTTAGGCAGGTTTTTCAATCAACCAAAACAGCAATAATATTGTGATATTTCTCCCTGATCTCATCTTATATTTGTTAGCCTGCTATATTATGATTTACCTGTGTTGTGTAGCCTACTCTAATTTGTCATCAATTCTCTGTAATATGCAAACTGGCTAGACTTCTAGGTCCACTCAGTCTTATGCTATAGAAAGAATATATGCTCCTCCTTACAGCTGTTGATGGTCAATCATATGTATGTAGGTCATGCTGGCAGCTGAACATTATACCATACTGTAGCTATAGTGTGGATCCACCTTTCTGTAAGCTACAGCCTATATGTGTGGCTTTGTGACTGTGACTTAGACCAGTGATTCTCAACCCTTTTCTTTTCAATAACCCTCAGTTTAATATACTGTAGGCCATTTCATACCTTATTTTTTAATCTCTGGGACCCATGGGATCTCCACTATAAAATCCTTAGTGTTCATTTTACTCTGAGAGTTACAGTCCTGTGAAGGGTAAATTTGGTTCCTATTGACTATCAATTGTTTAACTGGGGGTCCCCGGACCCCACATTGAGATTCAGTGGCCTACATTGCTCCTACTGTATATGTGTGGTGTTGTGACTGTGATTTTAGGCTACTTTAGTGTGCCTATACTTTAATGATCTGCCATTGAATTATTGTTCCATCATGATTCATGATGATCCAGTGGGCTGTGAGGGCATGATATCATGAGTTAACTATGAGAGTCGGTGTACAAATGAATGAAATGAACACTGAGGATTTTGCTGCGTGGGTTCTTGTACAACAGCCCCTCATGTGTAATGCAACTGGTGACATGGTTATTGTATAAAAGGAGCTGTCTCTTTGTCTTAAGAATTGAATTCACTTTGTTTTGGTTGATACCATCCTGGAAGTGCCTGTTGTAATGTTACCGCACAGCAAAATCCTGTGCGTGTTTTGTTTAACCCTGAGCCGAGGGTGTAAAAATGGACCTCTGGGACCCTCAAAGTTTTGACCGGGAAAGTATCTATGTCATTTAAGATTTATTTGGCTATTCAAAAATAGCAGATATCCTAGCTCATATGAGCTTGTAGATCTGCTATTTTTGAAAATGTGTGCAAATCTTTGAATATATATTTTTTAAGAGCAAACATTTGTAAAATATTTTGTTCCAGGGACCTCCAAAAAGCAAAGAATTTAGTTAAAAATTGTTTCAAATTTTGTTTTTATTCAAACCCCTCACTCTGTGCCGCGCTACGAGCTTGTATATCTGCTATCTGCTAATAGCCCAAAGTATAAAATAATGGTTATAGCTACAACCATTAATGGGTTAAACAGGATTCTGCTTTGTTGACAATATGTAGAACACTGGAGGCAGTGCTCAAATGTGTCATTAAAGATTGGGCAAACAGATAAGGGACAACTTCAGATATTTACATACAGTTGTCCATATCTAGAAATTTGCATTTTTATGTAATTAAATGGAAATTACTTAAAATGAGAACTTCTGAAAGGTGACAACAGGTAGCAGAATGGAATTGCACAGTGATGACATTATGAGTGGAGGAGGTTGCTAGTTGTTGTACATACTGTATTGTCAGTGCTTGGGACAATATTGGCCTATAATTTACATTGTAAATGTCTCACAAGCCTTCTATTGTCAATAGTGAAATTAAACATATTATGTTGATACTTTTGTTTGTTTAGTAAAGAGTGTGGGTGAGTTAGCCAGGGTGGACTTCTTCCACTCCTGACATCTCATCTGCATGATTATTGAATGTTGGAGACGGGGCAGATTTATCTCTTCAAACAACGTTTTCCGACATTTATATAACCTATTTATTGTTTATGAGAATCTCAAATTATAATATAGGTAGGTGTTGTGTTATTGTGTTAGGTATTGTGACAGTTCTAATGGACAATGGTGTGTCTGAATGTTTGTGTAATGTCACCAAAACTCCTCAGTGTTAATTCACCCACTTGTAACTCTGAGAGAGTACCAATGTAACCAAATGGACCCTTCAGGTTACATTTGTACAAACGCAGAGTTGCCAATGTGCTCTGTCAAGTGTAACCAACTGGCAACCCCCCTCATTAACTGTGATAATTTAAGAGGTGAGTAATGTTGTCATGTGTCCTTGGCGCAATGATGAGCTTGGAATAGAAGACATTATATTGTAAGCTGCCCACAAAACCTCCCCACATACGAGACACAAATCTGGAATCTGCATCTGCTATGGAACCAGTTTGATAAAGGAGGTCCGTGACATGATAACCTACTGTCTCCTGTGGCCTCCAGCCCAAGATAACACTATGTTCTAGCTAGTTTTGAACGTAGAAAGAAACCTTGAAAATCTGTAGGATTTACAGCTGTCTGAATTTTGAGCTTTTTGCTCTATGAATATGTGGCAGTGTAATGTTATATGAAAGAAAATAAGGAAAAGTGCAGTAGTAGTAGCAGTTGTACCCCTGCCAATAGCATTCAGAGTAGTCTGAAATGTGAGCTTTTTCCTCAATGTTATATGACTGATGAAAATATAGACACTTGGCTGGACACTTGACCCTTACGTCCCTATTTTGGGCATGTCATTATAGTTTGTTTGTTTTTTTTCTTTAAAAAAATTGTAGGTACATTTTTATTTTATTAGAAAATAACAGACTTAGACTCATACACAGACGGTAAAAATCAGTGGTGTTAATTTGACTATAACTATCAGAGTTAAAAAAGGAAAACTCTGTACTGTGTTGTCACTGTAGTTGCCACAGTCCAGAGGAGAGCGATTGTTTATTTATCTCGCTGTTTCCAGTGGTTTCTTTGTCTGCGTTTTTGATTTATGCGACACGGCCTGTCTCATTATACGACGGACAATCCCGCTTTCATTCAACACACAGCGGAACTTTTCAAAACGGCTGCATTCATAAACCCTTGTTCCTTTACATAATAATTGCGTCAAGTGCTCTTGTAGCATTCTGAAGGAGGCGTTCTTGTGAATGCACTGAGGGCTCTCACTGAAACCAAACGAGGTCTCCATGGCTGATATTATCATAATGGAAAACTACTGTGTGTTTTATCTAAATCAATTTGCGTAAAGTGAGAGTGTACAAATGGGACATTTTGTACACTCTCACAGTTAAATGAAACGGAAAACTTTCTGGTGTGGGTTGGGGTCTGAGAAACAAAATATTGAATCAAATGGGGGCCAGTGGCCTGATGCATATCAAACATGTCAAACTAGCACTGCAGTCTTTAGTTGAGAATTGTAGACCCTGGTGTGTCGGGTAGGACCCCTACAGTGAAGCAGTGCCTGAAACTCATAAAGCGCAATATCTCCTCTGGCCGAGTGCAGGAGACCCGGGTTTGAATCCCGGGTAGGACATCAAAGTTATGGACTGCAGCTTGAAAGCATCGTTATTTTTAATATTTTGTATTTATTTATTTATTCTTTATTATCAGTGAAGTGGAAGCTGGGCCCCATGACATACATCACACAATTAAAACAAGTAAACCGTTGCACCTCTTGTCAGTCCAAGTCCCTTGAGTAACGGGTCCATTTGGTTCCAGATTTGTGCACTCTCCTTACAGTGAACCTGTCATCGCTCTTCCATGTTAGCCACTGAAATGGAGAACTTGCTGACATTTACACAATGTTTAGTATTTTTATTCAGAACATTTTGCCTACGATGCACTAACCTTTGCTAATCCTGTATTTGTCCATAAACATTTTTTTTTATGTAGAAGCCCGATAGCCCTGGTCATTTGAAGGTGCTAACTGCTTAGTAAGCAAAAAACCCTTCAAAACAAACATTAAACGCTGTCGGCATGTGCATTTTAGGACACAGCGTAATTATTGGCTGTTGGGTGTGTTTTGACTGGATGGCTAGTCATTACATGCTACACAGTGTAAGGGCAGCCCATCACACACGCACTTCACACGCGTCATAGCCAACGCAAGACGAGGCTTCACACACGTCAGGTTCGTCCCACGATGTTTTGCGTATTATGGGCAGTGCCAGCCCAAAATATACCCAGAGTTAAAGTGGGCTATAGCCTGTTTTATACCTGGGGTATATTCTGGGCAAGTCCAGTTTACACTTGTACAGTTTGACCAGGGGTATATTTTGGGCTTTTACACCAACGTGAGTGCCAGTTTTCTGGTGTGTAGTTTGTTTGCTGGAGTGTTGGCTCAACGAAAGAAAACTACAAGCAAAATGGCTGCCAAGTGGGGTCAACGGCGGCACGTCTTTCCTATTGGTTGATACCCGGTCAAAGTTCACCAATGTTGAACTCCACCCGCCACATGCGTCAGAATTTACACGATTCAACCAAACAGCTATACCGCTCTCCCAAGGGAGAATCTCTTCACTGGCCAGTGGGGAGATATTGCTCATATGAGCTTCAGGCAGTACTACTTGGTCAACCAGTAGGTGTTCTACCCTACACCAGGGTCTACATTTCTCAATGAAAACATAAGGAGACCACCTCCAACCATGCACTGCACTGCAGCTGTATCGCAGCTTTAATTTGTAACTCTGAGAGGGTACAACATCTACAAATGATGATGTAATCAAATGGACCCTTTGAGTTGTTAAAGTATAAGTACAAGTACTCAGGATTTAATGCATGTGTTTGCGTAGCCACCACGAGACAGACATGGTGGTTTTGACTGGGAGGCTTACAGTGTTTTGTTGCTTTGAAGTGTGTGCGTGTTGTGTGTGTGCGTGTGTCCGTGCGTGCGTGCGTGCCTGTGTCCGCGCGCGTGTGTGCGTGCGTGCGTGCGTGCCTGAGTCCGCGCGCGTGTGTGCGTGCGTGCCTGTGTCCGCGCGCGTGTGTGCGTGCGTGCCTGTGTCCGCGCGCGTGTGTGTGTCTCTCTCTCTCTCTGCTGGCTGGGTCGTGCAAGCTGTTTGGTTATGGTGGTTTTGTTGCTATTTTTACCACCTCAAGGTCTCAGCCTCTGACCCTCCAGTGTTGTGACCAGTCACACAACTAAATATATTTTGTGTTGACCCATAACCGTACTGTGTATTTCAAGGAGAAAGGGCTATTTTAGACCACTGGAGGATATCCAAGTCGCAGTCTTTCTCAGTGTGCGTGACTGCCTCATGCTGGTGTAATTTTCAGTGTTGTACTCATTATACAGAATGGTCAATTTCTAATGGTAAATTTCTTTTTAATGTTGCAGTTGGTAAAGATGGGGCTGATTTTAATTACTTTGTGTTGCTGGTTAGCTTAACCTATAATGATTCCACCTCATGTACGTTTTGTATTAATAATCAAAGTATGTAAAGTAAAAGTACCTCAGAATTGTACTTAAGTACAGTACATAAGTAAATGTAAATAATGACTTTCCCCCACTGGAAACCAGTGCTATAAAACAACAACATCATCATCAACTGTTTTCCAGAACCCAGTTCAGGAGTGGTGTGATGAGTCTGAGGATGGGGTGGTGTACGGGGTCACTCTCCGCCGTACGCCCCTGTCCCCCGGCCCCGGCGGCAACGACGCCTGTCCCGGCTCGGGTTTCGTCAAGTACCGCACCTGCAAGGTGCGTCGCCTGAAGGCGGCCACCCTGGAGCGGCTGGTGAGCCACCTCCTGGAGCCCGGCTGTCAGGACTACAGCAGGATCTTCTTGTCCACGTACAGAACCTTCACCAGCACCACCGCACTGATCCAAATGCTCTTCCAGAGGTAAGACAACAGGGGAGGGAGGAGTTACGCCTGATTTCAACTTTGTCGTGTGGCGGTGTTGCACACCGAAAAGATCAATAATCGTAGTTTTTTTTTGCATAATCGTCATAATCATTTCCATGTTAAGAATGTTCATATATTTTCAAAAAACGACAAAAATAGTGGAAATAGCAGATCTACAAGCTCAAAACGTGTCGCAGTTTTGAGCTTGTTGATCGGCTATTTCCACTATTAATGTTCAATTGATAGTGTAATTAATTAAACGTGTTATTTGTCAATCTGCCCTGTGCAACTTTTGTTTACGAAGGCTATAAAAGCCAAACAGAAATTATTTTTTTAATTCATAATGCTCCAATAATGTTCAACGACAGAAACACAATTCAATCGTTAATCGCGATTATTTGTATGACAATTAATCGTCAAGTAAAATTTCATAACCGTGACAGCCCTATATCCATGTTTTAAGAAAACTTGTAGTTCCATGCGTTGTCTATAATAGCCGGATGCGTCTTTGCTGCGGCAGGTGGCAGAGACGGCACAAAAAGTTTTGATAACGCGGCAACCAATCAGAAGCGTGCGTTGCGGTGGTCTGAACTAGGCATGGACTAGGCATACACACGAAGGTGATGGGGATGTTTCATACATTTTTGTACACACCCATTTACCTGACACAAAACCTTAGAGGAAAACTACCATCACTTCTATCATCCATTGGAGCTCCTTGACTGCCTTCTATATACATCCTTATCCATCGACCTAGTTTCTGTCTGTCTAGTTAATGTTTAGTTGAACAACTAACCTGGTTACATTACAGCCATAACTCTCTTGACTTTTATTCGCACACATACACATACACATACACATACACATACACATACACATACACATACACATACACATACACATACACATACTAGGGGTGTCACGATACTCGATACGTATCGAAATCGAACCGAAAATGACGTTCGATACAGTGTGGACATGTGGACATCGAAATCAAAAGCCGTATCGCGATTCAAGGGTTAATTAAAAAAAAATACTCCCGCGCATGCGCACATCCGATTGCACGTCCGGGTGAAGCCATGCTCGAGTCGCTGTTATGTTTTTCCCTGCATCGCGCATGCGTGCTTACGACGGGGGAGAAAAAAAAAATATATATCGTATCAAAAATCGAATCGAATCGTGACCTTAAAATCAAAAGTCGAATCGAATCGTGGATTAGGTGTATCGTGTCACCCCTAACACATACACATACACATACACGGTATACACAACACACACATACACATACACACACCACAAATGAACTATTAAAGTTTGGCTCAGAAACTCTCAGGTGGTAACCATTGATATTTTATTCAAAAGGATAGGGGGCATGAAAAAAATCTGGCCAACAAAATCAATGCATGCCGTGTCCCGGCATGCATTTAACTCGACAAATACAATATTTGGTGTGAATGCCCTCAGACCTTCGAAGACGCAGATGAAAGGCCGTCCTTGAAGTTGCTGTATAAGCTAAATCACCATGTTGCGTAAGGGCCGTATTACACATACAGGCCTACAGTAGCCGCCCTGACTAAGCAGCAGTCTCCTAGCATCTTTGATGTCCTGATAATGAACACCTTGCAGGTGTGCATTACCTTAGGTCTGTGTACTACAAACATCCAGAGTGGCCTTAGTGTGCAGTTAGCAGGAGAGCAGGTTTGTGCTTGCAGAAAGACAGGGGAATATACAGTACAGTACAAGAAGATACACTGCAGGGTTATTATAGCTCACTAAAAGTAAGACTAAAACTAAATAATTGTGTTAACTAAAGCTAAAATAAAAAATAATGTAAAAATAATAAAGAAAAGTGAACAATGCAAAACTATCTCAAATTAACTAAAACTATGTAGAATTGCATGTAATCTTTGTTTATAGTTTTTCCACCATTATATCATGTCATCCTATGATTTTCAGCTTCTAGAAATCAAAGCTTTCCTCATAATACCTGAAAAACTAAAACTAAATTACAACCAAACTAACACCAGTCAATTCTTAAAACGAAAACCACATGCAGTTGTAAAACTAGCTAAAACTAAACTGAAATCAAGTGAACAACGAATGAATACTCGAAAACTATAATAACCTTGATACACAGAAGTCAGTGTTAATCCGTCCGTTTGTAACTCTGTGAGTGTACAAATATGAGGTAACATCTGTACACTCACAGAGCTAAATGAACCCTGAGGGTTTTGCTGTGTAGTGTAGATGGCCTGTGGAGAGGAGTGTGGCCAAGCCCACAGTAGTCCATTCACAGTGCCTGTGTGAATGTGTCCCTGTTTGTGTCTTGCAGGGACAATGCCGCCTCAGACATGGACAACAGTGAATGCTACAGGAGGTGGGTGGATGACTTTTCCCATGACAGCCCTCTTTCAACTCATATGCTGCATATGAAAGCGTGTGTTATTCTAAAATGAGAGGTCCGCCATCTGACAAAGTGGTACAACATCTTTGATAACAGTAAAACATTTTATGAATAGCAAAGCCCTTTAATCTGTTTCAAAACAACACAATTCCTTGATATTCAATTGATTGTCTAAAACTATGAGTCTTCAATATTGCAGCATCTGACCTGTACAATTAATTGAAATTGTATTCACTTAAGAATCCAGTATTTCCAAATAGCAATAATGGCCTGGAAGCCCCAGCATAATTCTTATGCTTGATTTATATTCGAAAATGCATTGCACTCAATGTGTTGTGAGCTTTTAGATCTGCTTTTTTATGGCTAGATCTGCGCTTTTCTGATTCATACAAAGTATAAATCAGGCTTTAAACAGACTCTCAATGCACCGTCTCCCCAGTCCGATCCTGACCCTGGTCCAGACATGGTTGGACGAGTACAGCGAGGACTTCAGGAGTCCTCCCATGCACCCGCCACTCAGGCTGCTGATGGATCACCTGCAGATCAGTGCGGCCGTATCCACCAACATGCGCTGCCAGCCCAACTTCTGTTCCTTAGCCGGGCAGGCAGAGGAACTGCTGAAGAGGTTCCAGAAGGAAGGTAACTACACCTCTGTGCATGTCATTGTGAATTTTCTTCTGATTACATAGTGTTACATAGTGTAAGGCAGGGGTCATCAATGTTTTTCAGGCCAAGGACCCCTTAGCTGAGAGAGAGATGAAGCAGGGACCCCCTCTATATTGAATTAAATTGTGTTTCAGATTAAACTTTATTTTTTTTAACTTGGTCTGCTCTTTTTTCCCTCTACACCTATACTCTTTGCCAAAAATAGCCGATCTATACAAGCTCACAACGCCTTGCAGCGCGAGGCGTTGTGAGCTTGTAGATCTGCTATTTTTGGCTAAAGTTATCCTCAGAAAATGGATGCTAGGGTTCAAGTGGTTAATGTAAAAAAAATCATATCACACAAAGATTTGGCGGACCCCTTGTTGAAGACTCCTGCTGTAAGGGGTTTGTTTAAGGTTTCATGTTTTTTTTTGTTTTTGGGACATTCATTTCTAATGAGAGAAAGATTTCCTGCCCTCTTTTTGAATTCCATATCACATCCCGGATCATATGTTGGGATTTAAAGTACAGATGTAATATGAAGAAATGCTGTTAACCTTGTTCGGTGATCTTATGGATGTTAATGGACAATTTGATTAACATTACTGTGCTGTGTTGACCAGTCTACTTGTGGCCTACAATCAGACGGACAGACAGACGGACAGACAGACTTTATTGAGAAACTCATTTGTCATACAGTAGCTTTACTGAAGTAGGAAACAGGACAGATACAAATTACAGCAGAGCGATATGTCTAGGCTTCAAGAGCAAAATAAACAAATAAAGGAGTAAGCAGATATTTTCCCCCATCCTTTAGTTTATGTAGTCCAACTTCCTTGAAACCGCAAATGCTGGGACATTGTATGAAAACTAATTTCTCTCACTCTTCAGCTGTAATCGTGTGATGTAACATTAAAGTTGAGTTTGAGGTAGTAACATACAGGAAGTAGAAATAAGATAATGTATACAAAAACGTATACTGTACATAGCCTGGTCTGGCTGCATTTATTCAAGAAATGAGAAAGAAAGTAGAAAGAATTGAAAGTGAATACCACAAGGTGGATTTTATTTCATTTAATTTCTTTGCTCATGTACTATGTCACATAATTGGATGCTTGGTATGCACTCCCATATGTTTCACATATTTTTAGCCTTGGTTTTTGATTTGTCAACGATGTTCCAGAAATGGAGACCACGAGGCATTCTGCCCAGGCAGATGTGGAACAGGAAGAAGGCTCTTCCGGCACGGAAGGTTTGGATTGTGAGCCCTGTCAGGAAGCAAGTGACATCATGGATTTCTCCGTGCACGCCATCGCAGAGCAGCTCACCCGCCTCGACTCGGTAAGTGAGAGGGAATATACTCTGAAAGGGCTTTGTCTCCGGGCTTTTGTCACCTCGCGATTTGACTTGACCTCAATCAAGAGGGGTTGTCAGGGTAACCACTTTCAACCTGGCGTACACACACATTTACACATACACGTTTACACTTACACACACATTTACAGTTTAATTGAGTAAAAGTACAAAGGTATTGGCATCAAAATGTACTTAAAGTACCAAAAGTAAAAGCACTCTTTATACAGAATGTCCCATTTCAAGTTTTCAAATGTATAAAAAATATTGAAAATAGCAGATCTACAAGCTCACCAAAAGAAAACGGACTAAATCCTTGTCCCTTCTCACTGTGTTCCAGGCTCTGTTTGTTAAACTGGTGCCCTACCAATGCCTGGGCTGTGTGTGGTCCCAGAGGGACAAGAAGCCCAACATGTCCCCCACCACCCGGGCCACCATTGCCCAGTTCAACGCCGTCACCAACCGGGTCATCACCTCCTTGCTGTGCCGGCCCACCCTCGGCAGCTCCAGCCCTCCCTCCTCCCGCAGGACTCCCACCAACCCGGCGCAGAGGGCCCGCATCATAGAGAAGTGGATCAGAGTGGCACAGGTTGGTGACAAGAGTGGCTCAAAGCCAAGGGTGGCGAGATTCAAAGAGCAACTTAACACCCCGGCTTAGCTTGAACACACCTCCTTCACCTATTCCAAAAATGCATGCCAGTGAGTCACGGAGACACACACACACACACACACACACACACACACACACACACACACACACACACACACACACACACACACACACACACACACACACACACACACACACACACACACACACACACACACGGTATTGTACACCCCTGGTTACATCAGGGGATCAGACCATATGTGACGCAATGTTGTTAGTACTGTGTCTGAGTGACACAATTCAATATTGTACATTTTAAGTCGATGTAAATACGCGACATCGAGCAATATTTTACGTCTATGCCCAGAATCAATTGCTGCTATTATCAAGTGGCAAGTATCTTATTTTCTTACTCGAATAAGATATTTTAGTGTTAAGGTGTATTCCTGTACAGCCTTTGACTTACATGTGTATGGTGTGACTATGCTTACTGTATATCCAGATTAGCAACACAACAGGATACCACACTAGCTTGCCAGATGAGCGAGTGTTGTAACAGTGTTTTGATCATGTCAATTGTGACTCCTGATGGCTGGACTCCCTGAACCGTTGGGTGTCGGATCAGAAGCCAATTCAAAACAAGAGATCATCCGGACTCTCCTGTTGTGAAAGAAAGAAAGAAAGAAAGAAAGAAAGAAAGAAAGAAAGAAAGAAAGAAAGAAAGAAAGAAAGTCTTAAAAATACAACGCTGAAAAACGCATCATTGATTAATACTCGTCGTACAAGTCATACGTTCATTCACGGTCCCCTAGAGAATGTACTGAATTCCAACAATGCTGTTCACTTGTTCCTACAGGAATGTCGGCAGCTAAGGAACTTATCCTCTCTCAGGGCCATCCTTTCTGCCCTTCAGTCCAATGCTGTTCACAGGCTGAGGAAAACTTGGGCTGCTGTCAACAGGTAAGGGACACATCTCTGGGTATACACACACAATCTCGGGTTCATATGTGCCAACCTTTAGTTAGTTATTAGTAAACAGCCAGTCTACAAGCTTACAACGCGTTGAACTGCACAGATCTTTGAAGACAGGCTATTTTCGGTGCGTGACACTGGCACGCATCTAAATCGGGCTTAATTGGAAGATCTCACTCATTCATTTGGAATGTATGGCCCATTCTTGGCCAGGGGACCACCGGTGGTGTAATACAAGCGTGCACGGACACGATGACAACTGAGTCAGACATTTAAAACCTTTGGTTTTGATCCAAGCTCTATGGCTGTATCACCTTGTATCACATGTTTTTCTTCGTCATCATTCTTTTAATGAGGGCGATGAACTTGTTATGTAAGACTATAAGAGTTATGTAAGACTAAAGTGACCTGAAGCCGCAAGTCGACAAATGTTGCACTTTTAATGTGACCCATATTTTATATGTCACTTCGGGACCTGAAACACTTTAACATGCCAATAAAAGTTGACAATGTGATGGATAATTGAACCATAAAATTCTATATCCATTTTCTCTGTTGTAAACATGTCGTCTTGGCCCAAATAGGTGAACGTATAATGAGCTGCATGGTCCTTGACCAACTTTTTATATGTAATTGACGACCAGTTATGCAAAGACAGACTTTAAGTTAAGTGTGCCTTAATGTTTATGACACAGTGAGACCTAATTAAATGGCTCTAGGAATTTAAGACTGTTGTTAGGTTCCGATCAGCTGGCCTGGCCACTGTAAATAAATGGCTGTGTGTTTTTTGTTTTTTTGTTCTTCCAGGGAGAGCATGGCGACCTTTGACAACCTATGGGAGACCTTCCCTGATGAGAACTGTGTTCTCTCCAACAGAGAGATGCTGGTGGAGGTAAGAAGACCAGCCAAAAATCAGCATCACAAAAAAGCACATATTAGATTGTTACAAACAATGTTAGGTCTTAATTCCCAGTTAAGGGTTCTTTAAGACCCAGTTAATTAAATGTATTTTTTTGTTTTTAAATAACGTTACGGATATTCATCTTTGAGTTTCTCTTGCATCTAGAAAACATGTATTCATAACAAAATGGTCTCTGAATTAACTACTGAAACCCGGCTACTGTACTTGGTTGACCTGACACCGCCAGGGCAATATACTACTAGGCTCCCTCCTGTTTTGCTTTACACTAAATATCTTCGCCAAAAGTTGCAAAATGACTACAAGTCATGCTTATAGACATTTATGTAGACATTTATTTGCATAAACCAACCTTTTACAGCCTTGAGTCACATGATTCATGTTCAGCTGTTTTGTGTTGGCAAAGATGAGCTGATCAATTTGATAACGAAATCCATTCAAATCAAATCATGAACGCAACCAGTTGGCAATACCAGTTAGCAGAGGGATGTTGTTCTACAGAAGGCTCTATACTGTATTTAACAGGCCATACTGTTAAATCTATCAATATTTAACTGTGACGTTAACCACTGTGGCACATAGTGGTTAGTTTAAAATGAACAGAACAAAGAGCAGTCCAGGAGCAGTCAGTCACTTGCTCTCAAGAGAATACCAGTCTTCAGGTATAACCCAAACAAAATAATAGGCCAAAACATCATCAGTGGTTTAGGACTCTCCAAAATCCGGATCAGCATCGGAGCCAAAAGTCTAGCATCGGTCGGGCCCTATTTTCAACCCGTATGGATTGGCTACTTACTTATTAAAGATATCCTTTTTTACTTCAGTTAATGTTTATATAAATGGCTTAACAGGATGTTCACTAGTAAGCTAGAGTCTGACGTCCGTAAGCACACAGCGAGGGTTAATTTCCCAGGTTCCTTCAGCCATTCTCTTCAGAGGTGTTGCAGTGACAGACTGCTGAGTCAATATGGACTTGGATCCTGTGCTTTTTGTTCATGAAAGCCCAACTAACTAATGTGTTAACTGATGTGTTAACTGCTTCACAAAGGTTTGGAAAGGCTTTGAAGTGTCTCACAGCTTTGTTTAATCCATTTACAATTGAAGTCCTTTTCAGACACTCCCTATTTTATAAAGGAAGCTTTTATCTGGGTAAACTGTATCCCTCACGCACACTCAAACAAACGAACGAACGAACAAACGCATGCCCTTTCACCAGAATGCTTCAGTCTTGTCCTGGTGTAGCTTTGGACAAATGAGGCACTGTGCATAGGCAAACTCACTGTACAATGCACAGCTGGAAAATAGCCGGATATTACTTTCAGCATATCCAATTTAGTATTGAACATACATATTACACTACATTTATTGTAGGTATATTCAGTGGTGGAAAAAGTACTCAAATGTCTTACTTAAGTAAAAGTATCAATACTGCAATGTAGAAGTACTCTGTTACGTACATGTAAGTAAAAGTCCGGAATTCAAAATTTACTTAAGTAAAAGTACAAAGGTATTGGTATCAAAATGTACTTAAAGTAAAAGTACTAAAATGTTTGAAAGCAGATCACAACACATCGCATTGTGAGCTTGTAGATCGGCTATTTTCAAATAGCCTAGGTGTAAAATAGGCCTGAAGTGGTTAATGTATGTTTTGCAAAGTAACTTGTAACTAAAGTTTTCAAATAATTGTAGTGGAGTACAGTAAAAGTACAATATTTGTGGAGTACAAGTATAGACAATTGGAAATATTCTGGTAAAGTAAAAGTACCTCAAAATTGTACTTAAGTACAGTACTTGAGTAAATATACTTTACACCATTGGGTATATTATATTATTGGGTCCATCTAGTCACTCATCCAGTTACAATTTAAGCATTTAGCGGATGTTCTTATCCAGAGCAACCTTCAAAGTGCAAGATCAGAGTAAATGGCATGAGCTCTAGTCAAACAATAACAGAGTAAGTGGCTGGGGAACTGTAGTGCTAAGAAAACAAATGCAGTATGTGCTACAGAGTAACTACAGGGTAACGAGTAGACGTCAAACCTGGCATCGACACATCTACAGTAACTAACATAACTAGCATCTATCTGAATCAAAATAATAGTCCACAAGCAGGAAGTGCATGATAATACGTAAGTACTAGGGGATGAGGTGAGTTTACACTACAGACCGTGGCAGTAGATGAGGAGTGACTCAGCAATCCCTTGGTGCAGGCCTGGAATTTCATCGTTTTAGGGGCAAGGCCACTTGGATTTTTGTGTAGTAAATGTTTTGAGGGCACAAAGGCCAAATGCCAGGGAAGGAAGGCCGTCAAAAAAACAATGAGTTTAATGAATTGAATTTGATGGTTAAGAATGATTTAATTGTACATGTAAATACACAGTATAAGCTGTGTATTTATATCAGCTAAATAAATAAATAAATACAGCTTTTCATTATCTCAGAATTCAGAATCTCAACCGGACACCGGCGTCTAAAAAACATATTGACAGTAAAGAAGCCAAGGAGAATACTGTGAAATCAGTTGGCACACTGGGGCAGTGCGGACAGGGCATCAAGGCCACTGTGGCCTTTGGGTGTATCAGTTTTTGAATATCAGAAGGCCAAAACGAGGGGCAACGGCAGCCATGGCCTTCATGGCCTCCATGAAATGCCTGCTCTCACAGTAGACCTGCAGTTTGAATTCTTTATTTAGACATGTATTTGAGTTTTACATTTGCAAAGCAAATAACAGAAAGAAAACATACATGCGAACATACATAATACAAGTAAGTATTCAAAGAGAATCAAAGTAAGAAAATGATAAATGTAAAAAATATAATAATAATAATAATAGTAATTATTATTATTATATAAAAGTACGAAAAATGTAAGAAAAATTAAAAGATATGACCGGTTTGAATTCTTGCTTCAGAGAGATGTTACATGGTTTATGGTTACCCAAATTATTTGGGTAAGCTTTTTGTGTATGACTATGTGACTTTGTGTGATTATGTGCTGCTATTCAATAGATGTTTTTTTTGTTACTCACACTGTTTTTAACCACATGAACCCTAGCGTCCCTATTCTGGGCATGTCATAATAGGCAAACATTCGTCAAAAATAGGTGAACCTTCAGTAAAAATAGCCGATCTTTATACTCGCACACAATGCAACACATTGTGTTCCAAGTACAACAAAGTATATAGGGTTTAACTCGTCACTCTTTTTAACATCTAAGTCATTTTAGCTTCAACCACTTACTGTAAGCCCTATACTTCAATGAAAAGCTAAAATATCTATTATTATTATTATTATTATTATTATTATTATTATTATTATTATTATTATTATTATTATTATTATTATTATTGTAATTAAAGTATGGACACACACACACTCACACTCACACTCACACTCACACTCACACACACACACACACACACACACACACACACACACACACACAATTGTACGCACATAATGCACATAACTCTTAATATCTGCTGCAATTTCAACTGCTTCATTCCAATACTATTTTTAACCATGCATCATATTGACCGTATTTGACCTGTTTTTCTGTTTATTTCTTCCTCTATCTTTCCCCCCTTTCTTTAAACTGCAAATGATTCTTTTTATTAGATTTCTTTTACGTCATGTGGCAATAAAGTTGAGTTGAGAGTTGAGTTGCTTGTCAGAGAAAGGCAGCCTTGTATTCATTTATTTCAATGATGGCACCCTGTGGTCACTTGTAACATTGAACTAAATATAGCCCCAAACCCCCCATGTGATCTTTCCTCACAGGATAGGACCCAGCCTGCCATGGATAACGTTTCTCCCAAGTGGTGTCCTATCTCCAAACAGATGGTAAGCCATACCTCAGTGGAGGGAAAGGGAACTTTACATCTGCATCCATAAACTGACTGAGGTCTAGGTCAAGCTCAATGTTAAGCCTTCAATAGCTTCGAACGTTGGTGAATAAATGGTGCACTAGGATGAATCAGGCCGGTGGTTTTAAAACAGTTTGTGCCCAAAACACACCAATGGGCAAGTCAAAATCTCAAAATCTCACACCCAAAGAAGGAAAAACTAATGTTTCTAATCATCCTTTGCCAACGAGAAAGAAGGGATTCCGGTGTTGTCCTCTTAGTATATTCCCACAAGGCTAGTGTAACGCTGGCTTCGCATAAGTCACATGTGAAATCAAAATGTTCTCATGTTACACAACTCTGTCAATTAGACCACAAGTGACTCTGTTGGCTCGGCCAGGGTTGTTAATGAGTCTGACGTGGCAGGGAGTCGAAACCTATCTTTAGCCCCCCTCAGGGCTGCTGGCAAGTTTGAAATGGCCTCGGATTACCGGGATTTAAAAAAGCCAGTAATAATTAGAGCAGACGGGTCTTTTTTTTTATGAGTCATACGTACATCCTCCATGGCTGTAACACGAACCTACTGTGTTCTACTGCAGATGTGACTTTCTTCATATAAAACCCCTCTTAAGTCGATGACATTCTATACCATTTTGGCCGCCTTAGTGGCCGTCCCATATCGATGTTTTGTTTGTCTTGCGTCATTCAGTGTAATAGGGTCATACCTTATGTGACAGAAAACTACATGTTAAAAATAAAGGGACGGTCATTGTTTGTGTTGACCGAAGTTATACCTATACCAGAAACAAAACCGTTTTCATGTGTTAAAATGCATATGGCATCAATCTGTGTGCAGACAGTTTTGTGAAAAATGCCATGAATTAACAGACACGTTTGGAAAATGTAGTTATTTAATTTTTTTTGTTTTTTTGTTTACTTGAGGCAAAACATCGCCTAGCATACGTCTGCTGTTGTAGACTCCTTGTTCAAAACTGTCACACAGTGGGATCCGTAGACACGATTCGACTTGCATTACGTACATCATGTCTGATTGCTGTTTTTTGTTTTCTTGTTTTATTTCCAGCAGAGCACCTCGAGTGCCATGGTCCCCTACCTGGGCACCTACCTCACGGTCCTCACCATGTTGGACACTGCCCTGCCAGACAACCTGGAGGTAAATACTGTCAGCTGTAGAGCTGCAAGGCCAGCCATTATTTTCTTGGCCATTATTCTATCGATTACTTTTTTCATTAACGCATTAAGACCGGGAACGCATCCGTGTCATTTTCAGATTTCTTTGGCTATTCAAAAATAGCAGATCTACAAGCTCATAGCGCGGCACCGAGTGCCGCGCTACGAGCTTGTGGATCTGCTATTTTTGAAAAATCGTGAAAGTTTGAGCAAATCTTTGAATAAAGCGAACATTTGTAACTCAAATCTTTGCCTCTGGGGGTCCCTGGAACAATATATTTTGCGATGGGGGTCCGCGGCCAAATACATATAATTTTGCGGGTCCTTGACATGAAAAAGTTTGAGAACCGCTGATATAGCAACATATGGATTTAGAAGACATTCTGTAGAATCCGCCTCAGGCCTTAATGGGTTAATCGAATAATGGAGAATCACTTTTCTTTTGTATACATCAATGAAAAGACTTTTTTATAATCAACTAAATCGGTTCATCTGATTAACCACTTGAGCCATATTATACTTTGTTGTACAACAGTGTCACACAAAAACTGCAAGCTCACAACGCGTCACATCGCGACACGTTGGGGGTCGGTTCGGGGTCAAGTGTCTTGCTCATGGACACACTCTGATACATAGCAAGCTGAGGGTTGAACTAGCAACCTTCCAATTCCCAGGCGGCCTCTCTACCTACTCAGCTACCTAGATATTCACATGAGGAAGTGATTGCCAATAAACAGAGGCCCCACATTTAGCAAACAGAAATATATACTGTACGTCTCATGTAATTCCCCCCCGCACATTAGGTTTATGGTGTCTACTTGTCAAACGCCCTTATTTATATTCCTTTTTATCACATGCTGTTGAGTTCTTCTCAGCCTCTGTTCTCATTAATCTCTGATAAAGTGTTAATCACGTGAAGCGCTATATTTTTATTATTGTTTTTTGACGGATGTTTACTATTGTTTTGACAGGGGGAGCTCATAAACTTTGAGAAGAGGAGAAGGGTAAGCAAAAAAATCATTTTTTAAGATTCATTACAAATGCAAAGGTATACAAAAAGGTGTTCAACAAATATGTCACTGGTGTTATCGCCTCGGTGCATTCTTGTCTCTGGGCGGGTGTGCGCGGGTTTGACTTGGTAAATAAAGCTGATAGTGCATTCTTTTACAGTGCAGAATGGGAGAGACTGGCACACCATTTAGTTTCGCTGTCCATTCGCCCATTCTCTCTCCTCAGGAGAATTTACGACTTTGTTCAAAGTGTCACCCGTCTCGTGTCCCCCTGAGCACGGTTATGTAACCGCGCAGGTCACGAGAGTAGTGACCGTTTGCAGTAGTGGAAAAAGTACTCAAATTATTTACTTAAGTAAAAGTATCAATACTGCAATGTAGAAGTACTCCGTTACAAGTAAAAGTCCGGAATTCAAAATTTACTTGAGTAAAAGTACAAAAGTATTGGTATCAAAATGTACCTAAAGTACCAAAAGTAAAAGTACTAAAATGTTTGAAAATAGCAGATCTACAAGCTCTCGAGCTTGTAGATCGGCTATTTTCAAATAGCCTATGTATAAAATAGGGCTAAAGTGGTTAATGCATGTCTTAGAATGTAATAATTTATATCCGCAAAGTAACAAGTACAGTAACTAAAGTTTTCAAATAATTGTAGTGGAGTAAAAGCACAATATTTACCTCTGAGATGTAGTGGAGTAGAAGTAAAAGTATTGACTATTGGAAATACTCCAGTGAAGTAAAAGTATCTCAAAACTTGAGTAAATGTACCTAGTTACTTTACACCGCTGACCGTTTGTCCTCGTTGTGTGTCTGTGGCACTCTTAATTTTTCATTTACGTTTCGATTTATCTCCTTCGCAGGAGTTTGAGATTCTCTCCCAGATCCACCTGCTCCAGGCCTCCTGTGCCCAGTACAACCTGCCTCAACACCCCAGGATCCATGCTTGGCTGCGGGAACACAAGATGCTCACTGACCTGGGGAGGTGAGGCGGAAGGCTCTCTTAGCCCTGAGGTCATACTTCACCCATTCAAACCGGTTCAAAACGCATCTGTGTAACCACTTTATCCATTATTTATACTTTGGCTTTAAAAAGAATAGCAGATATACAAGTTCATGTGTGCTATGAACTTGTATCTGCTATTTTAGAAAAAACGTCAAAATGTTTGCAAATCTTTGAATATATATTTTTTTAAAGCAACATTTATTTACTCACATCTTTGCTTCTCTTCTCTGCTTTGAGATGGGAGTCCGTGGCCAAATACATATCATTTTGGGGGTCCTTGACATGAAAAGGTTTGAGAACCACTGATATACGTACTGTAGCAACCAATTATTTTTTTTCAAAAAACGGTTAGGATTTAGAAGACATTTGTACTGTAGAATATATATTCAAAGATTTGCAAAAATGTTCACGATTGTTTTTAAATAGCAGCAATACAAGCTCACTCGGTGCCGCGCTATGAGCTTGTAGATCTGCTATTTTTGAATAGCCAAAGAAGAATCTAAAATGACACAGATGGGTTCCCGGGTTTGAATGGGTTAAGTTGCATGCAGGTTTCATGCACAGAAAATAGCCGATCCACCAGCTCATACTGTAACGAGTTGTTGAGCTTGTTTGGGTATTTTCGGTGCACGACACTGGCACACAACCCAAGTAAAATCACACCTTACTCAGAGATCCTCGCTCTCTCTCTCTCTCTCTCTCTCTCTCTCTCTCTCTCTCTCTCTCTCTCTCTACTCGACAGAAAACTGCCTGGTCTGTCTCAATAAAGATTGCTCACTACTCTTTACTGAAGAGAATAATAATGTATTCCCATTATTAACACATTGAATGCCAAAAACGGTCCGGACCGTTTTTGAGGGTCCAAACGAGAAGTGCCGAAAACGGTCCGGACCGTTTTTGACCCAATTCTATTTTTATACATGTGGGCCACGTGGGGCGCTAAAACGAAACTTTGACATCACCCAAGCAGTTTCTGAGAAGAAGAGGCTGGATGTGGCTCCATGTCAAAAATCCTTCCGGTCGGCGTTTTCAATGTTATCTCCTTGATTAAAAGCTTAATATCTCCATTTCTTTTTAATGTGGTGGAAACGAGCCGTTTTCGATCGGCGATCACGCTGCAATGGAGGGTCGCGTTGGAAATATTATTGTTCCAGGCGTTAGTCGGGACCCTCCGCCGTCTCGCACGCACGCTTTGTTTACATGCATTTCCGCGTCGGGGCTTCTCACAGCACGAAATGTATAACGCAAGTGGATGGAAGAAATGCTGGCACTCAACGTATAATATTTTAATAAACCTCTGGCACCCAATGTGTTAAAGAGTTTAATCAGTATCTAAAGCTGCAAACCGTAACTTATTTTAACCCTTTAAGGCCGGGAAGGAAACGCATGTGTGTCATTTTAAGGTTTCTTCGGCTATTCAAAAATAGCAGACATACAAGCTCATAGCGCGGCACCGAGTGCCGCGCTATGAGCTTGTAGATCTGCTATTTTTTAGAAAAATCGTGTCCCTGGAACAAAATATTTTTAGATGGGAGGGGGTCCGCGGACAAATACATATTATTTTGGGGGTCCTTGACACAAAAAGTTTGAAAACCATTGATAATAATAATGAGCAACATAAGTAAAAAAATATATAAAAAAGAACTTTAGGGATTTCTTTTTTTAGGATTTATAGTAGTGATAAGATTTGAGTTAAAAACTTTCGCTTTAAAAAAGTATATATATATTCAACTGAAAGATTTGCACACATTTTCAAAAAAAAAAAAATAGCAGATCTACAAGCTCGTAGCGCGGCACTGTAGATCTGCTATTTTTATATAGCCAAAGAAATCTTAAAATGACACAGATGCGTTCCCGGTCTTAAAGGGTTAATGAATACAACTTTGTTTAGTTAATATATTTGGTAGAGTACGTGGTCGAACCACTGCAGATGTACTAGTTACGTATATGATATACATAACTAGTACATCTGCAGTGGTTGGAGGTGGTCTCCGTACTTTTCCATTGGGGAAATTTAGACTCTGGTGTCGGGTAGAACATCTATTGGTTGACAAGTCGTACCGGCTTAAGCTGATAAGCTTAATATCTCCCCTGGCTAAATTGGGATTTTCTCTTCCCCGAGCGGTAGATATTTGATATCTGACGCGGGAGATCAGGCTTGACATAAAACACAGGACATAAGCAGGACAGGACGTTAAAAGTTACGGATTGTAGCTTTAATACTTTAATACTACTACCGCTAATCATAAAGACATGCCTTTTTCAAGTGGACACTGGACACTGGTATCGTTGATTCAGCAACTTAGTTCTTGTCCTTCAGTTGTTTTATTTTATATCAAGAAAAGAGAAGGAAGATGATCCGATTGGCCCATATAACTGTAGGATCATATTCCAGAGTGTGTTATTTTGGAAGCCAAAGTAGCTGGCAGTTGTATAATCTTGAGTTGTGCAATTGGAAGGTTCATCTATCAGTGTGAAACACACTTGTAGGTTCACACAAGGTGTGGCCGTTTCTAATAACATACAGTATTTATACTGTAATGTAGGTTATGTGAACTAGGTTAGCTGGTTACTCAAAGTGTGACTGCTGTAGGGAATGAATTGATATCTTAACGGCATTGTTTTTTTTTTGACAGTTATGAATTGTCGATACGCCTGGAGCCTCCTGTGGACCTGTGTTCGCCGGGCCCCTGGAGCCATCGCGCTCTCACAAAGAAGCTCACTTCGTAAGTAAAGTACCTGTCTACACTTCTAATCTACAGCACACACGGTTGACACAAAGACGCTCGTAAATCATACTCCCACAGACGTGAAGGCTAGCAGTCTTCGTATAGACGTTTGAAGCACTTTTGTACTTATAGGTGAATTATTTATAAAGATCGCTATTTCTATCAACGTGCCTAGTGTGGCTTCACCCCTGAACAATGCATTGTAATTTGTTTATGTTTATGTTTATTAAAGGATCCCCATCAGAGACACATGAATGACCCTCTAGTCTTCCTGGGGTCCTGAACAAAGCATATACAATACAGATGTACAACTAAAAATACAAATTAAAGTAAAACATAACGGTAAAATTAAAATGAATACAAAAAGACAAATTAACTCTATAAAATCAGATCCAACAGTCCAGTCAAATTAGACAAAATACACAAATAACAGTTACATACTTGACAAGATATGGCAAGATATCTCTTGATATATTTTTTTTAAAGTAATTTTGTTATGGATTGTAGATTAGAGGTTTTTGGGCAAAGCATTCCAAAGTACTATTGACCTATATAGGTTGTGGCTTCGTTCTCAAACTGCACACCTTTTAACTTGGAATTATGGATAGTTAAAGATTGGACAGGGAGGCCTACAATGTTATTAAACTCTGCCTTGTTCCGCATCCTTTGAAAGTACCTTGCTTATTGAGGACCCTGTAGCTTGTTGAGAGGCCGGTACTGATTTAGAGGCCTTGAGATACAGGAGTCATTTGAAGTGCGTTTTGCAATCAATATGGCCCATTTACCACCAACACTATTGGTTGGCTGTGGCTGTAGTGCCGCTCGGAAAAGCCTATTTGAACCCACTCACTCCCTGTTTGTCTTCTTAATTTATACTCCGAATAGCAGATCTACAAGCTCCCAACACGTCACATCGCGACGTGTTGGGAGCTTGTATATTGGCTAGTTTGGGTGCACGACAGCATCGTACAGCAATGTATAAATCAGGCTTTTGCCTGTCAAAGAGGCAACATAATGTAATATTTTTGAACCATAACATCATGCATTTAAGCCAGTTGTTCAGAAACCCGGTTTGTTTGTGTTCAGCCTCTTGACAGTGAATGACAGCTCTAAGAAGATGCTAGCGGACCAGATCAGTGTGTCATCTTCTGGATCCAGTGGTTCCGAGATGGAAGACCTCTCGTCCAATGGAGGCTGTTCCATTAGACTGCAGGTGTGTATGTGTTTTTTTTAGTGAATACAAAAATGGCGTATTATTTTACTATAATTTTGTTATTTATTGTTTAAGGCTGCAATCCGAAACTTTGTTTTAATGAATGAAATGCTATTTCAATGCATCGGTATGGTAGAGTACGTTATTATAATATAATAGTACATCTGCAGTGGTTAGAGGTGGTCTCCCTAATCTTCTATTGAGACATTTAAGACCCTGTAGGACACCTACTGGTCGTCAAATAGTACTGCTCGAAGTCCCAATATCTCCCTTGGACATGTGGGGATTCCATCTTAGAAGAGTGGTAGACTTTTGGATTCCCACATGGAATGTGTGTCACAATAATTCCTTTACTCAAGCTCAACTTTTCCACATTAAGCGGGTGTCGAAAACCTTTTTTTGCAATATTGAGAAGTTTTCTAAGTGATCATCATAATTCCCATGAAAAAGAACAATGGATGGAAACATTTCTAATGTGTCTCATGTTGTTCTCTTCATATGTGTAATCAAGCGTGTCTTTGTTCAGAGACGCGTTGTCCCATACATTAACCAAATAGCTCTTACAGTTAATAATCACAATCACAGTTAATAATTGTCAACCCCCGAAACAATTTCTGAACAGCTGGGAAATATATTGAACGCAGCTCGAAAGCTGGTTTATCACAGCACAATAGATACTCATTGACGTGCTGTTGAAACTGGCATGGGTACTTGAGTGAGAGTGGAATGTCCATTGAGGCAGGTGCTTAAACTGTTGGTTTAATGGGGCGTGGAGCTCGCTGAACACAGTAAATCCTTAGTGTTAAGTTATCCGTTTGTAACCCTGAGAGTGTACGAATGTAATGACCCTTACAGCTCCATTTTGGTTCCATAAATGTATGCGGTTGCATACATGTGTGCTCTCAGAGTTAAATTAACATCTCTGATGGGCACAGTGCTCGATAAGTGCTATGACTGCCAGCGTTTCCAAAGGAACTCTCTGAAATTAATTTCTTTCACTCTCTTTCTGTCCATCACACAAATCCCTTCTCTTCATCTCCTGCTCTCTCTCCTACTCTCTCTCTCTCTCTGTCTCTCTCTCCCCACAGCCACTTTCCCTGTCGTGCAACAATGTCTCCGAGACCTTTTCTTCCTCGTCCTCCTCCTCCTCGTCCTGTTCCACGTCTTCTCCCTGCTCCTCCGCGGACTCCTCCATGGAGGCTCCTACCTCCTCCTCCTGCTCTTCGTCCAGCTCACAGCCGGACCTCTGCGCTCCGGCCGTGGTCCACCATCTCATCCTGCCCGAGTGCTCCTCCCCCAAGCGCTCCGTGTCCATGACCATGCTGCCAGTCTACAACCGGCAGGTGGCAGACTCCTGCATCGTCCGGGTCAGCGTGGACCTGGGCACAAACAACGGAAACATGTACAAGAGCATCCTGGTGAGTTGGACGAGAGGGGGTGATGAGCGCAGACCGCGCTTAGGTTGTGAAACGAGACTGTCCGTGTGGTGTGGACAGTGGTGGAAAAAGTACTCAAATGTTTTACTTTAGTAAAAGTATCAATACTGCAATGTAGAAGTACTCTGTTACAAGTAAAAGTCCGGAATTGAACATTTACTTGAGTAAAAGTACAAAAGTATTGGTGTCAAAATGTACTTAAAGTACCAAAAGTAAAAGTACCGAAATGTTTGAAGATAGCAGATCTACAAGTTCACAACGCGTCACATCGCGACGCGTTGTGAGCTTGTAGATCTGCTATTTTCAAATAGCCTATGTATAAAATAGGACTAAAGTGGTTAATGTATGTTTTATAATGTAATAATTTATACCTGCAAAGTAACTAGTAACTAAAGTTTTCAAATAATTGTAGTGGAGTAAAAGTACAATATTTGCCTCTAAGATGTAGTGGAGTAGAAGTAAAAGCATTGGAAATACTCAAGTAAAGTAAAAGTAAAGTAAAGTCAAAATTGTACTTAAGTACAGTACTTAAGTAGATGTACTTAGTTACTTTCCACCGCTGGGTGTGGAGGTGAAACACTTGGCCGGACGGGTGCTCCAGCAAACACAATAGACCTTTTTCACAGCAGTCCTATTGACATAAATAGTTGTGTAATGTTAAACTGTCGTGAGGTGTTACCAATGATACTAATTTACCACTGTATATACTTTGTCATTCGACAAATAGCCAAAATAGCTCATATACAAGCTCACAACACATCGCAAAAAAGGTCTGTTGGCAGTGTTTGTGTTTGGGAAGCCAGCAAGGGAATGTGTTCTTTGTATTAGCAACTTCTGTTAGTCGACCAATGACTAAAAGTGGGGGTGGGTTCTTACAGTTGTAAAAGAAAAGAAAAACAATGTGATTGGAGTCTATTTTAATGTGCTGACATATCCAACAATGGGAACATACTAGATATATAATTTATTGGTGGGCTGAGTTTTGTAAACATTGAATTGACATGCTGGTAAAGTCAGTGGTCAGAGGGGGGTCATTCACTTTGACGCTGCTAAGGAGAGATGCTTTGAACCTTCATCAGTATTAGGTTTATTTGTACTGCAGAGTACAAATTAGGCTTTTGGGTTACCTGCTGGTAACGTCAGTGTTTCCTGTTAATAGGCCATGCTTGGCAACCAGTGTAAGCTATGTTATAATTGTCTCAATAATAATGAGGAATGCCTGCTTTCTAGATTCGTTTTCACATGCTGTGCAAAAGCGGTCCCCAGGGCTAGCTATTAAGTCTGGTATTTTTCCAGATTTTCACATTATCCTTTAGTTTATGTGTAACAAGTACTTTGGTTCTTTGCGTGTCCTTCACAGTTGACCAGCCAGGACAAAACTGCCCAGGTGATTCAAAGGGCCTTGGAGAAACATCACCTGGAGCACATGAGCAGACAGGAGTTCACTCTCACACAGCTCATCTCTCCAGGAAGAGGTAGAAAAATCATGTCTAACCCAATTTATTTGTATATATATTTCTTTGCATTTTTTATTAAACTCAGCCTTTTAACTTGAGTGAAACATTTGTGTCTGCAAAGTGAGTGAGTGAAACATCATTGAATCACGTCAGCGTCCATCATAGAAGGCTTTCACTAAAAGGACTGTTTCTTTTGTCTCTTACTTTTCAGAGCTACTCATACCAGACAAAGCCAATGTCTTTTATGCCATGTCCACCGCAGCCAACTTTGACTTTGTTCTACGTAAGTTCTCGAAGGGCCAGAAGACACCGCTGAGGGCAACCTGTAGTTTGGGTCGCTACACCAAATAGCGCCTCCTTTGTGGCATGGAGGCCAAAGAACAGACAGACGCACTGAACTCTGAGTGGAAATGAAGTCATGGAGTAGTTGTTCTTGTCTACTCTTTTTTTTGGATTCCGAAAGAGTCCAAATGTGAAGTAATGAACGGTAGCTGATAATGCAGTGTCACTTTATGGATTAAAACGAAGACTTCAGGAACCTGGGGACATAGTTTATAAAAAAAACTAAACGGAAAACACTTGGACCAGAAAAGCTTTTAACCAACTGTTGGAATTAATCTTATTTGAATCACTACTGATGAACTGTGACAATGGAACACATTCCTTGCCCATTTCCCCTGGACAATGAGCTCCTTACGAACATCATCCCACAATGGAAGCACATGAGGGTGACACGTGCAAAGAGCAGTGACCCATTTACTGTACATGTGAACACTGAGAAATGCCTGGCAGTTTACCGGGGCGGCTGAGCCAAAACCAAGGGTTAAATGGCAGGTGACGGAAAGACAAGTACTTAATGAACAACAGAATGCCACAGGTAGTTTTGTTTTTTTATTTTTATTTTAGACACTAGAGAAGAGGAAGCCTGGACTGTGTTGCATTGCGGAGCCAGAAGAGGGAATGTTTCCCCAGGACCCAAGCTAGTTAAAATAGCAAATCTACAAGCTCACAAGGCGTTAACGATGCGCTGTGAGCTTGTAGATCGGCTATTTTCATTTCATACTTCTTAAACATGTGTTATCTAATTTATGGAATTTCTTTGATTTTATTTTTATTTATTCATGAAATTCTTTTGAAAAATCATTGAATTTCGTTTTAAATCATGACAAAATGTTTTGAAATAATAATAATTAAAAACAAAATGTAGGAAAGAAAAAATGAAGGGATATTTACTGTGACCCATAAAAAATGTGTCTGTGACCCACACATGGGTCCCGACCCAGTGTTTGGGAAACACTGATGATCTAGATGGCTATCTCTCCGTCCTGGGTCTGTGCCAGCATCACTGCGTGAAACGCCTGATGACATATGAGAGGGATAGAGGAACTGTGGCCACCCCGACTGGCTCGATGGCATTCTTGTCATGGTCACTAAAGACACCGTACCGGAGGAGACGTTGATGGACAGTTCTAGTTCAGTTTCAGTGAAGGCGATAACTTTTCAGGGCAGAAGATCCAGCCTTAGTTGTGTTAATGAGCTTGAGCTCTATTTTATACTTGGTTGTACAGCGGCGTTGTGCGAAAATAGCAGATCTACTGTGCAAGTAGATGTAGATCATTGTGAGCTTGCTGATCTACAACCGTTTTGATCTTGTAGATCAGTTATTTGTCCTTTTATTTTATTTTCCCTCTTTTTTTTTTTTACATTTTTGCCTAAAAAGAAAACTGTGTGTGCGTGTGTGCGAGCGATGGAGAGAGTATGCTGTTGTGCGTGCTGAGTAGATTTCATGTGTTGCTGCTCTAAATTAACATGTTCATAATTGTCAGGTGTTTTTGCATTGCTTTCTATTTTAATGTCTTCTCTATCATTGTCTTTTTTTCATTGGTGATGAATTGAGCATCCGCTGATTTATGAGTTCTTTTGGTTGTTTTCAAACACTATGATCTACATAAAAAATAATGTATTTAGGAATCATAGTTGAGCTACTCTGATGAATATTTGCAATGTTGGTAACAATGAACCAAATTTCTGTCATGGTCTGAGAAAAAAAAGAATGCATATTAAAAAAACAAGACAGTCTAATTATGGTGTGGCCTCTGTCAATATTAAGCCATCTGTACCAAGTTAAAGTGGGTGTGCAGTTTGTGAATGAAAGTCATTGCATTGCAGCGTCGGCTATAATTGGTCTATTTTTGTAGGGACATAGCCTAAGTACAGACAAACCATCTTCTAAAATCCTCTCTTCCAAACCAATAAGCATTGAGTGTACCAATGGTGCTAAATTTGAATTCTTACTGAGTGTACAAATGTAAACAAATGCAATCTAACCACTGCAGATTGTATTAATTCAATTCAATTCCAACTTTATTCCAGACACACAGGGGGTCCATAGAGTATACAAATCATAGACATCATATAACAAATTCAACTTTAAACATAAAATTGAGGCTGGCTCTCCAGTATTTACGCAGTATCGGAGACGGCTCTTCCCAGGACTTGACTATATCCTCAATAATACTGTTCCGGGACTCATCCAGGTGAGATATCAATCCATACATAAAGTGCCTTAAGAGAGCCTCTCATGTGTGGATTCCACACGTTACAAACAGGTGACTGGCACTATGCCATCTAGGGACCTTAAGTAGAATCCTCCGGCCATCATTGTAGGCCAGTTTAAGCCTCTGCATGCTACATTTCTTGTTCGTGCACCACAAGTAAGCTGTATACATGGGAGTGCAAAATGCTTTAAAAAGTGCACACTTGACAGGACCTGAACAACACATACTGAAGCTGCAAAGCAGCATATTGCCCTGGGCATAAAGTTTGCGGCACTGTCAAGAGATATCTCTATCATCAATCATGGAGATAATCAGTAAAAATGTGGCCAAGGTACTTGATATCCTGGCATACAGAAAGACAAGGAAGGTCTTTCTGTATGCTGGGAAGGCCAATTTCTTGTCCTCATGGTTTCTCACTATCATGATTTTTTTTGCATTATAAATTATGTCATTATCATTGCCATAATTTGAGCACACTTTCAATAGCTGCTGTAACCCTCCACTGTATGGACTCAGAACAACCAGGTCATCAGCGTACATAAGGTGATTGATAGTTACCTATAGGACCATATCGCACTTATTTAATTCACTAGATAGATCATCCATATAAACGTTGAATAAAATAGGAGACAAAATGATTTTTTCCAATACTTTGGAGAGGATGCTGGCCATAACGATAGGTCTATAGTTGTGGGATCGCTAAAGCGATCACACTAATGTTATTGCCACTATTTATATACTATATTCCGCCCGTTTTTTGACGGCTAACTAGTCCTTCATACTTTTATCTACAAACTCCGTTCCAACTCTTCAACGTTCGGCCTACTCAGGACATATCGGCTACCATTTGAATTTTTGAAATCATTTGTACTTTTAGAGATATTTCACTTTTTACTTCTAAAAAACTCCCATTCATTTCAATGGAGAAATTCATACTTTTAACTAGAAACTCCGTTCCAACTCTATTATGTTCAGCCTACTTAGGACATATTGGCTACCATTAGAATTTTTGAAATAAGTTGTACTTTTAGAGATATTTCACTTTTTAAATAGTAAAAATACTTTGATAAAAAGAGTAAAAATACTTAAAAGTTGTAAAAATTTGTAAAAAATACTTTAAAGTAAATAAAGTGACTGAAAATACTTTTAAGTAAATACCTTGAGTAAAAATACTTAAGAGTACTTATATTGAGTAAAAATACTTAAAAGTACTCAAAATGAGTAAAAATACTTAAAAGTTGAAAAAAAGAGTAAAAATACTTAAAAGTTGATAAAAAGAGTAATAATACTTAAAAGTTGTAAAAATTAGTAAAAAATACTTTAAAGTAAATAAAGTGACTAAAAATACTTTAAAGTAAATACCTTGAGTAAAAATACTTAAGAGTACTTATATTGAGTAAAAATACTCAAAAGTACTCAAAATGAGTAAAAATACTTAAAAGTTGAAAAAAATAGTAAAAATACTTAAAAGTTGTAAAAATTAGAAAAAAATACTTTAAAGTTAATAAAGTGACTAAAAATAATTTAAAGTAAATACCCTTTAGAACCTTTCAAACCTTTAGAACCTCTTAAACCTTTAGAACCTCTTAAACCTTTCAAACCTTTCAAACCTTTAGAACCTTTCAAACCTTTAGAACCTCTTAAACCTTTCAAACCTTTCAAACCTTTCAAACCTTTAGAACCTTTCAAACCTTTCAAACCTTTCAAACCTTTCAAACCTTTAGAACCTTTAGAACCTTTAGAACCTTTAGAACCTTTCAAACCTTTCAAACTTTTAGAACCTTTCAAACCTTTAGAACCTTTCAAACCTTTAGAACCCTTCAAACCTTTCAAACCCTTCAAACCTTTCAAACCTTTAGAACCTTTCAACCCTTTAGAACCTTTCAAACCTTTCAAACCTTTAGAACCTTTCAAACCTTCAACACTACTAACACTATCAATACTCAATACCAGCAACCTTCTTAGCGATCCCACACTGTTTCTTCAGGAACAGTACCTTCTAGTTTATGTTTATCATTGTGGGATCGCTAAAGCGATCACACTAATGTTATTGCCACTATTTATATACTATATTCCGCCCGTTTTTTGACGGCTAACTAGTCCTTCATACTTTTAGCTACAAACTCCGTTCCAACTCTTCAACGTTCGGCCTACTCAGGACATATCGGCTACCATTTGAATTTTTGAAATCATTTGTACTTTTAGAGATATTTCACTTTTTACTTCTAAAAAACTCCCATTCATTTCAATGGAGAAATTCATACTTTTAGCTAGAAACTCCGTTCCAACTCTATAACGTTCAGCCTACTTAGGACATATTGGCTACCATTAGAATTTTTGAAATAATTTGTACTTTTAGAGATATTTCACTTTTTAAATAGTAAAAATACTTAAAAGTTGATAAAAAGAGTAAAAATACTTAAAAGTTGTAAAAATTAGTAAAAGCTACTTTAAAGTAAATAAAGTGACTAAAAATACTTTAAAGTAAATACCTTGAGTAAAAATACTTAAGAGTACTTATATTGAGTAAAAATACTTAAAAGTACTCAAAATGAGTAAAAATACTTAAAAGTTGAAAAAAATAGTAAAAATACTTAAAAGTTGATAAAAAGAGTAAAAATACTTAAAAGTTGTAAAAATTAGTAAAAAATACTTTAAAGTAAATAAAGTGACTAAAAATAATTTAAAGTAAATACATTGAGTAAAAATACTTAAGAGTACTTATATTGAGTAAAAATACTTAAAAGTACTCAAAATAACAATACAAATACTTTAACACCTTTCAAACCTTTCAATCCTTCAAACCTTTAGAACCTTTAGAACCTTTAGAACCTTTCAAACCTTTAGAACCTTTAGAACCTTTAGAACCTTTCAAACCTTTAGAACCTTTAGAACCTTTAGAACCTTTAGAACCTTTCAAACCTTTCAAACCATTCAAACCTTTAGAAACTTTAGAACCTTTCAAACCTTTAGAACTTTTAGAACCTTTAGAACCTTTCAAACCTTTAGAACCTTTCAAACCATTCAAACCTTTAGAACCTTTAGAACCTTTCAAACCTTTCAAACCTTTCGAACCTTTCAAACCCTTCAAACCGTTCAAACCTTTCAAACCTTTCAAACCTATAACACTACTAACACTATCAATACTCAATACCAGCAACATTCTTAGCGATCCCACACTGTTTCTTCAGGAACAGTACCTTCTAGTTATCAATGCTGTTTAGTTTACCTGCCTTGTCTTTAAGGACAGGTACTAATTGTACAGAGGTGATTGACTCTATTGTATTACTATATAGATTAGTTAAAATATATGTACAACGAGTTAAAAACACGCCAAATGGATGACACAAAAAGCCAGAGGCTTGGTTCCATTGTGGTCCATTAAACATTCAACACTCAAATAACTAAACAAAACAACAGTGCAACAAAGACAATGACACTACACAACAATATAGAAAATCCCCTCTATATTGTATAAAATTGTATTTAAGATGAAACTTTTTTTTTACTTGGTCTGCTCTTTTTTTCCCTCTACACCTATACCTCTTTGCCAAAATCTAGATCTACAAGCTCTCAACGCCTCACAGTGCGAGGCGTTGAGAGCTTGTAGTTCGGCTATTTTTGGCTTAAGTTCTCCTCAGAAAAGGGATGCTGTGGTTCAAGTGGTTAAAAAATCCTATCACTCAAAGATTTGGCGGCCCCCCTGTAGTAACTCTGAGGACCCCCTAGGGGTCCCGGACCCCCTGTTGAAGACCCCTGCACTAGACCCCTGGGAGATGGATTACTGAGGTGGAGCTCCACACCCCCTCCCCTTTTCCCTCAACACCAAATATCTTTGTTGAAAACAGCCAATCTACAAGCTCATAACGCACAGCGTTGAGATGTGTAGTGAGCTTGTAGATCTGCTATTTTCACAAAATGGGTTCATGTGGTTACAATAAGATTGCAGCTTTAACATGTTCATACAGAAATGACACAAAGGAGTGGGTGCAAACAGCAGAACATTGCATTAATACTCACACCTGGAGCTGCCTGATACAACCTTAGTCCGAAACTAAACTGGTCACTGGCCAGTCAACCTGGGCTAAATGCCTGGCTCAAGGGTACTTTCACTGAGCAGAGGGTCGTGTTTTCTGTGTTTTTCTGACACTTGGACTAGTAAGCATTATGGGCCCAGCGTTGGACATTTAAGACGTTTTGACGTTCCTTCTGCCTCTCTGCACCTGGCCATAAACCTGCTTCTCACGAGGTTTAGAATCTAAACCTTGAGATGCATCTCGATTAACAGTTGCGTCCTACAAATACAGTCCTCTCCACAGTTATTGGCACACTTACAGTACAATACAATTTACAATGTAGGCATTTAGCAGCACTAATCACATGCATCTTAATGCAGAGAGACAGTGTAGTGCCTCAGTCAGTAGGATCACATAACTAACTTACTGCTAATGAAATGTATCGGTTAAAGGGTGAAACTAATCAAACAAATATTTGTCAAATTAAAAATCTATGTAATTATTATACAGTAGGCAATTATTTTTGATTAGTTTCAAGGATAATGGCATGACGTCTTTTCATGCTATCTGATCACGTTAGGCAGCATTTTTAAGATGAGATATAAGATAAACCTTTATTGATAGCCTGGTGAGGTTCAGGAGGCACTGAGGCAGCACTGGCTCAGTGGGTATTTTGGCTGCTTGGGAATCCTAAAGTTTCCTGTTCAATCCCCGGCTCCCCCTAGTGTTGAAGTGTCCTTGAGCAGGACACAGAACCCCTAACTGCCCCTGATGAACAGGTTGGTGCCTTGCATGGTTTTCTCCAGCATCAGTGTGTGAATGTAATGCACAATATAAAGCGCTTTGGATAAAGGCGCTGTATCAATGCAGCATTTATCATTACATGGCAACAGCAGAAAGTGTGAAACAGGAGAGGTAGAGGAGGGTTAGGAACCAAACCAAGATAGATACAGTCTGAATCCTGTAGGCATATTTAACCAAATGGACCATCATGGGTCCATTTGGTTCCATCTGTACTACATTCCCAGAGTTAAATTAAACTATGTGTAAGAATACATATAAAATAGTTGGAAATGCACTTGGTCTGAATGGATTAAACATTACATTCTATTCCAAGTATAAATGTCCAATCTATCACTAGTGAATATGCATGAATACATCATATACATATATGAATGTGAGAACAGACTCAACAGTACAGTGTAGTGTCAACCAGTAGTGAAGCATTTTGGGCCATTCTTCCATAGGACTACAGAACATTTCATGGTCCTTGATAATGCTTTATGAACTGCCCTTTTCAATTCACAGTGTCGGGTTTAGGTCTAGACACTGTGATGGCTGTTGCAGAACTTTCACTGGAGAGTTCCAGTTTTTAGTTTTTGACCTGTGTTTGAGGTCTTGCTGAAGGGTCCACCTGCAGCCAAGATTTTCTGGGACTGATACTGGATAGTATTAGCCTGATAGCCAAAAAGGTGCACAACATTGAACCATTTGAACGTGGCATCACTATTTCGGGCATGTCATTAAAGCCGAACATAAAAAAAAATACAACATAATCATAATAATAATACATAAATAAATAAATACATAATAATAGTAATAATAATTTACATTAAAATAACATAAAAATTGCCACATTTTCAAACATTACAATTTTACTAGCTTGTAGATCAGCTATTTTCACCATTTCAAACATCTTTGCAGTACAGTACAACACAACACAGGGCTTGAGGAGTTAAATATAGCCTATGGTCGGTCACCTCTGGAGTTATAGAAAACCTTGATACTCAACTTAATAATAATGACAGGGTGATTCCATGTATCTCTTCTCAGTTTTATAACCCAGTGAAATATAAAGTGCTATGAGACCAGACCACAATCAATCAAAATGAACTCCACACTGTTGTAGTGTGGGTACAAGGCTGGTCTCTTGGTATCTCGTAGATTGGCATGACATGACTGACCTCTATAGACAGAGGGTTCACACTGCATGCATCTCCGGCTGCTTAACTGACATGAACTGATGTTTTGAAATATGATATCTTTGAAGACAAAATAAATGAGTGATTGTCACTATATTTGTATTACCATAAAGTTATATAATTAAGCAATATTACACGAGAGGGTGTGCTTTACCGTCATTATTGGCACGCCTGTGATGCGGTCAGGAACGAGGCGAAGCCGAGTTCCGCGAGCATCACAGAAGTGCCAATAATGTAAGGTAAAGCACACCCTCAAGTGTAATATTGCGATTATACAACAGTTACCAACAAAACACATCCAAATGTATTCATATTGTGGAGCAATTCACAATAAATTTTTTTCGCTATTATCCGTTTCCCTGTAAAGAGAAGAGTTTTTCACTGAGACATTGAATAGTCCCTGTAGCAGCGCTATGAGCCTGAGGCACCGTTTCATCAACACAGCTGAGCTATCAATGCTTGCGCAGTGGAATGAATTCCAGTAGGCTATATGCTCCGTCGTACGACCGTGTCACGTGGCCAAAATAACTGATCTACAAGCCGCGTTGTGAACTTGTAGATCGGCTATTTTCGCCGTGCGATACCTGGCAACGCGTTGTGAACTTGTAGATCGGCTATTTTCGCCGTGCTGTTTGTTTTCCTACCGTACAGCGTGACGTCACAGCACAGCTGTGCCATATATGGTCCAATCAGGTGCGGACTGCAGTGCGGAGTGATTTATTAATGTGATTAGGCCCGTGCTATGATGCTGGTTTGAAGCACGGCTAGAAAGCTATTTCAACCAATCAGATTGCTTGGTCGGAACTACCTGTTGTATAATGATTATTAATATTACAGTGCTACTGTGCATGTTTGTGTGTGGATTTGTGAAAACAAGAGGGGGGCACACAAGACACAACTCACTTTTAAATGCTCCAATGTTATTCACAGCAGCAACAGTAGGCTACAACGTTTCGACATAGCGTCTTTGACCCCCTCTTGTTTTCAAGATTCTGTTTTTGCAGTTTGGCTTAGCACTAAATATGTGTAGATTTGTGCCTCAACTACCATAAGATTGTTTGTAATAATGACAATAATAATATTTGTATAGCACTTGCCAAAAACGAATTTACACTTAAAATAAATAAAATACAAGATGTGTAGACAACATCTGTAATAGTAGTAAAACCAGTAGTATTAGTAGAGGTATATTAAAAGAGTAAAGCAAACAAGTTTGTAAAAGTGTGTTTTAACTCGTGAGCCCAGCTGCCCAGGCGGTCGCCTGCTGTACCTTGCCTAATGGTGGACACGCACCAAGACAATAGAAAACAGAAGACACGCTATTTCGGCTTTACTTCCTGCATTTGTGTGACGTAGTGGCCGCCACTTCAGGAGACCAGAAGTAGGATGTGAATCTATTCATTCCAGTAGGATAAGTGGACGTGAACACAGGTGATTGATTCTTTAGCCACATGGTCACTGATGTAAATATTGGACCTATTCTTCACAAGCCACACCTTCCCAACATTCTGACACTAAATGGCTTCTTTCAGTGAGACAAATCAGGGAAATATCTATTTGGTTATCAACCTTTCTGTGTCCCAGCAATGCACTCAAAGGTCTAGCACCAGTAAACATTTCACACCTAGTGGCGAAGCGTGGGGTCGCGTATCTTCCTCCTAAAACAATTGAGCATCTTCAAGCCATGTCGTGACCCAAGAAAAAGTGCCTAACATTTTAATTTCGTTCCCACACCTGGGAACTACTTTTTTCAATGCAATTTTGCATAGACAATACCCTTGTTAAATGTATATAAATGTGAATTACAAAAAAATGAAAATCTTATCCTGCTGGTTTGTAAATGTATTTATATTCACCGTGGCAACACTTTTTATCTCTGAAACTGACATTTATGCATTAGTATACTCAAATGTGAACTTAGACCATTAAATATAGCAAAGTTGTGAAAAACGCTTCAACTTAAGTGATTGGCACCCAGCATAATTAAACATACACATGATAACATTTGCTAAACATAGATGTATCATCAATACAAAATGTCAGAACCTACTGTGTAATGAAAGGAAGAAAAAAGAAGCAGCACACTTTAAGCCAAAATGGCTGAAATCAATCAAAATGCTACCCCGCCCCCTAATTTGGAATAATGCCAAAAACACACTGGACTAAAATAGATGCATTGATTCTCAGAACCAGTACAAAATATGGTATACAATACATGTTAGTGTCACAGCATAAAAATTAAATTTAAGATTTCTTTGTCACTCACTCATACAGGCAAAAAGCAGAACAATGTTGGTGTGATATTGTTTGTCAGACTGTGGAACAGCAAAACAGTATCCAACAATGTAATAATAATAATACTCATGCCATGCCATGCAAGTGCGGTTTAGCTAATACCAACTCGGGACTCCTGAATCGCTGCCCTCCACACTCTCCTATCTAGCATCAGGGTCTTGAGCTCTACAGTGTTGCTAGATAGTGTTACTATCATTACACCTGGGTAAAACTGTATCCATCCTCTTTGGGTCCAGTCCTAACCTTAGCAAGGCTGAGAGCTTCACGATCAAAGTGGGTGATGATGTTACCACAAGAAAGGATGAAATGACCTACCTGGGTTCCATCTTGGAGGCAAACCTCTCCGGAAACAAAAACTCTGAAAGAGCGATCAAAAAGGTTAACCAAAGAACACACTTTTTGAATAGGATTGAACGTCTAGTCAGTAAGAATACTCTGAAGATTCTTGCAGGGATACAAGGTTATTATGATTATGCATGCACTTCATGGTATCACAACACCTCCAAGGCCTTAAAAACAAGGCTCCAAACATCCCAAAACAAACTAGTAAGGCTACTTCTTGGCCTCAACTACAAAACCCATCTAACCCCTGCTCATTTTGCTAGGATTGGATGGCTTAGGGTTGAGGACAGAGTACAGCAACTTGCTATGGGCCTGGTCTTCAAGATACACCACAACATTGGGATCCCCCTGTATTTGTCTAAATACTTCCTAAATGTTAATGAAGTCCACGATCATAACACCAGAGGCAGCTCCACAAATCATGTGCAACCCAGATTTGGCTCAACTAAGGGAATGAACTCTTTCTCATGCTATTCATCAAAAATGTGGAATGCCCTACCAAAAGGAGTAAAGGAGTGTAAATCCCTACTCACCTTCAAAACTGCCCTAAAGATACACCTTCAGGAGGCTGCAATTCGAAAATGGCCCCTGTCTAAGTCTAAGTCTTAACCTACCCCCCCTACCCCCCCCCCCCCTTTTCTTTTTCTTCTTTTGTAATTTTTTTCTCTTCATACCAGTAACCTGTAAGCTGATTGTATGACTTTCTGTATAGTAGTGTGTATATCTGTCTGTCTCTTATATGTCATCATGATTTGTGTGCATGGGGATCTCATCTTAAACAAGCTTAGTGCTTAAAGGAGAATACCGGACAAATTAAGTGTTGTCTTTGATGTCTCGTTACTCACCTATTGACGTGAAAAGTGGCGTTCTTTTTTTCCATCGATTCCCCTGTCGTCATTTTTTAAACCCCCTCCGTTGTCATAATGGGAGCGCGTGGGTTAGGGAGATTCGTCTATTATAACCGATGCAAAGTTGTTTTTTTCTCTACTGCTAGTCATTGTGGAGTCTCATGATAGTCAAACATGAGAGTAGCTAGCCTGAGAGGCTAGCGCTACTGCCGAACGATTTAACACTGGATGCTTTGTTTGACAGAAGTACAGATGGTGAATATAAGGCGCTGTTGAAAGGCCCAACGTAGTCGCGCCAGCAAACGGTTTCCCTCTGTACCACACACCTGGGTTTGGGTGTTCTGGTTAATAGAAAACAGAAAACCAAGATCAGGATTTAGTGATGCCAAAAGCTTTAATAAAATATTTAATAAAACAGACATCCTCAGATCTTGCAATTTTCAACATCAAATAACACTCTTTATGGCAACATTAAGGGCAACATTGTTATAATTTGTGCTAATACAGTCAATAAGCTATGTCCTGTTAATTTAAGTCAAAGCTACATTTCATTATACATATTGATCAAATATTTCGCATGCAATGGTGAATATAATAATAAAAAATATGTTTTATTTAACAAAAGAGTTGCTTAACTGGACAAACTGCAAACAAATCTATAAAAGAAAAACTGGATGAATTGCCACTGTCAAACACATGTATATGTTACAGCATGATTGAAAAAACAGTCAGAGCACTCGTTTTCTTGATCTGTGTAATCAACACTAGAGGGCGATGCAAGCCAAGGCATCTCATTCTCAGTTATTTGACAAAACACAACAATCTGACTGGTTTTCCAATCGTACTGTGACATATATATCACTATAAAACAATGTATAGGCAAAGCAGCTGTAGTTCATCTTAAATGTACATTGAAACAATATTGTATAGCTATGTCAAGCAAAGTTAGGACTAGGCCTGAAACATGACGATCATATCATGACAGTCATGGATGAACTTCAACCTGGTGTTTGCACTTTTTCCATTTACGGCCCGTACATCTACATTAAGGATCAGATTTCAAATATAAAGTGCTTACCTCATGGCCACAGATGTTACAATCATGTTGGGGCCCGCAGAAGTACCCGTATCTTCCATATTGTTCAATGAAAAGCATTTTAATCCGATCGGTGGCCACTTTCTCATTTTTTTGGCCATATGCTTTCAACTACGCGACCCTGTCGGTTGGGATGTGTATTGCACTCTGATACATTATAATAACTATATGAAAAAATGGCCACCGATCAGATTAAAATGCTTTTTATTGAACAATACGGAACATACGGGTACTTCTGAGGAACCGTACATAATTGTAACACCCGTGAACATGGGTAAGCACTTTATATTTGAAATCTGAACGTTTATGTATATGTACGGGCCGTAAATGGAGAAAGTGTAAACACCATGGTTGAAGTTCATCCATGACGGTCGTGACAGACGATCCATGGATCCAAGTTAGGACCAGAGTCTCATGCACCAATAGAGCGTCGCAGTTCCCGCCCACTTCCTGTTTTTTTTGGTGCCGGAAGAAAAAACTCAATGCATTTTTCCATTGACATTTCCAAAAATATTCATATCTATTAATTTAAGCCTCGAATCAAGCCATCACGAGATGACATGAATCATGACCATAAAACGTTTTTTTCTGTGATTTTTTTTTATTTTATATTTAATTATATGATATACTATATTTAATAAATACCCTTTGTTTTGCCGTTTTCAACAAAAAAAAATTCACAGAATCAAACGTTTATGGTCATGATTCATGTCATGTCATGATGGCTTGATTCGAGGCTTAAATTAATAGATATAAATATTTTTGGAAATGTCAATGGAAAAATGCATTGAGTTTTTTCTTCCGGCACCAAAAAAAACAGGAAGTGGGCGGGAACTGCGACGCTCTATAGTGTTGTTAACTCTATTCAATTCTCTATTACTCCAGTAGAGAATGTATTGCAGTGAACTGTAATTATGATATGCCATAATTCTAAAAGACATGCTCATGGTGTATCGAATAGTTGTTTGATGTCATGCATATTTGTTTACAATCCATATTGGCCATACTGAGCTGTCATGGCAGATTTCTTATTGACATGACATACATTTCACAACTGGCATTGCTGTAACTGTAAATCATTGATTTACTTTACAAATGCCGCCCAACACACACACACACACACACACACACACACACACACACACACACACACACACACACACACACACACACACACACACACACACACACACACACACACACACACACACACACACACACATACGTTTTATTACAAATAATGCAGTTGGCAGGACGGTCACCAGAGATTTCGACCCAGGGCAATTCGCCCAGCCGCGAATTTGAGTCAGCTCGACCCAAATCTACCGGGTCGAATTATCTGTGTAACCCCTAGAGGGTAGTAGAGTACAAGGCATAGAGGTATAATATAACTAGAGGGCGGATTGCCCCGCCCCCAGCTATCATTTCAATGAATGTGCTCAGTGGCGTTTTGAAGCACCCGGAAACCTGCCGGAAGTAGAATTATTGGTTTGATTTTGTACCCCCATAGAGTTATGAGCATGCGCACTAGTGTCCTTTTTGCGTTCTACGGCAGCCCGTGTGTCAAGGATTGAACGCGATATATTTATTAAATACACTCGAGATGCCTATGTATAACTAAATGCATATGTGTTTATGTATAATATGTTTACATATTTATATCTATATATATAAATATCTCTCAGCATGTTTTGCGCGTGCATGTATTTCTCCCCGCCTGCAGTTCCAGCTTTGGCCACTGGGGTGGCAGCTTCAATGTTTCTCAGCAACTCTGGGGGCTTGGTACAAGGTGATGGTGGTGAGGTCCTGAAGGTACAAGGTGACGGTGAGGTCCTGAGTATATTTAAGAGTAAATATTGTAAGCATGCTCCCCCAGTTGCATACTTTTTTTTTTTTTTTTTTGTAAACCTTCTTTTCTAAATGAAATAATAATGTATGCCTTATTGTAATGAGTATATTTAAGAGTAAATATTGTATAGCTTTGGGAGTGTGCTGCGTTTGTGTAATGCAGTCCCCACCAATATTATTTACGATTCTGTGCCTATCGGTACATAACTCGGACGGCGCTTAGTCGGCGCGCCTCCGGCATGGTCCAAAACTATACTTTATCTCAATGGCTGTGCTTGAAAGCCTTTGGGCTTGTTTCACCCTGACAGACAAATAATAATTGTTTGGTAAATCAATGTACATATTATTATTATTATGTCTCTGTCTCTCTCTCTCTCTCTCTCTCTCTCTGTCTGTCTCTCTCTGTCTCTCTCTCTCGCGGTCCGGGTCGAAATGTCAGGTCCAAGCGGGTCGAGAGCGGGTCGAATGGTCCGGGTCGAATCGTCCTGGGTCGAATTCTCTGGTGCCCGGCAGGACCTTCAGGGCCAGCAGAAGCTCGACGTTTCTTTCGGAGACTTTCACTTGTTGTTGAGCCTGTACCACAACACTGTCCCTTGGCATACACTCTCTCATACTTCTCGGCCACATCCTAGCGTGTTTTATCCATGAAACGCCTATAGCAAGTGGCGTGAAATCCAGCGTCTTCAGGACCATTGTCAAATTCGATATCAATGTTTGCATGTTTCTGCTGCCTTCTGACTCCCACCTAGCTCCATAAAGAACCTCTCACTCCGCTATACAGCTGCGGAGTGAGAGGTTCTTTATGGAGCTAACTAACTCCCACCCTGCAAGGCCACTGATAGACGCAGTTTCTGTATTTTTATCCCACCGTTTCCGTATAAAATCCATTACCTCTTCTTTCTTCACAGACGTGATATGCATTGTAGCACCGTTTAGAATCCTTTCTAAACTAAACGAAAAGGGGCCTGGCCACACGGCAGTATCAGGGTTGCCACGTCCGTTTATTATAAGCGACTTTGGGCTTGTTTTTCTGTAAAGTTGCTTGTAAATATTGGCAGTCGTGGGCTTGTTTCTAAAGTGTGGTTGCTTATTTGGACTCGCTTCCACCTTTTTTTAAATTATTATTTAAACCAGTGTATTTGTCCCTAACCCCTGAACATGTTTTATGCCAGGGAGCGAGCCCTGTACCAGATTTATGTTAATAGAATGTTTCAAAAATCTTCCAAATATTCCACATTTCATTTCAAGATTTTTTGAAAATAGCAGAGCTTGTAGATCGGCTGTTTTTATTTTATTTTTTTATTTTTTTAAAGGTTCAAAGTGCTCATGTAGCCTAGTCACTTCTTTTGGGCACATATACACCCAAGTACAGGTTGCTTATTTCTTTCACAAAATCTGGCCACACGGCGGTATTCCAGAATGTTCCATTGGAGTGTTGCCAGATTGGGCGGTTTTCCGCCCAATTGGGCTATTTTAAAACTCATTGGGCTGGGATAAATAGCCTTGGGCGGGCACATCAAATTTGGGCTTGTTTTAAAGTTAAAAACAAGCCCAAATTTAAAAGAAATAACCGAATTAAAACCGAATTAAAACCGAATTAAAATTAAAACCGAATTAAAATCGAATTAAAACGAATTAAAAACGCAAAAAAACGCAAAAAAAAATCGCGCGTGCGCGTGCATGAGAGTGCATGTGGGCTGGTTTTTATTGCAATGGGCTGGTTTTAAGGGCTGCTTGGGCTGGAAACTGTCATTCCGATCTGGCAACCCATTTGGACAACCTGGAATTCCCCGCCAGATTTCAATCGAGCAAGAAGCAGCTGGTTTTCGTCCGCATATTTCTGCATAAAACTCGACGATAACCACGCTTATTCAAGAGCCTTGTGCCTCCGCATCGATTGTAAGTATATTAAACCTGAAATCAGTAGTTGTCTGAATATTTGTATTGATATTTATTTTGGATATTGTGCGTGTTTGAGTTTGAAGCAGTGTGGATACAGTCAGACTGTAGGCCTTGTCACTGCCACCAGTTTGATTGTTGTTGTTGTTAATTTATATTTAGCTTGAATCCCTAAAACTTGCTGTGGATCAAGACTATCATAGAATGTATTTGACAGAATCTGACTTTTTCTCTCATATAATCTGTATCATACGGAAGTAAAAGTCAGACTAGATAAAATACATCTATGATTGTCTCTATCCAAGGCTACCCTAAACCATAGTACAATTGTGGCACTGGGCGAAAATAACTATTGTAGATTGCCTATTTTCAGTGCATATAATGATATGCAATGTATCACATCATGAAATATTGATCTGTCAACCAGTGGTGGATACTTGGACAGTGTTAACAAAGTGACTAAGTTTGTTAACAAAGTGTGTATTATGCATTAAGCCTAGCTAAATGTATACTCTGTAGTACGATGGTGTTGCTTGCTGACAAGAACATGGTCTACAAGCAAATGTGTCACATTGACTATATTCACACAGCAGCCATGAAACGGGTGGCATTTCATTAACTTAATAGCAAAATGGCCGCAGTGTGAATATGGTCTATTGCGACACCTTGTTTGCTTGTAGGTCTGTTCTAGTCGGCAAGTGACACCGTCATACAACAAATGGCACCAGACCAGTCATAATACTGGAATGTGTCTTGTTTTTTTGTGCTAATCAAGGAACAACAGGAACAACCTATCCTCCCATAGTGAATACCAACCCACCGATGAGACAGATCATGGACCTGTGGCTTGCTCGGCTCCGAATGGAGTCAGAGGTAGGATGTTTTTGTTTCTGTCTTCTTCCTTTAAGGTGAATGAAGAATCTAAAAATGAAGAAAATACTTGGAAGTTGACGTTGATAGGTGGCCGAGAGATTAACAACAGCAAAACTTGACACGCGTGTGCGGTGCATATGAACTGAGCTCCTGTTGAACCCCACAGGCATGCCCAGGCATGTTCCTCGCATGTGAATGACATGGTTTGCAGCAGGGGGAATTACCGGTAGCCATAGCTGAATTTCCCCAGTGTGGCCAAATGGGTCTTATTAATAATAATAAGTATTATTATCAAATTTAAACAGTAAAAACAGTGTTTTGAAGTAATGAGGATTCGACTGGATATAGGACAGATGGGTTATACTGTGAGAGCTGTGACTTTATATACAGATTTTTGATATAGTTTCACAGTTCATCTAGTATTGTCTTTGTTTTTGGACTCTTTAATCCAATATAGTATTTGTTTTTGGACTCTTTATTCCCCGTAAATGGAATCGGTGAAGTACTCCTTCAACTTATCAAGCCGATGTTTCAAAATTCACTCTGATAAATTCACTGTCATGTTTCACAAAGCATGTAATGTTTTGGCATTACAAACATAGTAGGCTATGTACTAATATGATGTCTATAAACTTCCCCTATTGGCAGTATTTAGTATATATTTCCAGTGCATTGACACAAGCGCTGTAGTCTACTGTCCTCTGTCTTGTCTCTGTTAATCCAGTGTATAACCAGCATCCATGTGAATAATATATAGATTGGATTCGATTCCTGAATATCTTACAAAGCAGAACTCAGATTTAATGAAATCACGTTATAAAGATTGTGTGAAATTCATTTTTATTTTCTGTTGTTGCATTTTATTTCTATTTAGCCTTTTTACCCGTGCCTTTTTACCCAGTTTTCTTTATCGTTTTACCAATTAATTCCTCCCCACACACATTTCTGTGCGTTGTCACTGCTTTTGTATCCTACTGGCTCACCTGCCGGTGTGAGCCAGTTTCACTTGTTTATTCTGTCTGATTTCTCTCTCCTCATTTGATAAAATTGGTATCCTGACCTGAAATGTATTTTCTGTTTACTAAAGAGCTGGAGAGACAGGGAGACCCCTGTTATTGAGCAAACACTCTATCACAATGATTGCTGTCAAAATATAGAGATATTTAACACTTATTCAAACAAAAATGTTTTGCTTACACCGTCTTTTAACTTGAACAAGGATAGTTTGTGATGTCTCTTTTTTTTCATTCCTTCAGGAGAAAGATTATCATCCAAGGCTTTCAGATGCGTCAATGGCCCTCCTTAAAGCCGTCAGTGATGATGTCAAGTGTGGAGTTCGCTACAGCCCTGTGGAAATCTCCTTTGTTCTAAAAGTAGTAGGTAAGTCACAATATTCACAAATGTATCTTTTTCTTTTCTTTTTACACACCAGAAGGGACATTGGGGGATGCTTACGTCATTCAACGTGTGCAGCAGTCTGCTGGGTGGTAACATCAACACAAGGGACAGTCATCTACTGTGGGGTAACATGAACACAACACACAAAGATTGAACAAGCTGGTGAAGAAGGCCTGTTCCATCGTTGTGGAGCTAAATTGGAGAAGGTGGTGGCGGAGAGCAGGTTGAGGAGGAAGCTGGAGGCTAGGTTAACACCTCCCACCCACGGGATAGTTTTATTTTATCTATTTGGTTATGCTATTTTGGTTTTAAGCATTAGGTATTTCTACTTGATTTGTATCCGGTAGTCAGTATGTATGTCTGTCTTGTTTTGTCAATTTTAAGCATGGAATGTGTGTAAGACTCCTGCATCTTGTTCAGTGCATACTTGTGGGCCCTATCTTGCGTGCCGTGCCACTTTACCTCTTATGCCTAAACATTTTAGGCATTTTTGACTATTTTGAAAAAACATTTTAAAATCGACATGTTGTGAGCTTTTGTGAACTATTTTAAAATGTTTTTCAAAATTGTATAAAAATAAGGGATAATCTCAATGTATTTTACTGGTTAAATAAAGGTTGGTAGCACTTTACAATAATGACCCGTTATAAAGCATTTATAAACGCTTATAAGCGATTGTATGTCCCACTGATTCAACATGTGTCAGCGATGATGATGATACACAAACGGAAGAATTGGAAAACCCTCCCGCTTCCATTAAGTCAAAAGTCAGACAATATTTTGGCTTCCCAGTGAATTATGAGGGCACCCGACGCGTTGTTGACAAAACGGCTACCGTTTGTCGATTATGCTGCTCCACATTGATAGTTGCTCCGTCACGATACTCGATACGTATCGAAATCGAACCGAAAATGACGTTCGATACAGTGTATCGAAATCAAAAGCCGTATCGCGATTCAAGGGTTAATTAAAAAAAAATACTCCCGCGCATGCACACATCCGATTGCACGTCCGGGTGAAGCCATGCTCGAGTCGCTGTTATGTTTTTCCCTGCATCGCGCATGCGTGCTTACGACTGGGGAGAAAAAAAAGACGACAGGACAAAACCCACACACAGAGAGAGACCGCTGTAGCGTTGCGTCTGTACTACTACTTTACATTTCACCATGGCCACTGCTGAAGCCAGCGATGGTAATGATGATACACAAACGGAAGATTTGGAAAACCCTCCCGCTTCCATTAAGTCAAAAGTCAGACAATATTTTGGCTTCCCAGTGAATTATGAGCGCACCCGACGCGTTGTTGACAAAACGGCTACCGTTTGTCGATTATGCTGCTCCACATTGATAGTTGCTCCGTCTTCACTTTTTCCCCTCTACACCTATACCTCTCGGCCAAAAATAGCCGATCTACAAACTCACAGCGCCTCGCAGAGCACATTGATAGTTGCTCTGTCTTCTCCTTTTCCCCTCTACACCTATACCTCTCGGCCAAAAATAGCCGATCTACAAGCTCACTGTGAGCTTGTAGATCGGCTATTTTTGGCTAAAGTTCACCTCAGAAAAGGGATGGGGTTAAGGTAAAAAAAAAAAAACCTGTTGAAGACCCCTGGCTTAGCTTATTATTCACATTTCTTGTTTGTTAAAGCTCTTATCTGTTCAAACAATGTGAACATACTTTAAGATGTTTTAGAACATGTAGCCAAATAACAGTTGTCTTTGAATCCTTTTTTCTTACATGTTCAACTTTGTATTTAGATTTTATTTAGTTATAGAGCTTCACAAGAATGTTGTGGTTAACTCATCTTAAAGGAGAATCTGAAAATGACAGTTGTTGTAAGGGCATAAAACCCTTATTGTTATTCTCATTCTCATTTGATATTATTCAAATAAAAGGGACTTATTGAGAAGTTTTTCTTTACAAATCAAGACAATAGCCTATAATCATATAGCCCTCAAAGCTGAAAAAAAGGACGTTTTAAAAATATATATCGTATCGAAAATCGAATCGAATCGTGACCTTAAAATCGAAAGTCGAATCGAATCGTGGATTAGGCGTATCGTGACACCCCTACAGCAGAGTCACTGCCCATCTTTCGCCGCAGGCTGAAAACCCACCTCTTCAGGAATCTAGTTGTACGAACGCTTGTTTTATTGTTGTATTGTTTTATTGGATCTTGTTTAGTCGATACACTTATTTGTTTTAGCTCCTGCTCATTTGATTTTGCTATTTTGTCTCATCTGATTAAGGAAATAGGTAGCTGATATATTGCACTTTTACCTTAGCGCTAGGTATACTCTTGGTTGCTTGTTTTTGCAGAAAATGCACTTAAGACTTCTGGTGATTAGTAGTTTTCGTTCCCTACCTATGTTGAATGCACTTATTGTAAGTCACTTTGGATAAAAGCGTCTGCTAAATGACTGTAATGTAATGTATGTGGAGCATAGATTTATACACGCATTGGCTCCTGCTATTCATTGGATAGCTCATAGTGGTTTTTATTCCAGGCATATTTCTTGCAGTGGAGTTATGGCAAACTGACCCATCTGCACACACAGTGTCCAAATCTTTTCACCCAGTGTCCAAATGTGTCCAAATCAAGCTCTTCGTCTAGTGTCCAAATATGTCCAAATCAATCTCTTCACCCAGTGTCCAAATATGTCCAAATCAAGCTCTTCACCCAGTGTCCAAATCTCTTCACCCAGTTTCCAAATATGTGCAAATATCTTCACCCAGTGTCCAAATGTGTCCAAATCAAGCTCTTCACCCAGTGTCCAAATGTGTCCAAATCTCTTCACCCAGAGTCCACATGTGTCCAAATCTCTACACCCAGTGTCCACATCTCTACACCCAGTGTCCAAATGTGTCCAAATCAAGCTCTTCACCCAGTGTCCAAATGTGTCCAAATCTCTTCACCCAGTGTCCAAATATGCACATGGCCAAATAAATGCACGCTCAGTATCCAAACCTGCTTACCGAGTATGAAGTGCACACCCAGTATCCCAAAAAGTGCACCCAGTGTCCACATCTCTGCACCCAGTGTCCACATCTCTACACCCAGTGTCCACATCTCTACACCCAGTGTCCAAACCTGCTTACTCTCTCTTCACCCAGTGTCCAAATGTGTCCAAATCAAGTTCTTCGCCCAGTGTCCAAATGTGTCCAAATCAAGCTCTTCACCCAGTGTCCAAATGTGTCCAAATCAAGCTCTTCACCCAGAGTCCACATGTGTCCACATCGCTACACCCAGTGTCCACATCTGCACACACTCAGAATCCAAACCTGCTTACCCAGTATGAAATAAGTGCACACCGAGTATCCCCAAAATGCTAAAAGTGGTATAGGCCAGTTAATCTAAGCCAAAAAAAGACCCAACCCAAAATAAATTGCAATAGTAATGTGATATCGTTTTATTGGTCCTAATACCCTCCTACCGCCTATATTAAAAGTTTTCCTTCATGGATTTAGTGGAACATAAGTTTTGAGGTTTTAAAGCGGTGCGGTCTTGGTCAAATTTTATTAAATATTATTGGAGGGTTTATGTAGAGTTATCCAACATATTTGGTGTCTTTTCTTGAGTTTTGGTGTCAATCTTTCCAATAAAAACATTTTTTATGTCTGGTGCCTGTATTTGGGGTACCAGTACCCCAACACCCATTTGTTTGCCGCATTTGGCACTTACAGTTTGTCACACTGCTCATATGGGAGTAAAATGATCTAAACCTGGTATGAATTGTTCCTTATAGACATGGTTAAAATATGTAAGAAGTAAAATTCATAAAAGTGTATCCCTCTCGAGGTCAGGTTGTGAAACTGCTGAAACTGTAACAGGCTCAATAGTTGGACAGATCACAGCCAAGTAGTCAGGGGATATTGCATACATCTTGGAATAAATAGCTAGAAATATAAATGTCTTGACCAATGTGTTTGTAAAGGTGTCCAGTAACACATTTCATACATAACTGCTCCACTGCCTGCAAGACACTCTGCTGTTCTTGTTGAATAGCCTATATGGATTACCATGTAATAATGTCTATGGGCTGTGTCAACTTGAAGAATGTGAAAATTCATATGTTTCTTCCAGATGAGTCTGAGGATGGCAATGTGACTGTATAAGACACGTGCCTATAATGGGCTGGTGAACCTGTTTTACTGGATCGCTTTACTACTCTGTGGTTATTTCATTAATTGTTTAAGTAATAGATGTGTGCTTCCAAAAATGTTAACCATTTTACATTACATGTGACAGTTCTTATGCAAATTTTTGTTTTTTAATTAGTACAATGGGACATCACCTTGGGACGGACACCATCTTGGATTTAGCAATAAATAATTAGCTGATGGTGATTTCACTGATTCAGCCCTAAATCCTAGGGTTAGACACCAAAACCACCTTTCTAGGTTGAGTAGTATTTGCTCCTGGCAGCCATCATGGACACCATCTTGACCATCGGTTTAAGTGATATTTATTGATATATTAACACATTATAGTAATGGTACCCCTAAAGTGCGCAATTACATTGAAAACAGGTCATATCTGATGACTGCATGTCAAAGAACACCTTAGAAAACTTAGGTATAGACATGAATCATATTAAATTAGCATGTTCAGAAGCAGAGATATGCTCTAATTTGTGTGACGCTGAAGGCATGAAGGCCCCAAATTTCAACCCCTGAATTTACCTTGATCCACTAAGTATATCATAGAAAACTTTTAATACATGTATGTTATTTGGATGACCCTAAGGATCTTAAAAAAACATGAATGATTACTATTGCAATTTATTTTGGTTCAAACCACAGATTGACTGGACTATGGGGGGGGGGGGGGGGGTGTACGGTGTTGCATGGGGGGTGTAGGGGTGGGGGATATGAGGGGGGCTATGGGGCTTAGATAGATGCCTTAATGTCCTTGCAGAAATTCATTTTGTACCAAGCAGCCATCACGATACAAAAAATCACAGCACATAACATAAATACACAATACATAGACAGATCACACAATACATTGACAATACTACACAGCTCCTCTCTATAAGAGAGGAAAATAGAAAAGGCTACAAGTAATAGTTCAAGAGGCATCACATTACATTTTATGCACAGAACTGAGATGGGGCCTGTTTGTTCAGAAGTCCTATACTTGTGGGGACAAATGATCTTGAAGCCCTAGCCTGCAACATTGGTACATCGTACCGTCGTCCTGATGGTAAAAGATAGTATTGGCTGTATAACGGGTGCGTTTTATCCTTAGCAATAGCTTTCCCCTTCGTAAGTACCCGGGTCTCATACATTGCTGTCATACTCTCAAGTCATACCCCAGCTATCTTGCTGGATACATTGATGATTTTATGGAGTTTGTTCTTATTAACCAATGATTATGAGCCATACCAGGAAATAAAACAAAAAGTTAATGCACTCTCCCACTCTCCATTAAGCACTGAGCTTGTTTAAGATGAGATCCCCATGCACACAAATCATGATGACATATAAGAGATAGACAGATATACACACTACTATACAGAATGTCATACAATCAGCTTACAGGTTACTGGTATGAAGAGTGAAAAAAAATGTACAAGAGAAAAAAAAGTAAAAAAAAAAGGGGGGGGGGGGTAGGGGGGTAGGTTAAGACTTAGACAGGGGCCATTTTCGAATTGCAGCCTCCTGAAGGTGTATCTTTAGGGCATTTTTGAAAGTGATTTTGAAAACTCCTTTACTCCTTTTGGTAGGGCATTCCACATTTTTGATGAATAGCATGAGACCGAGTTCATTCCCTTTGTTGAGCCAAATCTGGGTTGAACATCATTCGTGGAGCTGCCTCTGGTGTTATGATCGTGGACTTCATTAACATTTTGGAAGTATTTTGACAAATACAGGGGGATCCCAATGTTGTGGTGTATCTTGAAGACCAGGCCCATAGCAAGTTGCTGTACTATGTCCTCAACCCTAAGCCATCCAATCCTAGCAAAATGAGCAGGGGTTAGATGGGTTTTGTGATTGAGGCCAAGAAGTAGCCTTTACTATTTTGTTTTGGGATGTTTGGAGCCTTGTTTTTAAGGCCTTGGAGGTGTTTACCGAGTACCGGGTACCCATAAAAAATATGTAATTTCGGTTCTGCATATCGGTTCCTTTCCTAGACGTGCTAAAAGCCGTTAAAACAAAGGCGTTTAGAAGTGCTACACAAACAGCACAATCCAAAAATCACAAATCTAAAACACCGTTGTATGGAGAAGTACATCCGTTGCGTCTCACTCGGTGACACACCGTCGTATGGAGGAGCTGCTGCTGCTCTCTGAGTGCAGCTGCATTCCTCCCCGCACCCGCACCCACCCTCCTTCTCCCCTCTCCTCTCCTCCCACACAACACCGTCTCAACTTTGTAACCAAGCTTTGTTGTTCTCATCTTGAAAACTACAATCCACATGTCAGAGGGTGTAACATTAGTAGGATGACCAGCGCTATATAAGAGCCTGTGCTGCGCAAAATAATTAACACCAGCTGTAGACGATTCTGTGTGTGTGTGTGTGTGTGTGTGTGTGTGTGCCTGCGTGCGTGCGTGCGTGCGTGTGCGTGTCTTTCTGAAATGAAACAGAAAGTAACTTCTCCAAAAGAAGGGAATGGCAGGCCTAATATTATTCATGCATTTTGGCTGTGTGCAATAATGCAACTGCCTTTTGTTAAATTTATATAATTTGCAATAATTCAACTGTATGGCATGCTAATGTTTTGAGACATATTGTATGTTATTGTTATTTATGTTATTAATGTTATTACTACATTGTCCTGCATTATGCACTAAGCACTAGGGTGTATTTTGTTCATTATTGATGGTGTTTATTTTTAGTTTGATTTATTTTACCCTGCTTACTGTATTTACAGTTATTGCCCTGTATCTTATTGCTTAATGTCTATGTTAGGTTGATTTTTTCTTATTTATTGCCTTGGATTAGATTTCTTGATTGGATAAAAGCGTCTGCTAAATGACTGTAATGTAATGTATGTGGAGCATAGATTTATACACGCATTGGCTCCTGCTATTCATTGGATAGCTCATAGTGGTTTTTATTCCAGGCATATTTCTTGCAGTGGAGTTATGGCAAACTGACCCATCTGCACACACAGTGTCCAAATCTTTTCACCCAGTGTCCAAATGTGTCCAAATCAAGCTCTTCACCTAGTGTCCAAATATGTCCAAATCAAGCTCTTCACCCAGTGTCTAAATCTCTTCACCCAGTGTCCAAATATGTGCAAATCTCTTCACCCAGTGTCCAAATGTGTCCAAATCAAGCTCTTCACCCAGTGTCCAAATGTGTCCAAATCAAGCTCTTCACCCAGTGTCCAAATGTGTCCAAATCAAGCTCTTCACCCAGTGTCCAAATGTGTCCAAATCTCTTCACCCAGAGTCCACATGTGTCCAAATCTCTACACCCAGTGTCCACATCTCTACACACAGTGTCCAAATGTGTCCAAATCAAGCTCTTCACCCAGTGTCCAAATGTGTCCAAATCTCTTCACCCAGAGTCCACATGTGTCCAAATCTCTACACCCAGTGTCCAAATATGCACATGGCCAAATAAATGCACGCTCAGTATCCAAACCTGCTTACCGAGTATGAAGTGCACACCCAGTATCCCAAAAAGTGCACCCAGTGTCCACATCTCTACACCCAGTGTCCACATCTCTACACCCAGTGTCCACATCTGCACACACTCGGTATCCAAACCTGCTTACTCTCTCTTCACCCAGTGTCCAAATGTGTCCAAATCAAGCTCTTCGCCCAGTGTCCAAATGTGTCCAAATCAAGCTCTTCACCCAGTGTCCAAATCAAGCTCTTCACCCAGTGTCCAAATCGCTTCACCCAGAGTCCACATGTGTCCACATCGCTACACCCAGTGTCCACATCTGCACACACTCAGAATCCAAACCTGCTTACCCAGTATGAAATAAGTGCACACAGAGTATCCCCAAAATGCTAAAAGTGGTATAGGCCAGTTAATCTAAGCCAAAAAAAGACCCAACCCAAAATAAATTGCAATAGTAATGTGATATCGTTTTATTGGTCCTAATACCCTCCTACCGCCTATATTAAAAGTTTTCCTTCATGGATTTAGTGGAACATAAGTTTTGAGGTTTTAAAGCGGTGCGGTCTTGGTCAAATTTTATTAAATATTATTGGAGGGTTTATGTAGAGTTATCCAACATATTTGGTGTCTTTTCTTGAGTTTTGGGGGTCAATCTTTCCAATAAAACACATTTTTATGTCTGGTGCCTGTATTTGGGGTACCAGTACCCCAACACCCATTTGTTTGCCGCATTTGGCACTTACAGTTTGTCACACTGCTCATATGGGAGTAAAATTATCTAAACCTGGTATGAATTGTTCCTTATAGACATGGTTAAAATATGTAAGAAGTTAAATTCATAAAAGTGTATCCCTCTCGAGGTCAGGTTGTGAAACTGCTGAAACTGTAACAGGCTCAATAGTTGGACAGATCACAGCCAAGTAGTCAGGGGATATTGCATACATCTTGGAATAAATAGCTAGAAATATAAATGTCTTGACCAATGTGTTTGTAAAGGTGTCCAGTAACACATTTCATACATAACTGCTCCACTGCCTGCAAGACACTCTGCTGTTCTTGTTGAATAGCCTATATGGATTACCATGTAAATGTCTATGGGCTGTGTCAACTTGAAGAATGTGACAATTCATATGTTTCTTCCAGATGAGTCTGAGGATGGCAATGTGACTGTATAAGACACGTGCCTATAATGGGCTGGTGAACCTGTTTTACTGGATCGCTTTACTACTCTGTGGTTATTTCATTAATTGTTTAAGTAATAGATGTGTGCTTCCAAAAATGTTAATCATTTTACATTACATGTGACAGTTCTTATGCAAATTTTTGTTTTTTAATTAGTACAATGGGACATCACCTTGGGACGGACACCATCTTGGATTTAGCAATAGATAATTAGCTGATGGTGATTTCACTGATTCAGCCCTAAATCCTAGGGTTAGACATCAAAACCACCTTTCTAGGTTGAGTAGTATTTGCTCCTGGCAGCCATCATGGACACCATCTTGACCATCGGTTTAAGTGATATTTATTGATATATTAACACATAATAGTAATGGTACCCCTAAAGTGCGCAATTACATTGAAAACAGGTCATATCTGATGACTGCATGTCAAAGAACACCTTAGAAAACTTAGGTATAGACATAAATCATATTAAATTAGCATGTTCAGAAGCAGAGATATGCTCTAATTTGTGTGACGCTGAAGGCATGAAGGCCCCAAATTTCAACCCCTGAATTTACCTTGATCCACTAAGTATATCATAGAAAACTTTTAATACATGTATGTTATTTGGATGACCCTAAGGATCGTAAAAAAACATGAATGATTACTATTGCAATTTATTTTGGTTCAAACCACAGATTGACTGGACTATGGGGGGGGGGGGGGGGTGTACGGTGTTGCATGGGGGGGTGTAGGGGTGGGGGATATGAGGGGGGCTATGGGGCTTAGATAGATGCCTTAATGTCCTTGCAGAAATTCATTTTGTACCAAGCAGCCATCACGATACAAAAAATCACAGCACATAACATAAATACACAATACATAGACAGATCACACAATACATTGACAATACTACACAGCTCCTCTCTATAAGAGAGGAAAATAGAAAAGGCTACAAGTAATAGTTCAAGAGGCATCACATTACATTTTATGCACAGAACTGAGATGGGGCCTGTTTGTTCAGAAGTCCTATACTTGTGGGGACAAATGATCTTGAAGCCCTAGCCTGCAACATTGGTACATCGTACCGTCGTCCTGATGGTAAAAGATAGTATTGGCTGTATAACGGGTGCGTTTTATCCTTAGCAATAGCTTTCCCCTTCGTAAGTACCCGGGTCTCATACATTGCTGTCATACTCTCAAGTCATACCCCAGCTATCTTGCTGGATACATTGATGATTTTATGGAGTTTGTTCTTATTAACCAATGATTATGAGCCATACCAGGAAATAAAACAAAAAGTTAATGCACTCTCCCACTCTCCATTAAGCACTGAGCTTGTTTAAGATGAGATCCCCATGCACACAAATCATGATGACATATAAGAGATAGACAGATATACACACTACTATACAGAATGTCATACAATCAGCTTACAGGTTACTGGTATGAAGAGTGAAAAAAAATGTACAAGAGAAAAAAAAGTAAAAAAAAGGGGGGGGGGGGGTAGGGGGGTAGGTTAAGACTTAGACAGGGGCCATTTTCGAATTGCAGCCTCCTGAAGGTGTATCTTTAGGGCATTTTTTAAAGTGATTTTGAAAACTCCTTTACTCCTTTTGGTAGGGCATTCCACATTTTTGATGAATAGCATGAGAACGAGTTCATTCCCTTTGTTGAGCCAAATCTGGGTTGAACATGATTCGTGGAGCTGCCTCTGGTGTTATGATCGTGGACTTCATTAACATTTTGGAAGTATTTTGACAAATACAGGGGGATCCCAATGTTGTGGTGTATCTTGAAGACCAGGCCCATAGCAAGTTGCTGTACTCTGTCCTCAACCCTAAGCCATCCAATCCTAGCAAAATGAGCAGGGGTTAGATGGGTTTTGTGATTGAGGCCAAGAAGTAGCCTTTACTATTTTGTTTTGGGATGTTTGGAGCCTTGTTTTTAAGGCCTTGGAGGTGTTTACCGGGTACCGGGTACCCATACAAAATATGTAATTTCGGTTCTGCATATCGGTTCCTTTCCTAGACGTGCTAAAAGCCGTTAAAACAAAGGCGTTTAGAAGTGCTACACAAACAGCACAATCCAAAAATCACAAATCTAAAACACCGTTGTATGGAGAAGTATACATCCGTTGCGTCTCACTCGGTGACACACCGTCGTATGGAGGAGCTGCTGCTGCTCTCTGCAGCTGCATTCCTCCCCGCACCCGCACCCACCCTCCTTCTCCCCTCTCCTCTCCTCCCACACAACACCGTCTCAACTTTGTAACCAAGCTTTGTTGTTCTCATCTTGAAAACTACAATCCACATGTCAGAGGGTGTAACATTAGTAGGATGACCAGCGCTATAAGAGCCTGTGCTGCGCAAAATAATTAACACCAGCTGTAGACGATTCTGTGTGTGTGTGTGTGTGTGTGTGTGTGTGTGTGTGTGTGTGTGTGTGCGCGCGTGTGTGTGTGTGTGTGTGTGTGTGTGTGTGTGTGTGTGTGTGTGTGTGTGTGTGTGTGTGTGTGTGTGTGTGTGTGTGTGTGTGTGTGTGTGCGTGTCTTTCTGAAATGAAACAGAAAGTAACTTCTCCAAAAGAAAGGAATGGCAGGCCTAATATTAGTAATGCATTTTGGCTGTGTGCAATAATGCAACTGCCATTTTGTTAAATTTATATAATTTGCAATAATTCAACTGTATGGCATGCTAATGTTTTGAGACATATTGTATGTTATTGTTATTTATGTTATTAATGTTATTACTACATTGTCCTGCATTATGCACTAAGCACTAGGGTGTATTTAGTTCATTATTGATGGTGTTTATTTTTTTGTGTGATTTATTTTACCCTGCTTACTGTATTTACAGTTATTGCCCTGTATCTTATTACTTAATGTCTATGTTAGGTTGATTTTCTTCTCTTTTTTTCTTATGTATTGCCTTGGATTAGATTTCTTGATGAGAGAGGCTGTGGTATTAATAAAGTATTTCTATTCTATTCTATACAGGTCTGTCCAATAACCTTATCCTGAGGACGCCTTCTTTATATGGACACAAGCCGCTGGAGAGCATTTTCAAAAAGGCAGCCCAAATTTCACATAGGTATTTTACCTGATTGTGTTTCCATATGAATTGTGATGTAAATTATGACATAATGTATGCTTGCTGAATGCTGAATGACCCAGTGTACAGTTTTGTCTGTGGCTACTGCATAGCCAAATACTAAAATGTAATTACTGCGAGTTAATGCAACTCTTAAATGTTGTCTCTCCTTCACCAGGAATGCAGCTAGATCGAAAAGTCAATGCAGTGAAGTCGGCCCAATCCTACCCCAAGGTATGACAAAAATGCCAATATTAGAGACAACCACAAACAGTTGTGGTGAATTATGGGTTAATTACACGAAACCATTTTTGTACACTCAGACTGATATTTAACAGTTTTAGTAAGATCAACGTGTAAAATATGAATTACATTGGGGGAAGAAAAACTAATTATCTTTTGTTCTAGAATATTTCCCCAAATGCAACAGATTTGTCTGTATTCTTAACATGTGTCTAAACAGTTTCATTTGCCTCTACCTGTACTGTAGGTGCCCTTAGGACCGAAGAACATGGTGAGCCTGTTAGCCATCGGAGGAATGAGTGGCCGCAGACCAACAAATAGCATTGAGGCGTACGTCCATCAAGATGACTACTGGGCCAATGTCACTGTCTCTGAAATGACTCCCAGGTAGGAATATGACGATGCATTGCAAGACAGTTAATTATCGATGCAAATATATGACGATTAAAATCAGTGAATAGAACTTTTTATAATTTTTTTCTTGTAAGACCATCGTATTACTTTATTTTGATATAAAATAGAAATAATTTACACTAGTTTACATGCTTACTTCCAGGGCCTACCATGGTGCTGTCTACTTCAACGGCTTCATCTACTGCGTTGGTGGAGATGATGGCTCTGACTATTTGAACAGTGTAGTGAAGATCGATCTGGTCACCGGAACCTGTTACCAGATGAAACCCATGCATTCACGCCGCTGTTACGTCAGCGTGGCAATGCTAAATGGCTGGTTCTACGCCATTGGAGGGAATGATGGAGAGACCCAACTCAACACGGCCGAATGTTGCAATCCTGAGGCTGCGAGTGGTCAGTGGATCAAGATTGCACCCATGCATGAGCGCAGGAGTTGTGCCAGTGTCATAACACTACATGGAAAGGTAGAATCCAATACAGAATAGTGCATGGCTGCATGCTGTAGGTTGCAGTAGGTTTTCTTACTTGAACTGAAATGCATACAGTATACACTTTTGTGTACAATGCATATATGAGTTAATCTCCCAATCTGTGTGAAAGCCTATTCAGTAAAACATACTGGGTTAAAACAAAGGGTCATTGCATGGCTCTATAGAAGGCAAGCCGTCTAGATTTGTAAATGTGTTGTCATGCTACCAGTAGACTAAGGTAATACTTCCATGCATTTTGTGTACATAACATGTTGCAGAATTTTTTAATATTTAAGTAAAAGAATGATCGCCTTGCTCAGATATGGAGTAATATGTCATAGATACGCCATAGATTACTGACTGACATCATACACTGGCCACATGATGTCCAAGATCCACTTGAAGGCACGCCATTATTAGACCCTGTCTTGTTTGTCCAATTACTGCAGTGTGTACAGCAAGACCATTTCTGAAGTGTTTCAATTCATTTCCCCATAGTTGTACATTTTCGGTGGCTGGAATGGGAAAGAGCATCTGAACACAGCAGAATTCTATGACCCAGTGACCAACCAGTGGACCCTGATTGCTCCAATGAGAAGCAGGCGCAGTCAACTGGCTGTCTGTCCATATGGAGGACTTATCTATGCAGTAAGTAAAGTTAGTTTTGATAGTCACTAGTACTTAGCAAGGGCTTTACTTGAGACCTAGTCCAAGACAGTGCACACTAATCCAAATAAATATTTAACAAGTGCTGGATGAAAAATATAGGATAGAATATTCCCACACTTTTTTCATTACATTTAAATTTTATTAGCCTTTTTGAGCATTGAAAACAGTGTTTGGATATCCTATGTGTTCTCTTTACTTGAGACCTGACAGGAGATTTGATTTGGTCTTCCAGATTCATGTTTCCTCCTTTCCTTGTTCATTAGAACCTAATCTGTGCTTGAGAACTTATTTTTTTAGAATTTATCGTAACAATTTTTTAATTCAACTTGAGACTTAAGTTATGACATTCAAAATGTTTCATCGTTATCTCCGATAGGCGGGTGGCACTGACAATGGCATCGCCGCCCTAGACAGTGTTGAGGCCTACGATCCTGAGACCAACACCTGGGAGTCCAAGCCCTCTATGTCCACCCCACGCAGAAGTTTTGGAATGGAGGTGCTGGATGATAAGCTTTTTGTGGTGGGTGGCTCCAACCACCACCACCCCACCATCTCTCTAGTGGAGTCCTATAACAAGAATACCTGGCAATGGTATAATGCGAGTAACATGAATAACTCCCGCAGTGGCCTGAGCTGCTGTGTAGTTTGTGGAATGTCAAGCATGTCTGCTATTTATAGATCTGCTATTATCACTACTTCTTAAGTTTTTTTCTTTTTAAATTTACAACATTCTCTTACAATTCATATTTTAAAAAATAGGTATATATATTTGTTTCATTTAAATAATAAATGAATATATATAAATACTGTATTTTATATATTTATATTTTAATGGTCTTTTACTTACTGACCATTAAAAATGGGTCCATGGCCCAAACATGGGTCCTGACCCAGTGTCTGGGAAACAGTGCTGTAGTCTACTTTTAAAGGAGGCATAGCTTTCAGATTTTCTGAAGCTGTCCAAGGATATGAACACTTGGATATCACACAGTGGCTGATGGATTTATGAATGAACTAAATGTGACTTTGTGATCAAATAAAGATTGCCAAATAAAGATAATTGCTTGTCTCATTTGTTTAATTGGGTTATCAGTAATGTACTTTTAGGACTATTATTAGTATTTAGGCAGAAACTTGCAAAGAAATTGCAAAGGGTTCACACAACTTCCTGCATCACTGTATAGTTAGTAATACTTTTGTGAACATTTGGTTATGATAAAATATTGTCTCCAGTATTTTGATTCACACATTATATAACATAGCACAAAAAGTTTGTGTTCGGTAGATTATTAAACAATGCTTCTTGCCAAGGTCAGGGCAGCTCTGTGTCTCCCCAGACCTCCAGGCTATTAACTGGCCGTTCCACTAATCTTATCCGAGGGACAGGCCTTCATTTTCCCATACACCTGCTGGCCCAGAGAGGGCCAATAGCAGTCAATAGCAACACTTAAGCTGTTTGGCATTTGCAGAGAAGATTTGTCACCTTTTTCATGGGCTCATCCCACAAATTCATGTTCTCTTCAAATGGGACACAATTTTAAAGGGAAATTTGCTTTTATATATATATATATATATATATATATATATATATATATATATATATATATACGTACACACACACACACACACACACACACACACACACACACACACACACACGCACGCACGCACACACACATACAACAGCATTATCCACAGTGAGAGTGACTTCTACCACTAGATGGCATAATTTAGCTTTAACTATCAGCATCAGTCCAGTTGGTTACAAAGAGATGCATACAGTACATTAACACACCATGTGGCTGCAGTAATATCTGCATGTATGTTGCGATGCGATGTGATACAATCGCTGCCCTCCACATCCTGCTATATAACATTGAGCTCTACAGTATTATTAGCTAAGCTGTCGCCCCACAGTACAGCTATGTACTTGCCTTGGCCTTGCCCTGGGTTGGCTCCCACAGTGTCAGTTTGCTTGCCTCTAGTTCTGGGTGCCTGACGCAGTGCCCTGCCAGCCTCATCCTTCTCTCTCTGACCACATTTCTGATGTGCCATGTGACAGTATAGTGCCATTCGTAGCATTCTTGTGTAGACTCCATCCTCAAAATACTTGATCACCACCACCTACAAGACCCTCAACAACATGGCTACCTCTCTGACCTTCTCCAACGCCACGTCCGGTCCCGCTCCCTCAGGTCTGGGAGTGTTTTGACAGGGCTTTTTCAGTTGCAGCCCCCTCTCTTTGGAACCCACTCTCACATCAAAGCCGCCCCCTTGGTGTGTTCAAAGCCTCCCTCAAAACCAATCTTTTCAGACTCGCTATCCCCGCCTAACTTAAATCAAATCTCCCTTTCTGTCTTTTGACTTACTTTGACTTAAACCCTTTTGCTCTTTGGGGAGCATAGGTCATTTATTAATTTCCTCCAGCTAGTTCGGTGTTGGGCGATCTTCTCTGCTTCCTTCCAAGATGTTCCTTTTTCCCTGAGTTCCGCCTCGACAGACCTTTTCCAGCTGTTTCTGGGTCTTCCTGCCTTTTAGTCTTAGCTTATGTTCTTCTCCTTGCTCAATTTCTAGCCTTTTAAATACTTCTCTCTTAATAAAGTTGTTTATTTTGTTTATTTACTATAAGTTTTTTTTTTTTTTTTTATTATAAGTGTGATGTATTATTACGGGGCCAGGCTTCAAGCCAACTTTAAAGAGGCATAAGTCATGCCTCGTTTGGCCGAAAGTCGTGAAACTTGCTTACACTTGTGCCTTGACTCATGAGGAACACATGTATCACTTTGACCAGTAAGCTCCGCCCAATTTTGAGCAGTTTGAAGAACACTTAAACCCAGGATTTTTTTTGCTATTTGAGTGAAACGAATCATCTGTCTGAGCTCCTTTTTCACTAGATTAGGTCTGTTGGTCCAATGGCTTCTCGCTAAAGCGTCTGCCATACAACGTCAAGATTGCCAGTTCAAGCCTCACTTAATACAAACTCCATTTAAATTGCATTGCACACAACATGATTGTATCAATTAATGCATGTGCAATTGTTAAAGATAACATAAAATGCTTATTTGAGAGTATGTTTTTTCAATGTATGACATACTTCATTGTGAAAATAGCCGATCTACAATCTCACAACTTTTCAGATAGCAACGTTTTGTGAGCTTGTAGATCGGCTACTTTCACTAATTTTCCTTCCGAGGAGACAAAACATTTATTTATTGGTAAATGGTTTGTGAACCAGTGATCTAGAGTAGTTCGGGACACAGATGCTTGGTTCATAATGGACGGAAATACTTATTAAATATCAACAGACACTATCCGGGAGGCCATATATCTAGCTCAATGAGAAGAGAGGCAGCCTTTGAGTCCGTAGGTCGCTAGTTCAATTCCTGTCCCCAACAATGTATTGAGGTGATCATGATTTGGCATTATTAGGTTTACACATAGTGTTTCTTGAGGATAGGCTTAGGTGTTGTTTTACTGAGGTTAGGGTTAGTGAGGGTTTAAAATGCTCATGTTAATTGCATGGTCTTCTTTCTCTCAAGTTCAGTCTTCTATGTTTCTATGGCTTATTGTGCATATTACTTATCATTGCTTCTTTCTTTTTTCTCTCTGCATTCCCTGGCCCCGCTTATCGCTGCTTTCAGCTATATTTATTATTATTATTATTATAGTATTATTATTTTCTGTGCAGTATGTTCTGCACCCTGTCCGTCCGTGTTTCAGTCCGTCCATCCGTCCGTCCGTTCGTCCGTCTGTCAGCTAATCTCCGGCACCGTTGGCCTGATCGCAGTAACACTTTGCACACACACTCCCTGGATGTCAATTCCGAACCTCTGCTCTAATTTTTTCAGATCAGCCCGTCATAGCGCCACCATGAGACAGATTTTTGCAAAACACATTATTTTATATTGCTCCTACATATTTTGTCCAAAAATCACGCAAATCGGTACACAGTATCTCTATAGTCATGTGATTAACACGGATCTGTCCAATTTTCCATATTCCATCCTGATTGACTAGGATTGGCTTCCAAAGTTTGCAGGATTTGTCCGTTTTGAACTAAATGCCTCAAATCATGAACACAGCATGCAATTTCCGTAAAATTGTGCACGCACATTCTCACTAGGCCGAGGAAGAAATGCCTCTTGAAAATTTTCAAATCAGCCTCATGGTGGCGCTATAACAGGCCGATTCGTGTTTTTACCTATAACTGCACTGTTCTGTGTGAAACTGTATATGCGCAGGAAAAACCTTTGCCCATCATTTTTCACATCTGCCTTTTATAGCGCCAGACTTATGTAAAACAAATTTTTGGATATTACTCCTTCACATTTTATAAAAATGTCACGCAAATTGGGTACACATGATCTCTATAGTCATGTGACAAGACGAATCTATTTGATTTTTCATATTCCATCCTGATTGGCTAAGATTGACATCTAAAGTTTGCAGGAGTGGCCCGTTTTGAACAAAATGCCGCAAATCATGATCAGATCAAGATATCTGATTGCAGTGAAACTTTAAAAAAAAATTAAAAAATTAACTACTGAATGAAAGACTACCAACTATGGTCGCTCACACTTGTGAGTTTATAGATCTGCTATTTTTGACAAAGGTTTGCCTATTTTTGCCAAATGTTCACCTATTATGATCACATGCCCAGAATAGGGACACTATCCGCAAGTTACCTAGGGCATTGTGGGCATCACTTCCTGTCGATTTGATCAGGTTTCAGTTTCAGGGATCAAATCGACAGGAAGTGACGCTCACATCGTTTGCATCGGCTGTGGTTAACCAGCAAACCTAATGTTGCGTTTGTGTCTGTGTGAGTGTGAGTGTGAGTGTGAGTGTGTGTGTGTGTGTGTGTGTGTGTGTGTGTGTGTGTGTGTGTGTGTGTGTGTACCTCAGAAAAGAAATGCTCGTATCGTTTTCTTGTGGTTAACCAGCCACCTAATGTTGCTGTACAACAAAAAAGATTACTTTGCAGTTCCCCCTTTTATTGTCATCATTCATCATCGGGAGGCAGTTCAGCAATCAAGAGAGATATATTCACTAATAACATAGTTGAGGAAAATGAGCAGCTTTGATAGTTTTGCCGAGCATTGTTTGGAGAGGAAACAAGGTGATGTTGTCATCAAAGTGGAGACTATGGAATTTAACACGAACAAGATCATCTTAGGTGGATGCAGCCCATATTTCAGGTGAGCTGGTTTTCAAAAAGTTGTGGCCTAGCGGTTCACTTGCGGGCTATTTAACCAATACACATGAAACTTATAAATGCTGTTTTTTATATTTGCTTAATACTTAATGTAGTCACAAGTGCAGACATAAAAGTACACAATTCAACAGTGTCCACTCCATAAAAGTGAATGAATGAATGTCTATAATGTAAGCTATATGGCTTTTAAGTTAAGGACATGATGGAGGGGAAACATTCTTTCTAACATGGCTACAGTACTTCATTCATAGTTCTTGCAAGTTAAAATCACACCCAGTGTGAAGTGAGCGGTGCCTTTGATGAGTTAATTTCATCAAGCTATATATAAAGTATTTGTACTCATTTTAACAGCTGTAAAGTATGTTTACTCACTTTAACAGCTGTAAAGTATTTTTACTCACTTTAACAGCTGCAAAGTATTTCCACTCACTTTAAAAGCTGTAAAGTATTTCTACTCACTTTAACAGCTGTACAGTATTTCTACTCACTTTAACAGCTGTAAAGTATTTTTAATCTCCGCCACCGTTGGCCTGATCGCAGCGAAACTGTGCACACACACTCCCTGGATGCCAATTCCGAACTTCTGCCCCAAATTTTTCACATGGGCCTTTTATAGCGCCACCAGGAGGCCGATTTGTGCAAAACATATTTTTTGACAGTACTCCTACAGATTTTGTCCAAAAATCTCGCAAATCGGTACACAGTATCTCTATAGTCATTAAACAAAACTTGTCTTTCAGATTTTTCATATTCCATCCTGATTGGCTAAAAATGGCTTCCAAAGTTTGCAGGAGTGCTCCATTTTCAACAAAATGCCTCAAATCATGAACACAGCATGCAATTTCGGTGAAATTTTGCACGCGTATTTCCGCTATGCCGAGGAAGAAATGCCACTTGAAAATGTTCAAATCAGCCTCATGGTGGCGCTATAACAGGCCGATTCATGTTTTTACCTATAACTGCACCGATCTGTGTAAAACTTTGTATGCGCACTCCCTAGAGGTCAAGGAAAAACCTTTGCCCTGCATTTTTCCCATCTGCCTTTTATAGCGCCACCAGGAGGCCGACTTATGTAAAACACATTTCTTTATATTACTCCTTCCGATTTTATCCACATTTCACGCAAATCGGTACACATGATCTCCATAGTCATGTGATCAAGTCGGATGTGTTTGATTTTTCATATTCCATCCTCATTGGCTAAGATTGACATCTAAAGTTTGCAGTAGTGGCTTGTTTTGAACAAAATTCCCCAAATCATGAACGCACCGTCCGATTGCGGTCAAACTTTGCACGCACATTCACACTATGTTGACGAACAAATGCCACCCTTTTAACATTGGCCTGTTATAGCGCCACCAGCAGGTCTAATTTAGCAAAAAAAAATGTTGCACAAAATGCCTCAAACCATGAATGCAGTGTCCGATTGCCGTGCAAGGCCTAAGAACAAATGGTACCCTTTAAACATTGGCCTATTATAGCGCCACCAGGAGGCCACAATAACCTACCTGACCTGGCGGAGACCTGTGCTCCGAGGAGCACTTTTTCTAGTTGTTATTGTTTTTGGGCGGTGAAACCGCCCCTATAAGTGAGGTTTGGATATTTGTACAACAAATCCTGCGCTGTGATTGGCCAAAAATGTACCCCGCCTAACCCTGCACCGTGATTGGCCAATGACGGTCTATTCAGGACTGTGATTGGCCAGTGTCACATGACACATGTGCATAGCCCTATATAAGAAACCATAACTTTAAAAAAAACATAAATTTGTTTTTTTTAAGTTATGGTTTCTTCCATCATAAAGAGTGTTTCAATAAATGTATTTATTTTTTGTACATGATTGGTTGACTCCATTCAGTATTGTGATTAGCTAGCAAGACACCGCCCACTTCACACAGGGTGTGATTTTTATTACTGACCTTTTGAAGTGTTCACAGGGTCATACATAGCTGTTATTGAATAAACTGCATTTGCATACACACTGCTACAGTATGTATACTGTTAATTAGTTAGGCAAATCCTGTTATGCCATTCTCATACAGCCTATAGATCTAGCCTACTGTATAACAGATGCATTCTCGATCATTATAGCCTACCCTTGTTTTGTTTTCTTTACTTTAGCAAAATAAAGTTCTGTTTGCATGCACACTCATTTTTGCATGTAATCATGTACATACTTCACCCTTTCATAATAGTCCTCTACTGCTCATGTCCAGGTTTGTAATACTTTAGGTCCAATACATCATCTCCAATGGAGATGATCACCCCAGAGTAGGATGTGCTTTAGCCTGCATCCTCCTTATACACACTCTAATTGTTTGTGAGTACTGTAGGCTAACTATATGTGTGGGTTGTGTAGTTATGTATGGGTCGCGTGTAGTTATCATTTATTTTACTCAAGGCTCCAGAACTCCAGAACATGGGATGCTTTTCAGTAAAAGTGGTGGTATTAAGGCCGTTTGTATGTGCCTCGACGGAGTGGGGCGGTAGAGTATCTGCTATCTGCGCGCCGGTTGTGGTGGGGCGGTCTGGGCCAAAATGCCAGGGCCGAATTTTGGCCCCAGTCCGGCCCTGGTTGCAGCCGCTCAGTAGTTTTCTTAGGTAAGCCTGTATAAAGTGCGTTACAGTAATAAATTAAGAATTTATTTTGGCGGGATACTGTAATGACACTGCGTTTACATGGACAGGAATATTCCACTTATATTCGGAATGACTGCTCATTCAGAATAAAAATGCTCATGTAAACATCTCAATTGGAATAGGATATTCCATTCCGGTCTGATCTGAATGAATTTTCATTCGGGTTTGGAGGGGTGATATAGGCTACCGTTTGAATCGGGATATGTTTACCATAAACACTTTATTTCGAACGCTCCTCTCTGTTTGGAATACATGCAATATGGCTCGCACCGGTGCGCGGGATGGCTCATCGGGTCAGGGCTGGCACAGCGCATCTAACGCTGCCAGACCCGAGTCGGTGCGTCGCTATCTGGCTCGCCTACGGCCGACAAACCTCCGCCGCGTAGGCACAAGGGGGATATTGCCTCCTCCCCATGCCCACCAGGGGCAGCTCTGCCCCGGGTGGCCCCTGGTCCATGCCAGGGCATAGGCAAGAACCACTTTGCGCATGTCAAAAGTTATATTCCGAATGAATGCTTTGGGTCATGTAAACAAGGAATACTTTTATTCAGGTTTCATGTAAACAGTTGGGTATGAATCTCTGTTCGGAATGAGTTCATTCTGAATGAATACATATTGCCCATGTAACCGCAGCCACTGTGACTGTGTGTATTTTGTTCTGCATCGTGGAGGTTATTGTATTGGGTTTATACTGTCATATACTATTGTTAATTTATTGATGGTGTTTTTTATGATGTTATTCCTGCTACCATTGCTCTATCTTATGGTAGGCCAACTTCTTTACTCTGTATCTGTAACCATAATTGTAATATGTTGTTACAGGGTGCTGAGTGAGCCAGACAGTGATTGATTATTGTCAAGTATTATTATTTTGAATATATTTTCTATATATTTATTATTTATATTCTATAGAGCTCTCTTTTCAAGATGGGGCTCAGAAGGGAAGTGCCACTACATCATCCCAGGCATATCTCCAGATATGATGGAACTCATCATCCAATATGCCAATGGTAGTACACTGACTGACTCCGTGAAGGTGACATCAGAAAAAGTGGAAGAGCTCTTGGAAGCTGCAGACCAGTTCAATGTCACGGGTGTTGTACAAGCCTGCTGCAACTACCTGGAGGAACAGTTGAGTTTGGAGAACTGCATAGGTATCTGGAGGCTGATGAACATCTACTGCCCTGACCTGAGACACAAGGCCTACCTGTTCATCCTGCAGCATTTTGAGGAGATGGTCAGTGTCTCTGAAGACTTCCAGGAGCTTTCGCTGCATGAGCTGGTTGACATCGTGGAGAGTGACCAACTGAACGTGAAGCAGGAGGTTGTGGTGTTTGAGACCATTGTGCGTTGGATCTCCTATTCAATCACTGAACGCATAGCCCACATGTCTGTTCTGCTGCCCAAGGTAACGTGATTAAAAGTCTAATGTTGATAGCTAAAAAAAAGTCTGATAGCTAATCCAGACTGCAGCTGAGGTGGCCTTGAGCAAGGCAGTTAACTTCCAATTAGTCCAGCAGAGCTGTAGTTCACTGGTCAGCAGTAGAATATTAAAGGGATATTTCACTTTAAAAAGAAATTTGGGTCATTTTATCGTCTACTCAGGCTTTTGTGAGCCCCCCAGACAGTTTTTTAAGTTGCTTGATTCAGTATTTAGATATTTGATTCATTTCATCAGACACGCCCCTTCCTATATAAACCCATTATAACTTCAAACTCCATTTTTAACATGTTAGATTCATCAAAAACACCTGTCCTTGGTCCCTGCCCTCCTAATAAGCGAAAGGGCCGTGTTTTTTCGATTACTTTTTTCTTTATATGCTTATATACTTTATTACATTTTTCAAAAAAGAATATAAAAAATAAATGAAAAAACACGGCCTCCTAGCCTATTAGGAGGGCATGTTGAGTCAACAGAACTCTGGGGGTCTGGGGGGCTCACATAAGCATGAGTAGACGATAACATGACCCAACGTTTTTTTGAAAGTGAAATATCCCTTTAAGGATTACCTTGTGTAACGCCCGGGATTTGAACTCTGGAAAGCAACATCTTATCAACTAGTCTAAAGGGAAATTCCCCCTTGGCCTGGGGGAGATATTAGGCTTTAGGTCATCAGGCAGAGGCTCTGACGCACTACTGCTGCACCTGCAGCTCACTGTTATGAATCGATGAACCTGATGAAAGTCACCATCTGCACCTGGAGGTCAGTATCTGACCTGAGCATCCTCATCAGCGCCCTGAAGGCAACTCTCATCAACTCACTGACCCGCCCCCTTCCCCTTCCCCGCCCCCCTCACGCCATCCTGTTAGCCATCGGAGGCTGGAGTGGCGGCAGACCAACGAATGGCGTTGAGGCATACAACCCCCGAGCTCACTGCTGGGTCAAAGTGACCACCAATAACATGACTCCCAGGGCCTACCATGGTGCCATCTTCCTCAAGAGCTCTGTTTACTGCGCTGGAGGTTATGACGGCTCAGAGTATTTGAACAGTGCATAGAAGTTCAACCTGGTCACTGGAACATGGCACCAGGTGAAACCCATGCATTCATGCCGCTGTTACGTCAGCGTGGCCATGCTGGACGACTGCTTGTACGCCATGGGAGGGTCTGATAGTGTGATGCTACTCAACACAGCCGAACGCTACAAACATTATTGCAAGTACAGTATAACTTAATTGTTGGTACCCTCGATCCTTGACTTGATGGATGACAGGGTGAATGCATGCATCTCACCTCATTTTTATTATACGTGAAATATGAAGTGCAATGAGACCACACTCAATCAATTATCTTATTCTTATTGGCATAAGAACAAATATAAGACATTCAGGGAATCTCTGGGCCAATAATCTTTATACGTTTTTGATAAGATTTTAATTTTCAGGAAGCAAAGTTGGAAGCTCATAGATCAGCATGACATGACTGACACCTATTGACAGAAAGTTCACACTGCAGCAGGCTTCAGGCAAGCACTGGTTTCCCACCCCCAAACATACATTATTAAGAGTGAAATAACTTTTAATGACATTCCATCACAACATGATGGAAGTTGAGTACAGTTTGTATTGTCAGTGAAAATAGCTCACATCTGTTTGAAAGATAATTTAGTTATCTTCATCAAAATCGTCATGACAAACAAACTGCATTCCTAAACTGTTTGGATTCTCCAGGTGAGTTAGCTTCATTAGACACATTTTGTTATTTTACTATAATACTGAATATGGGCTATAACAAAAACTAGTCGGGAATAAAGCACTTTTGGGTGATGTGAAGTTGTTTGCTGAACATGTACAGTAGCTGTTTTTGAACTGTGTTCGATTTGCGTGCGCAAAGAGTGTGTGTGTGTGTGCGTGCGTGCGTGTGTGAGAGAGAGAGAGAGAGAGAGAGAGAGAGAGAGAGAGAGATATTTAGGTAGGTAGGCTATTAGGCCTGTGTTGTTAAAGGCCAGCCTAGATATTTAGGCCTAGCTACTGTATATTATTTTGAAATAGAAATGAACACTAGGCAAGGTGCTTGAAGGTGCCGCCACAAAAATGAAGAATTTGGAAAATGGGCATAAGTTAAAGTAGCCTATCATTACATCATTATCAGAATTAAATGTAACCTTCAACTTCTTGTTTATGCCCAAAATGACTGGATAAACAGGTTTTGTAGCAATTTGATTGTTTGTAGCTTGACACGTTTTTACCTGTATTCATTTGATTTATAAATAACACAGTTTTCAGGGGTTCAAACATTGTTTATTGGAACCGAGTTGAAATGTTTGTTTGTCACCTAATAGCTGTCTCTCCTCTGCACCCTCTGAATTAGCCCTGAAACATGACTGTCATACCATTATGGTCATGGAACCACTTGTTCCTGGTTTGCGAGTGTTTTACATTTACAACTGCCACATCTACATAAACGTTAAAATTTCAAATATAAAGTGCTTACCCCCAAGCTATGGATGTAAAAAGTTGAAGCGCACCGGTCTAAGTACCCGTATCTTCCGTATTGTTTAATAAAAAACATTTCAATCCGATTGGCGGCCATTTTCCATTTTGTAATAATGTATCAGAGTGCAATACATCTCCCAACCGATAGGGTCGCGTGTTTGAACATCGGAGAAACTGTCTGGCGATCGGATTAAAATGCTTTTTATTGAACAATACGGAAGATACGGGTACTTAGACCGGTGCACTTTAACGTGTTACATCCGTTGCTTGGGGGTCAGCACTTTATATTTGAAATCTGAAAGTTTATGTAGTGTAGCGGTTGTAAATGTAAACAAAAATCGCAAACCAGGAACAAGTGGTCCCATGACGCTTGTGACAGACGAGCGTCATGTGAACCATGGGTTACCTCTGAATGAGACCTGAAACTGATGCTGCCGAAGCAGAGCAGGGACAGTCCATTTGGTTACGAAAGGGGGGTTCCCTGGGGAACGTGCCACGTGCTGTAGAGGAGAAGGGGTATGTGTATCATGTCTTTAACAGTGCTCTTGTTGTTAAAGTATTTTTGATTATATTGGCAACTAGAAATGTCATTCGTGTTGTACAACATTTATTTAAAAGTTTAGATTATTCCTTTGGTATGGGGAATGCATGTAAAAGCTAATTGATAGCTAATTGCTGTCTATACTTGTGGTAGGATCCACTCCCTATTTAATGGAGACTGCAAGAGACTGACAATTAGTCATAGAGTTCAAAATGAAGACAGCCTTTTTGAGCAGTGAACTGTTGGGTTTGATGTTGTTCTTCTTTAGTTTTGCTTTATCTAAAGTCTTATCTTTAATTTTATTTAAAATACTTTCACTGTTATCTGCTGCATGGGACTGTTCCTGGAGGTTTTGGGGAAAATAAAACACCAACAGCTGCAATTCTGAACCGTTTTGTCAACCTTTACAAAGACCATTTTCCAAATATTTTATTATGTAACATGAAGAAATAACCAAGTTAACATTGAGGTGCCCATTCTTCCTGTTACCTAGGACAGTATAGATCAACCATAGAGTTATGAGATTGACAGACCAATCTCTCATTAACCACTTTAGACCAGTGGTTCCCAAACATTATTTTTTATTTTTTTGAAAGGTTTTTGAAATAATTAAAGTAGGAAAAAAGGGCATATAATGTACTAAAAGGTATCCACAACCCACAAATGGGTCCTGACCCAGTGTTTGGCATACACTGACTTAGACCCAGTTGACCTGGGTCCCCCAGGGGCCAGGGCTCTGTACTTGGTCCTCTCCTTTACATCAGAGGAGGGGAACAAAGAACTTAGCTTCTTTCTTTCCTTCTGTGAATCACTGGTTTCTTTCAAAAATGACCTGAAAATCCATCTATCAGGAGACCACAAGAGGAGGTAAATGCAAATTCCCATAGGAAAATGAGGTGTCATTCACTGCCAACCTTTTTCTCCTTTGTACATACAGTAGTGTTTTGTATTTGTTGATGACATGTATTATTGTGTAATTTATTATGCTATGTTGATGAATTGAATACTGTAGGACCACTAATAAAGTATTCAATCAATCAATCTGCATATACATCCCAGGAGGCGCCCATGGCTTCCAAAGTCTGACCGTGGTCATCACCTACTACACAACGGAATGAGTCAGAAGGAAGACGGCTCAAGGTAGGAGCCTTGTTTTATATTTGCTGTTGCTGCTTGTGTTGTATGCTGTGCAGTGTGTAATGTGATTCAGGCTGTTGCTCTAATATTATTGGTACCATTGGCTTGGAGGCATTGTAACATTTTCAGGTACTGTCTCTGGTGCTGGAAATGAAGGCTGATTTTGCTATTTACTTTCAAGTTGGTTGGTATTGTAGATTTCAATTCAACATGTTAATTTGGAATTGAAGACTGATGTGTGTGTGTGTGTGTTGTGTGGCTGATGTTGAAGGTTGTCAGTTGTGACAGTTGTCAGTTATTATTCATGACCCAATTACTGAGTGGCATTTTCAGTGACTGTTGATGTGATATGACTGTGCAGTGTGTTTGTTGTGTTGTTGAAGACAGTGAGTTGTGACAGGGAATAGTATACGTGTATCTTAATCTTGGTCACTTCAGTTAGCCTGTGTGTGAGTGTTCTATTTCCATTAAAGTTCAAGCTATATAATAATACAGTAGGCTAAATGAACAAAAGCTACCACCCGAAATGATGACCGCAGCAGGTGCACTGAAAACTGTAAAGTTTGTCAAATCTGAGACAATTAAATAATTATTTACAACGCAACAGATGCAAGAGTGTCAAACATGTGGATTTTACAAATAGAGAATGCAGGCACACAAAATCAATGTTCATTGAACATTGAATCACTGAACAGTAAAGCTAGGTAAAGCTTTATTAACCCTAAGGGACCAATTTGGTTTACATATAGCTACTTGTGCCGGTGCAGTTTGATGTTGTCATATTGTCTATAGGCTATGCCATGGTTCTGGTGCTCCATCTGCTCTAAAATAAAAAAATAATTGATCATGTAGACATGCTCGTGGTGTATAAGAACATTGTTTGATTCACTGTGCATATGTGTTAACATTCTATTACTTGGCTGTATTGAGTTTTCACAACTGGCATTACTGTGTAAATTATGTAATGTTATGTCAAAATGTTGCAGAGGCTAAAATCACCTATAAATTGAGGTGTTACCTTGTTGCTGCTTGATCGCACCACTCAACAAACACAGGGACACTTACAGTAATACATCTACATTTTATTTCATACTTAAAAGGAGAGAGGCTTCCAGCATTGAAAATAGCTAGAGCTGGTTTCAAAGGCTAATGTAAATGTGGAGGCCATTCTTTTACCAAGTGCATTCAATAGACTAGCTCAGTGGCCTCAAAGAGATTCCAGAACAAGAGATGACAGTCCTTACATTTTTGGCATCACCACTAGATGGGGCAGAGGCAGTGCTGCCGCCATATTGGAGTGTCTAAAATATAACAGCACAGTATATAAACCAAACCAGACAAAATGACAGAAAGAATAGTCTGAATGCTATGTTATGCAATCCTCTATCTTGCCTTTGCTCTGTTGATTTACCTTTTTTTCTTTTCTTCAACTGACAGTCCATTTTGATGCTTTCCTGTGTATTTTGAATCAATATAATGTAATTTAAACTCAGTGAAGTTCTAACAGCTCATCCAGATGTCTAGTCTAATCTACCTGTTAGCAGAGACTGTGGCTTACTGCACTGTCTTAAATGCATTGTCTCAAATGTCCATTTATATTGAGTCGTTTAGTCCTTTAGTAACAGTTTTATGTCATGTCATTTGTTTGCGCTGTGCTGCACAGAGCAGGGCGCTATATCACACACAGAAACCATCAATGTGGATGACTTTCTATATACAGAAATATGGTAGGCCAACATTATTTGTTATTATGATTTTTTTTTTCATGGATTAAACTCTGAATGTTACTGTAAGACGCATGTGCATGCGCACATACTGACATTCTGAATGAATGTGAATGTAATACCTCATACACACGTGCACCCTGAAATTCTGAATGAATGTGTTGCTAATGTATGCTTTGATCCATTCATAAATATGATTAATGAGTAAATGGTTATAGCAGCATGCACATTTATAATACGTTTTCGCTGTTCAACACAGACCAGTCCTGTAGAAGCATTAAATATATGATAGTAGAATAGCATAGGCTACAAACTAGTTTTTTGTTTGTACAGCATGACTATTTAATGTTTTTTTTAAGCAACCGGAAGTCACAATCACTCCAAAATGGCGGAGCCAGAGCTCTGGGTGCTGGTTGTTGTAATGGGATGACTAATTGAGTGCCATCTCAATTGTTCTGGAATCTCTTTGGTGGCCTTGCGGTTAGAGTGTCCGTCATGAGATTGGGAGGTCAGGGTTCATTTCCTCGGCTGGGTCATACCAAAGACTATAAAAACGGGACCCGATGCCTCCCTGCTTGGCACTCGGCATCAAGGGTTGGATTGGAGGGTAAGTCCCTGTGAAGTACTATAGCAGCATGTCCAGGGGGTGTACTTGTACATCATGGCTGGGGGGGATGTATAGTGCATCAAGCCGCCTCATGCTACAGAAACGGGAGAACTGGCTCCTGCCCTATGGGTCACATGGCTCAGTTACCATTGGTTCCGTAGGCTACTGACATTCAATAGGCTACAGTACGTACAATTAACAACTTTGAACTTTGTGATGTCATTATTATGATGTCAGTGATGCTACTTGTACAGTCACCTTTTCAGAACTTTTCACTTATTTCCATATCCATTATAACAACAAAAAAGCAACTGATAATGTCTATATTCTGCAGTTTGTAAATGTCTGAAGTTGTCCCTTATCTGTTGACATACCTTTCCTGTATAATATGATTCTGTAGTGTCTCACTTTAGGGTCACTTCATAGTTTGTTTGATGTGCATTTTATGACAGACATGGGTGTGGGGAGTCAGGGAGGTGCTTGTTATCCTAATTACATTGTTTATCAGGCTACATATAGTTTGTCGAGCTACATATTGTTTATCAGGTTACATGTTGCACAATGAAGAGAAGCTAACACGTAGGTTGCAAATGTAATTTAATTCAGTCATGAGTTGAAAAGAAAAGCTTGAAATAACGAACGCTCAACTGGTGAGAGCACATTTTCAGACTTGAGTGGCTTAATCCCTAGAAGCCATAAGAGTAAGAGTGTGTGTCAGTGTGGGTGTACTGTATGTGTGTGAGCTGCACAGGTCAGCACTTCTGACAGAGAAACAAGATGCAAGATATGTCTTTGGCAATACAATTTGCAAATATAAACGAGTTGTGTTTCTAAAGCATAGTAGACTGTAAAGCTTAGTGACTTTGGGGTATTGCTACATATTTGACACTGAAGGTCAGTGTGTACTTACTTACTTTCCAAAATGCACTATATTGGCCAATACTCTGTTCAGTCAGCTGTCGTTCAGTTATATTCTAAATCAGATTAGGGTTGTAAAGCCATCAAACAAATGTGCTAACTATGTACTGTAGGTGTAATCAATGTATTTAGCCAGCAAGGAAGTACACAAATAAGCCAACTGGAACATCCAGTAAGTTTGAATAATATCATGTTTTATACATTATCTTATCACAACCTTGGCATGAAAACAACATAAAACAGTTGCTTGAATGAAATATTATTGATTGCCAGGCTGATGGCCTGAAGCCCAATTTATACTTTATGCTTACACAGGGCATCTTAATTCCTTTTCATCAGCAATAATTTTGTCTTTCAATTTTTCCATTTGAGAGCCCACAGAAGGGCAGATTTCCTGTTGGTTCTTAGCCTAACCATCACCATTCCAGTGAGCTCATTTCAGTGAGAGAAAAGGTCTGTTGTGGGCTATATCAGGCTGTTGTGATATGAACCCTGTTGCTACAGAGGATACGGCCGACTTATTGCTGATGATGCCACTGATGATCCAAAGTAAAGAGTATATATCATTGTGAAGACAGGGCCTGCCTTCCCCACTTTCCACTTTTTTCCCCCAATTTTCATCTACCTAAACATTGTTCATTTAGATTTCTGTTTATCAGATACATTCTGATCATGGTACATATTTAGCATTACTTTCTGTTGCAGCATATCCATCATTTCCTTCAGTTATTGTGCAACATATTCACCATGACCTTTCATTACATCCCTGTAGTCAGCTTCAAACAACCGGTTTGCTTAAAATGCTAGCTGTGTTTGTATTCAGAGTTTGTTTGTGTTCACATCCTGATCCATTCTCCACCTTCCTTTCAGGGTCATTCCATATTTTAAACGACACAGGTGCAATAGTTTGTTGGAACATATCCCTTTATTCATTAGCCAGAGGCCACAAAGCACACAAAATATTTTTTTTATAATGCTACTTTAAAAATATGAATGAAGACATCCCTTTTGGTTGGCTATTACATAATGCACCATATTACATTTTCATCAACCACTGCTTTATGTAATAATATTATGCAACCTATGATGTTATACATAATGCATGGTTACAGGTTTTTTATGCTGCTTGCACACATTATATATGTACGGTATGTATGTACATGTATGTATGCATACACACACACACACACACACACACACTCACACTCACACTCACACTCACACTCACACTGTCACAGACAGTACTGTATGTAGTGGTGGGCTAAACATGAACTCAGTTACCCCTCATGGCCAGGTGGGTCCGCCAGTGTACGCAAAGTGTGAAATCTAATTTCATGCTTACAACAGCATTGTTGTCTACAGTGAGAGTAACTTCTACCACAAGATGGCATAAGACAGCTTTAACTATCACCATCAGCGCTCCAGTTGGTTACAAAGATGCTATACAGTACAGTACATTAACACTCCATGTGGCTGCAGTAATATCCCACTGCACAGACTGTCATGTTGTAGTCAAAGCTGATAAACTTGATTTTTAAAGCTGCAATGAGGAACTTAATGAAGTAAACTTTAATTTAACCCATTTTTATGTAGAGAATGTTAATACAATATAACTTGCACATCTGCAGTAGTTTGGGGTGATTTCCTTCCATTGAGAAATGTAGGCCCTGGTGTTGTCGGGAAAGGACACATACTGATTGAAAAGTAGTACAGTCTGAAACTCATGAGCATAATAACTCATGAGCATAATATGTCCCCTGGACAAGGGGATGAATGGTAGGTATTTCATGTGGGAGACCAGGGTTTGAATCACAGGTAGAGGACATTAAAGTTACGGACTGTAGCTTTAATATTGAGTTATCAGTGAGACTGAGGTGTATGCGTTGAATGCGTTTTTAATCCACAGAATGCAATAGAATGACACCATGAGAAGGTTAAGGTGCGGCTTCATTCTATTCACTGCTCTTCTGGCATTAGGTTTGTTTATGAACAGGAGCATAGTGGTGGACAAAGTATAATACTCAAGCAAATACTCAAGTATTCAAAAGGCCTTCACGTGCATCTTCAAGTATGGAGTAGACACATTCTCAACACTGATTCTGGGGAGGATTCATTAAAGAAGTTTCACCATGCCATACTCATACTGTAGCCCCGTGTGTGTGTGTGTGTGTGTGTGTGTGTGTGTGTGTGTGTGTGTGTGTGTGTGTGTGTGTGTGTGTGTGTGTGTGTGTGTGTGTGTGTGTGTGTGTGTGTGTGTGTGTGTGTGTGCGTGTGTGCGTGCGTGCGTGCGTGCGTGCGTGCGTGCGTGCGCAGACTTACATACTGTGAGTATTGATAGATCTGTGTATGTAGACGCGTGTACGTGCATGTGCACACATACCGTACATGTACTGCGTGTGTGTATGATACGTGTGCATGTGCACGCGCGTGTGTGTGTGTGTGTGAGATGCACAGGTCAGCACTTTTGAAGGAGAAAGAGGATGCAGCTGTGCTCTCATGCATTATGCATTACATGTGATGTCCAGCCGTGGGCTGCACTGCATAATGTGACCTGCATGTTGCTGCCCTTACTATCAGTGCATGCCCTCATACTGTACATTCAAAATGCTCTTATCTTTACACACCTATGAACAGGGCTGGAGTTGATAGGGGGCAAGGGGGGGGGGGCTCTGAATTACAATCTGGGAAATGTAATTGAATTAAAAATGTATGTTGACCACATTAACCACATTAAAGGGAGTGTTGGGCGGGAGGAGTAGGACAGAGGCTCTACTACATGTACGTCCTCCCGGTGGGGGCTCCGCTCCTCACTTGCAGCTGAGCAGGATACAACAGCAGTGACAACAACAACACACACATGTGTGTGTGCGGAGGAATTCATTGGCAATAGTGACTAAATTGGGGAGAAAAAGCGGATCTACAAGCTCACATCGCAGCGAGTCGTGGGCTTATAGATCTGCTATTTTTGCTAGTTGTTGATGTGCAAAGCACATAAAGCCTGTAAATCTCTTTTAAAACAAATCAAACCCTGCTAAAGAATGGCTGCTGCACAGGTGAGATCGTGATGTGGATTTACACAGGAGACGGGTTTAGCGGGTTTGCTAACGAGGATCGATGAGACGCGGGGCTTAGACGTCAATGGAAATGGATGGCGTCTCACCTCTCCCGACCTCTGGAGGATTTCGCCGCTGTCGGGTGGAAACCTCATATGTCCAAGAAACATCCCTGTTTTAAAATTCATTCAAATTATTGTAATTTTTTAAATTGCGAAAATAGCCGATCCACAAGGTCGTCGTGAGCTTGCAGATCGACTATTTGCACTACTTTTGTGCGACACTCTTGTATGACGAAGTAGGGCATTCATTTTTGAAAAAAGAAAAACATAACGTCTCTGTCGGATGGAAACCTCATATGTCCAAAACTGTTACTTTTCAGGATTCAAATTCAAAAGTATCAAAAGTAGCCGATCTACAAGCTCGAAACGCGACGCTTCGTGCCGCGTTTCGAGCTTGTAGATCGGCAACTTTTGATACTTTTGTGTAGTATAGTATGATCAAGTAGGGCGTTCATTTACGACAAAACGCAAAAAGTTGAATTATGGAGATAAGAGGTTTTTATCCGACAGCAGCGAATTGAGGGTGTCTCCTGTTGGTTGTGCTCATGTGGTGCTGGCAGGGATTCTTCAACACACCCTGAATATTAAGTAGTTTGCTTGCAGTGAGCCTGCATGGAGGTTCTTCACTAATGTTTCTACACAGCGTTGAGCTCATGTGATTAATATCAATGAAATGATACTAGGAAGGTGAACGCAGTGTTGAACATCTTAGAGTTGCTATAAGGGCCTAATTTCATATCCAAGATGAATGGCACAAATGACTGTAATAGTGGTGCAACAGTTGAATCGATTTAATCGGTATGTAAAAAAAAGATATTTACTAAAATAATTGATGATAATGTATCATGTCAGTGTCGTGGGCAGTGTCATGTCAGTCTAATTGTCAGTATCATGGTCAGTGTCATGGTCAGTATCATGTCAGTATCATGGTCAGTGTCATGGTCAGTGTCATGGTCAGTATCGTGGTCAGTATCGTGTCAGTATTGTGGTCAATATCGTGGTTAGTATCGTGGTCAGTATCATGTCAGTATCATGTCAGTATCATGTCATTATCATGTCAGTATCATGTCCAGTATCATGTCAGTATTGTGGTCAGTATCATGTCAGTATCATGTCAGTATTGTGGTCAGTATCATGTCCAGTATCATGTCAGTATCATGTCAGTATCATGTCAGTATCATGTCAGTATCGTGGTCAGTATCGTGGTCAGTATCGTGTCAGTATCATGGTCAGTATCATGTCAGTATCATGTCAGTATCATGTCAGTATCATAAATAGAATAAGTGCTCCTCGGAGCACAAGTCTCTGCCAGGTCCGGTAGGTTATTATGGCCTCCTGGTGGCGCTATAATAGGCCAATGTGAAAAGGGTACCATTTCTTCTTAGGCCTTGCATGGCCTTGCATGGCAATAATGCAGTTCGCTGGGCTCATTTAAAAGAGCCTTAAAAAATCACCTTTCAGGAGGCCAAAGGAGGAGGTAGTACCATTTTCCCGTTAGACAGCAGACCCTCCCCCTCCTGTTCTTGTACATATTTTTTTTCTCCCCTCTTTTTAATTTTTTTTGTTGTACATAGTGTTATTTTTAACACTATGTGGCGCTATAACAGGCCAATGTGAAAAGGGTGGCATTTCTTCCTCGGCCTAGTGGGAATGTGTGTGCAAAATTTCACGGAAATCGCACACTGCGTTCATGATTTGAGAAATTTTGTTCAAAACAGACCTATCCCGCTAACTTTAGAAGCCAATGTTAGGCAAGTAGGATAGAATATGAAATATCGGACACATCCATCTTGATCACATGACTATAGAGATACTGTGTACCGATTTGCGTGATTTTTGAACAGAATCTGAATGTGTTTTACAAAACTCAGCCTCCTGGTGGCGCTCTAAAAGGCATATGTGAAAAATGCAGGGCAAAGGTTTTTCCTTGGCCTCTAAGGACTGTGCATGCAAAGTTGCACGCAGATCGGTGCAGTTATACAGTTGCTAAAAACGTGAATTGGCCTGTTATAGCGCCACCATGAGGCTGATTTGAACGTTTTCAAGTGACATTTCTTCCTCGGCCAAGTGGGAATGTACGTGGAAAATTGCACGGAAAGTGCATGCTGCGTTCATGATGTGAGGCATTTTGTTCAAAATGAACCAATCCTGCAAACTTTAGAAGCCAATCTTAGCCAATCAGGATGGAATATGGAAAATCGGACAGATCCGTGTTGATCACATGGCTATAGAGATACTGTGTACCGATTTGCGTGTTTTTTGGAGAAAATCTGTAGGAGTAATGTAAAAAAATGTGTTTTGCAAAAGTCGGCCTTGTGGTGGCGCTATGACAGGCTGATCTGAAAAATGTGGGGCAGAGGTTCTGCTGTGGCATCCAGGAAGTGTGTGTGCGCAGTTTCACAGCGATCGGGCCAACGGTGGCGGAGATTAGCTGCTCACAGACAGAAGGACGGACGGACGGACGGACGGACGGACGGACGGACGGACGGACGGACGGACGGACGGACGGACGGACAGGGGGCAAAACATACTCTCTCGCCATGCCTTTCGGCCTGGCGGAGACAATAATGTCTATATAGGCAATTGTTTAAAAGTAAAAAACGTGCAAATCTACAAGCTCACAACACGTTGCATCACGACATATTGTGAGCTTGTAGATCTGATCATTTGCACTGTTTTTGCATGACACTGTTGTGCAACGAAGTATGAAATATAGTGGTCAATCGATTCGTTGATGGGATAGATAAAATGTAAAAAAATAAAATAAATGTGCTTCTCGATTATTAGATTGATTGAAAATTACTGATAGTTGCCGGATTAACCCTTTGTGGTGCCCGGTGCTACGACCTGTTTCAGTGCCGCCGTTTTACAGCTTCTTCAGCAGCCATTGTTTCAATAATGCTGTGCTCTATACTCGATAGTAGAGCCTTCTTTCACTTTTGCCCTGCAGTTTGGTGCCCCCCTCGACATTGGTGCGCAGTGCTGCAGCACCGTAAGTCCTTGCATTAAGCCTGCACTGATTTACAAGTGTGTGTGTGTGTGTGTGTGTGTGTGTGTGCGCGCGCGCGTATCTATGTGAAGTCAGTCGGATCAGCGGTTGTCCAAAATATCTGTAAATACGCAAATCCCCATATATAGAGATCCCAAAGTGCATAACTGGGCTATCTCCAAATAAGGTGATCGAGGCCATTAATAAATAACGTGCCCAATTCAGGGCGGTGCATGGCCTGCAACGGTGCCTGCGTAAACTGGTGTTGTTAGGCATGCATGGTTAATGACGTCAGACTTTATACAAGGCTTTATACAAGGTGTGGAAATGCCTCCCTGTACATCAGTGTAAGAGAAGGGACCAGCACAGAGTGAGAGATACTATTAGAGTGCATATGGAAAGACAAACCCAATATTCCAGTCACGTCATAAACATTCCGGGATCATAAAGCCAGACATCTCTGGTTGAGAACTCCCCGGCCAGTGCCACACCCAAGTACCACTATCCCAATTCATTGTCTTGGGAGGGTCCTGAGAAATTTGAGAGACCGAGAGAGAGAGAGATGTTTCATCCCCAAAAGACCTACACTCCGTCCCCATCACAGTCCATGGATAGCAGTATGTTTGACAATGAACCAGCTCTCCTGGAAGAAATCCGGTCCCAGTCTTCCCAGACTCGGCTCTGCTGTTCTGTGTGTTCATATGCCTTCATGTCTCAGGTGTTGCTCCATGAACACATGAAGAGTCACAATGACCTCTACTGTCAAATGCTGAGGAATGGACAAATCCCCTCGGCAGCCTGTCAGCCAATAACCAGTCCTGTAACCAGCCAGAAACAAGCAGACACAGATCAACCAGGATACCACAATCACCAAAGGTTTACCAAGAATGTAACCCAGCCAGGAGACATGAATACACATCGGATGACTAACGCAAGAAAGAAAACCCACATCTGTAACCTGTGTGACAAGAGTTTCATTTACTCAAGTGACCTGAAGACACACCAGCGTATCCATACTGGGGACAAACCTTACATCTGTCAACAGTGTCACAAGAGTTTCAGTCAGGTAAGTTACCTGAAGACTCACCAGAGTATCCACACTGGAATAAAGCCTTTCCACTGCAAATATTGTGAGCAGAGTTTTACTCAGTTATCTAGCCTGAAGACTCACCAGCGTATCCACACTGGTGAAAAACCTTTCCACTGCAAAACATGTGACAAGAGTTTCAATCAGTTAGGTCAACTAAAGATGCACCTGCGTATACACACTGGAGAAAAACCTTTCCTCTGCAAACAGTGTGGCAAGAGTTGCAATTCCTTAAGTGACCTGAAGAAACACCAGCGTATACACACTGGAGAAAAACCTTTCCACTGCAAACAGTGTGGCAAGAGTTTCAGTTCCTCAAGTGACCTGAAGAAACACCAGCGTATCCATACTGGGGACAAACCTTACATCTGTCAACAGTGTCACAAGCGTTTCAGTCAAGTAAGTCACCTGAAGACTCACCAGAGTATCCACACTGGAATAAAGCCTTTCCACTGCAAAGATTGTGACCAGAGTTTTACTCGGTTATCTAGCCTAAAGACTCACCACGGTATCCACACTGGAATAAAGCCTTTCCACTGCAAAAATTGTAACCAGAGTTTTACTCTGTTAGCTAGCCTGAAGACTCACCAGCGTATCCACACTGGGGACAAACCTTAAATCTGTAAACAGTGTCACAAGAGTTTCAATTCATTAAGTGACCTGAAGAAACACCTGCGTATCCACACTGGGGACAAACCTTACATCTGTAAACAGTGTCACAAGAGTTTCAGTCAAGTAATTCACCTGAAGACTCACCAGTGTATGTATACACACTGGAGAAAAACCTTACATCTGTAAACAGGGTGGCAAGAGTTTCAGTTTGTTAGGTACTCCAAAGACACACCAGCTTATCCACACTGGAGAAAAACCTTACATCTGTAAACAATGTCTGTTAGAAAATCTCAGGAGACACCATTGTATGAACACTACAACTCTGTTAACCAGAGGGTTCTCAAAGTCTCTCTCTCTCTCTCTCTCTCTCTCTCTCTCTCTCTCTCTCTCTCTCTCTCTCACTGGACGATGTAGTCCTTCGCTGGGAGGTGTTTAACTTCACCAGTGGGTAATGCCAACGCGGTTTACATCTTCTTCAGCAGCCATTGTTTCAATAATGCTGTGCTCTTTACTTGATAGTAGAGCCATCTTTCACTTTTGCCCTGCAGTTTGGTGCCCCCCTCGACATTGGTGCCCTGTGCTGAAGCACCCTAAGTCCTTCCATTAATCCTGCGATTATGTGTCATTCTGTATTCTGATGAAGAATACATCTCTGATTTGGGAACCCATGATAAATGTTCCCCTGGGCTTCAAATGACCGTAACTTTATTCTCAGAAACCCATTCACAAAACAAAAGTGAACAAAACTCAAAGCTCAGCCCCTCTGAAAGAGCCACGAGCTCACCTTGAAAGCCTCATTTGAGAAATTGAGAATATCTACTTTTTTGGGACCTCTGGCTATAGGTTAATAATAACTTGTCAACATGCATGTTTATTTTGTCCCACCCTGGCCCGTAGGGTCGTGACAAAATGACGCGGTAAATAGCGCAAAAATATGTAATATGTGTAAATTATATTATCATTATTATTATTTTCAAAGATTTGCACAGTTTTCAAGATGGTTAAAGTGGTACAAACTATTGTGACGCCATCACTTGGAGAACCACGTGTGTAAAGTCAACCAGAACCAACTGAAAAGGAACATAAAGGAAGTGCTGTCATCTGGGGGAGAGAGAGGGTTTGAATGGCCGGCGACCACTCTTTTATATCACCCTGGGAGCACTGGCCAGGTGCTCCCAATGCACCTACTGTAATTGGAACCCTTAACCCAGCCCACATCCATATAAGGAGAGTTGCGTCACCTCCGTTCACTTCATCGGGCCAGGTCTTCTACATAGCCTTCTATTGGCGAATAGTGACAAAGCCCTGAACCGGAAGTTTAGGGAATTCACTGGAGTCTATGAGCGTTTGTCACTATTTCGAGTTTACATGAACCACGTGACCAGCGCTGTTTCTGCCCCCTCATTGACGTAACTCTCCAATAGAAGGCTCTGGCCCAGCCCAAATGACCTGTGGAAAGAACACAGACAGGGGCAGTACACAATACACCGACACACAACACAGGCTCTATAGGCCAGGCCAAATGGCTGTGACAATTTGCACATAGCCAGTTCTGATAATTTGTGTCTAATAAACACACTGTTGAGGCCCTCCATGTGTGCACACTCACTCAACGCATGTTACGCAACTTTCAAATTGAACGTCTTCTGGTGTTTGAGGCTGTTGGCATGTTCATGACTGTCATGGGATGCAGCTGAGGCTCTCATCTGTTTACAGTAACAAAGTAATGCAGACCATAGAGGCCGTCTACTGTGCGCTGGCATTTTTATTGTTTCTCGGCGGAGAGCGATTAAAAATAACTCGAATCATGTGGAACTAGGGATCCACAACATGGGAATGGCATGGTTCCAAGGATCTCGGACGTCACGTGGCCAGCCTTTGACGTCAGTCATGTATGACATCACTCATCTACATATCTAAGACATATGACTCCAAGGTTTCAGCCTGACCATGCAGAGCCCCATTGACTTCCATTACAAAATTAAAGTTACATTTTTCAGAATGTATAAAACGATGTGGGGGGAAAATAATGTAAAACATAGTGGAGGTCTGTGGCCTACAGGCATGTGTGCATGAAAGATATGTCAGTAATCGGTTCAGCGCTTTGCGCGATTAGCTTTGGACACACAGACACTCACACACAGACCGACCCTTTTATAGACGGTTAGAGTTCTGCAGAGTAGTCCAGTCAATCTGTAGTTTGACCCAAAGAAAATCCAATAGTAATCATTCAGGTTTTTTTATGATCCTTAGGGTCATCCAAATAATGTATTAAAAGTTTTCTATAATATACTTAGTGGATAAAGGTCAATTCAGGGGTTGAAGATTGGGGCCTTCATGCCTTCAGCGTCACACAAATTAGAGCATATCTCTGCTTCTGAACATGCTAATTTAATATAATTTATGTCTACTATACCCAAGTTTCCTTCTATGGTGTTTTTTGGCATGCAGTCATCAGATATGACCTTTTCTCCATGTAATTGTGCACTTTGGGGGTACCATTACTATTACGTGTTAATATATCAATAAATATCACTTAACCCCCCAAATTGATGGATGTGTTCTGGTAGTATTGGGAATGCTAAATAACATACAAAAACGTGAAGGAAACGTCTTTTTCAAGATGGCATCCAAGATGGCTGCCGGGATGTTTAAATTGCTATATCTCAATTGAAAAAATGGATACAAAAGATGTTCAATTTATTGTGGCATGCTTAAGAACAGACTAAAAACCTAGGAAAATATACCTCCCGGAAAAACGTAATTTTCAAGATGGTGTCCATGATGGCTGCCGGGAGCAGCCAGTGAAAATCACCATCAGCTTGCTAAATCGAAGATGGTGTTCGTCCCAAGGTGATGTCCCATTGCACTAATTTAAAATATATATATTGAAAATGAGCATAATAATAACTGTCACATGTAATGTAAAATGGTTAACATTTTTCGAAGCATGCATCTATTACTTATACAATTACTTAAATAACCACAAAGTAGTAAAGCAATCCAGTAAAACAGGTTCACCAGCCCATTATAGGCACGTGTCTTATACAGTCACTATTCATTGCCATCCTCAGACTCTGGAAGAAACATGGATTATCACATTCCTCAAGTTGACACAGCCCATAGACATTATTACATGGTAATCCATATAGGCTATTCAACAAGAACAGCAGAGTGTCTTGCAGGCAGTGGAGCAGTTATGTAATGACCTTCAAGAGACTGTCTGGAGCAACATTCATGCAGGTTCCATGGCATCCATATCCTCTTATTTCCCCATCCAGACCAAGCTCTAAGACAGTGAAGTTTGGTAGCAGATTCAGTTAAGGCAGAGGTTCAGGTGTTACAAGTGACAAGTGACAACGCTGAAGGTGTTACAGTACATTGTTACAGGGAAATCTATTCCAATATACCTTGAAAAATTACACTCCCTGGTAACAACAAATCAAAAATAATAACACTAAACTATCACTTTAAATCTAGGAAGATAAGACAAACCTATTTTGTTGTAAAGAGACAGTCAACCATATAATAACGGAGTTGTCAGTTGTCAATACAATAACAGCTGTCATGGGTTCCCTGAGGGCAGTTGAATATATTTGAAATGTGTTACTGGACACCTTTAGAAACACATTGGTCAATACATTTCTATTTCTAGCTATTTATTCCAAGATGTATGCAATATCCCTACTACTTGGCTGTCATCTGTCCAACTATTGAGCCTGTTACAGTTTCAAATGTTGCAGTTTCACAACCTGACCTCTGTGGGGGGAACACTTTTATATTTTTTATGTCTTATATAATTTAACCCTGTCTATAAGGAACAATTTATTCCAGGTTTGGATTATTGTGTTCCACTAAATCCATGAAGGAAAACGTTTAATACATGTAGGAGGGTAATAGGACCAATACAAACTATATCACATTACTATTGCAATTTCTTTTGGGTTGGGCCTTTTTTGACTTCGATTAACTGGCCTTGAACCATGCCGTAAGAAACATTTACGACCCCCAGTTATTTCACAACCTGACCTCTGTGGGGGGAACACTTTATTTTTTTTTACGTCTTATATATTTTAACCATGTCTATAAGGAACAATTTATACCAGGTTTGGATTATTGTGTTCCACTAAATCCATGAAGGAAAACTTTCAATATATGATGTAGGAGGGTATTGGGACCAATTCAAACTATATCACATTACTATTGCAATTTCTTTTGGGTTGGGCCTTTTTTTTGGCTTCGATTAACTGGCCTTGAGTCATGCCGTAAGAAACATTTACGACCCCCAGTTATGATATGCATTAGACACTGTAGTGTGACACTACAGCGTCTATAGATATACTGTAGACGTTGTGCAACAGTGACTACATACTAGCTTATGTCATAAACAGCATTTTATAGCAGTTATGTAATGACCTTCAAGAGACTGTCTGGAGCAACATTCTACATTCATACAGGTTCCATGGCATCCATATCCTCTTATTTCCCCATCCAAAACAAGCTCTAAGACAGTGAAGTTTGGTAGCAGATTCAGTTGAGGCAGACGTTCACGTGTTACAAGTGACAAAGCTGAAGGTGTTACAGTAGATTGTTACGGGGAAATCTGTGCACTTTACACTGAAGAGGACAGCCATGACTTGGTATCCAAGGTCCTCAATCACCTCTTTGGTCTGGTTGGGGGCAGTGAATGCATTGGCACAGGGGAAAGGGCTAATTCTGTGCGGGAAATTCAGTGTTCAGCTTTCTTTCTCCTTTCTCATTCACACCTCAACACATAACAGGGGCCATATACCCATTCAGCTATTGCCCCCCCCACAAATCCAAAGGACATGGTCTCCTTTTACAAGCTTATGGAAAGCAGACTTTTTGCCAACACCTAAGATCATGCTCCCCTCTACCCACCCAGGTGGACCCTAGCACTGCTACATTCTCCCACTCGCCCCGGGGACCATACAGAGGTACCAGGCCCTAAAGATGACATTGACTCCTGAGACAATTGACAATGTGGAGCAGCATCTCATAGTATTTGAGAAATTGAAATTACACTAATAAAGTCAGTTCAACAGTGGAAACAAAATCTATCGGGCAGTTAGCAAACATTAAAAACTATGTTTTTGTGAATGCCACTGCGCTAAATATACATTGGAAAATGCCTTTCTGAATCACATTTACACTCCCTGGTAACATAAAATACAAATAAAAATAATAACACTAAACTATCCCTTTAAATCTAGGAAGACAAACCTATTTTGTTGTAAAGATAGACAGTCAACCATATAATAACGGAGTTGTCAGTTGTCAATACAATAACAGCTGTCATGGGTTCCCCGAGGGCAGTTGAATATATTTGAAATGTGTTACTGGACACCTTTAGAAACACATTGGTCAATACATTTCTATTTCTAGCTATTTATTCCAAGATGTATGCAATATCCCTACTACTTGGCTGTCTTCTGTCCAGCTATTGAGCCTGTTACAGTTTCAGATGTTGCAGTTTCACAACCTGACCTCTGTGGGGGGAACACTTTTATATTTTTTATGTCTTATATAATTTAACCCTGTCTATAAGGAACAATTTATTCCAGGTTTGGATTATTGTGTTCCACTAAATCCATGAAGGAAAACGTTTAATACATGTAGGAGGGTAATAGGACCAATACAAACTATATCACATTACTATTGCAATTTCTTTTGGGTTGGGCCTTTTTTGACTTCGATTAACTGGCCTTGAACCATGCCGTAAGAAACATTTACGACCCCCAGTTATGATATGCATTAGACACTGTAGTGTGACACTACAGCGTCTATAGATATAGACGTTGTGCAACAGTGACCTACATACTAGCTTATGCCATAACAGCATGGCAGCATGATGCAACCATTTAAAAAAAAGCAGATATACAAGCTGCTTTTTTAAGCTCATAGCGCGTCATTTTGTGCCGCGCTATGAGCTTGTATATCTGCTATTTTTGAATAGCCAAAGTATGAAAAAGTATATAAAGTGGATAAAAAATTGTGACGCTATATTAACAAATTTAGCTGGGGACCAACAACCCCCCCCCCCCCCCAAGACCCCTGGGAACCAATGCACTACACTACCCTTTATTTAACTTCCAAAGGGTCCATTTGGAGCCCGTGGTGGTCGTCGGACCTGACGTTGTGAAACAGTGACCTACATACGAGCTTATGTCATAAACAGCATGGTAGCATGATGCAACCATCCTTGTTGTGTCTGTCGCGAATCACCATTATGACATTTTACGTAACGATTATTTGTCAACAACAAATAGTTGCTATTAACGATTTAATCGTTTTTGTCGTTGAGCACTGGAGCATATGAAGGAAAATTACATTTCTGTTTAGGCTTTGAAGTTACACAGGGCAGACATGACAAATAACCTAAATATACGATGAAATGACATTTATACTTTTTTAAAAGTGTGAGCTTGTAGATCTGCTATTTTCAGCTCATTTGCCTTCTCTCATCCCATCAAATCCCCCGGTAACACTTGTTCATAAGGTATCCGTAATTAACGCTTAATTTATGATTACTTAATACATTATTTAAGCGTTAATTAAGCGTTAATTAATAATTAATAATTAATGTATTAAGTAACTTTGCTTAACTAATGATTAACTGATGATGTTAATTCATGATTAATTTCAAGGAATTAATGCTTAATTAATGCTTAATTAACGCTTAATTAATGCTTAATTAACGCTTAATTAATGCTTAATTAATGCTTAAATAATGTGTTAAGTAATCATAAATTAAGCCTTAATTACGGGTGCCTTATGAGCAAGTGTTACCAATCTCCCCATGTGTCCATTTGTTGCTTAATTACAGTGGAAATAGCCGATCTACAAGCTCACAACACATTGCATCGTGATGCGTTGTGAACTTGTAGCTATTTACACAACTTTTTGAAAATGTTTGAAACTATATGAAAATTTTTCGATCATGAGGATTATGCAAAATAATTGTGATTATCTCCAATAATTGCGATTAGACGATTATGTAATAAGGCCTAACTGTGTCTCAACCACATTGAGCCACACACACACACACACACACACACACACACACACACACACACACTGACTGCCGGCCCACAAGGCACCTCTGCTAGCCACAGAGCTGTGACGCAACACCGCTGTCCTCCTCACATCAATGACACACTAACTGTCCTCCTGTTCACCCTGTTATGTTGCACACAATGACATTCCATTTGTTTGCACTGCTTACACTGTCAAATCCTCAGTGTTGTTCGGTGTACAAATACAGCTGAACCAAATGGACCCTCGTGGGTTTGTAACTCTGAGAGTGTGCAAACGGAACCAAATGGTTCCGTCGCCAAAAGAACACTCATGTTTTTTTTGGTGTTGGGCAGGAGGAATGTATGCAGGCATGTGTCGACAAACAGCCAGGGATTAATGGTGGGTGGGTGTGTGTGTGTGTGTGTGTGTGTGTGTGTGTGTGTGTGTGTGTGTGTGTGTGTGTGTGTGTGTGTGTGTGTGTGTGTGTGTGTGTGTGTGTGTGGTGTGTGAGTTTGTGGTTCCCCATTCTTGGAAGAGGAAGCTGTGCTGGGAACAGCCTAGTCTTATGTAAAATACAAACACACAAACACTTAGCAGGAAGCTGAGGTTTTCACGGAATCTCACAGCGCTGTGATATTTACGAATAGGTTTCCTTTGCAGGGCTATTCTAGCCTCATGCACAGTACAGCATACACCTGCCTTAACGCCATCTTGCACACAGAATCGTACTTTTTTTGCACAATAAAAATCAAACAACGACATTTAAAATGAAAAGGCGCTTCTTTGTGACATTTTGCTCATGCACCTACTCCAAAACTGCTGTCCGGCAAGAGGCTGCAATGCTGCATAATTTTTTCAACCAAACCCAGTTTGATTCATGTTTTTTCCCCCCAGATGTTCTACCTGTGGTTCTCAAAGTGGGTACTTGAGGGAGTTCCAGGGGGTGTGCAGCTAAATGATTGGTAACTCAGAGAGTGTACAAATGTATACATTTGTACACATTTCATTGGCCATCTCTATGATCACACAATGGGCGTCGCTCGCCCACAACAACTGACCTACTGTACAAGCTAACAACACGTTATCTTGTAGGTCAGTTGTTGTCAGCGAGCCTCACCGTCATCCTCCAGAATGACTAATTATGAACCTTAATTATACTAATGTAATTAGGCCTAGACTTAATTACCTGCCTCACTTTAAAAGCACGTATAGGCATTTCATCCTCATCTCGGCGTCAGCAAGCTGATCGTCACAAGCTGATGAAAAAAAAGTGTTCTATATCGCCCACCGTTGGTGGCTCCTTCCTGCGGCCTTGTCACATTCTGTAGGAGCAGCTCAGCTCGTCACGTGTTCCTTTTTATTGCTCTATTTATAAAACAAGCCCATACTAGGAGCTGCTCCTCGCGTGATGCTATTGTTAGATTTTTCTTCGTGACATTATTTACAGAACGGTGACAACATTAATTGTCAGTGCCTCTTTCCTCTCGGAGAATGTTAGTTAACTGAGCAACGAACTAGGTCATGTTCTCATCCAATTGGTCAACTTTGACCCCGTGTCCTAATGACCTCTTGTACTGAAATCTACACCTTTTTTTCCCTTCCTTCTTGCAAATAATGTCAGTGAGAACACATGTCAGACAGTGTACTTAGCTAATTACTAACAACTGCTGTATGGTCAGCAACACATTGGCCTCCATGCAGTTTTGGAAATCTTTTTTTCTTGAAATTATAAGCGCTGGTTTATATGTTGGGCTAGAGTCGAGGCTGATCTAACCCTGTACCCAAGTAGGGGAGAGCGGGGTCCAACGACGCACCCTTTTCTATTTCCCTCCCTGCACAGAGATTACTTAATTTCATGTAACCATACTTTTTTGTGAACAAGAGACACTTGTCCTCTCCCATTACCCGCAGTCCGTTTTAATTTTAGTGAAACGAGTCGAACGCAATCGGTAAGTAAAGTGACGTTGCGCTACTCTCCGCACACGGCCGCCAGTCGGGACGAACGGTGCATACACGGGGGGCGGACGGCGCGGTCGGATGAAATGTCCTATAACAAGCACAAACGTTACATTTCTGGCATCTAACTCTCATTGATGCTTCAGTAGAACCCTACGAGCAAATGACCATGCTGATAGTCAAATAAATGTATCATGTTAATGTCCCCTCTGTCTGTTTCCTCAACTTTGTGTTTTACACATGCACCGTTCGTCCCTCCCTGTCCGTAATGCATCGAGTGGCTTAATGCGCCGTTCGTCCCTCCCTGCCCTCCCCGGATGTTTTGCTAGCTAGCACAAAAGCTAATGAATATTTTTCAATGGAACCTTCACTGAGAGTTAGCCCACAGATTAGCCTAACAGACAAAATCCATTTACAATCGGCACCAAATAAACACAGCAGTACAAATGGAAAACACTCAAATAGGGTATTTTTTACTACAGTGTGGAAATACACAAAAGTGGCTTCAACTCTGCCAATTTTGATCAGAACTGGGAAAAAAATCGTGTCTGATGTTTTCGACCGAAGACGAAGAGGGTGTCGCCGGATGTGACGAATTTTGAGTGTAGCATGAAAAAAGGTCCGTGTTGCAACGTCCCTGCGCGTCGTTCGTCCCGGTTCTACCCTACTGTACTTAAGTACAATATTGAGGCATTTTTACTTTACTGTATTATTTCCAATTTTCTGTACTGTTACTACTACTGAATCTACTCCACTACATCTTAGAGACAAATATTGTACTTTTACTCTGATTTTGTCTTTGGTCATGATTTCAAACTCACTTTGGGTGTATGTAATCTGTGGGAAGTATATATGTGTCTCTGATGTCTTGGTATTTCTGCATTGCAGTATTGATACTTTTACTTGCGGCTGGTTCTTGCCTTTAAGAGACACTGAAACACAGTTTCCTTTTGATCTGCAAGGCAAACAGACTCACCTACTGGAAAGCCGTTCCTGCTATTATTTCATCATTTGGCTTTGACAGAGAGGTTAATGTCTTTTCCATACGTTCCTGACCCAACCCAAATGTTTTAGGCGTATGCACTTTGTGTTGTATGTTTGTGTGTGTGTGTGTGTGTGCACGCATGTGTCTGTGCTTGAGCATGTGAATTTGTATACTGTATCTGCATGCGTGTGCGTGCGTATATGTGCGCGCCCGTGTGTGAGCATGTGTAACTTGCGTAAGTCTGTTAGAAGACGTGTGTGTGTGTGTGTGTGTGTGTGTGTGTGTGTGTGTGTGTGTGTGTGTGTGTGTGTGTGTGTGTGTGTGTGTGTGTGTGTGAACTGTGAATGGATATGTACTGTGTGTGTGCGGGGAGCGAGAGCCTCCTGTGTTATGAGTCATCCAGTGACGTTTGCGGCTCCAAGTCCCACACACACTCTTGGCCCCCATACGACACACTCCCAGGATTCACGTGCCTGCCTGCCTGCCACCACCCCGCCCCCCCCCCCCCCCCCCCCACTCCTAACTCTCTGGCAGAAACCTCGTATTTCCATATTTCTATTTGTTTTGGGTAAATTAATGCCGTAGTTCATATTACAGTGTGACACAAGTAGATCTTGTAGCTAGATCTGCTATTTTTGAACATTTTTTTCCAACTGATAGTGAAAGTGTTTCTGTGTGTTTTGTAAACATTGAACCAAAAGTATCAATCCATTGGAACACAGGTTATTTTTTTTCAATGTTTTGCAGTTGTGGAAAAAGTACTGACATCTTTTACTTAAGTAAAAGCATCAATACCATAAAAGTACTCTGTTACAAGTAAAAGGCCTGTGTTCCAAATGCTAGTTGAGTAAAAGTACAAAAGTATTGGCATCAAAATATACTTAAAGTACCACAAGTAAAAGTACTAAAATATTTGAAAATAGCAGATCTACAAGCTCACAACGCGACGCTTTGTGAGCTTGTAGACCGTCTATTTTCAAATAGCCTAGGTATGAAATAGGGCTAAAGTGGTTAATGTATGTTTCATAATATAATGATTTATATCTGCAATGTAACTAGTAACTGAAGTTTTCAAATAATTGTAGTGGAGTAAAAGTGCAATATTCGCCTCTGAGATGTAGTGGAGTAAAAGTATTGAGAATTGGAAATACGACAGTAAAGTAAAAAATACCTAAAGATTATACTTAAGTACAGTACTTGAGTAAATGTACTTACTTACTTTACACCTCTGATGTTTTGGACATACAAGGTTTCCATCTGACGGCAACCAATTATGCTCTGTCGTACAAAGAAGTATAAATCGGGCTTTACTCTGAAACTAGCTTTTTTTCTTTTTTCTTTCTTTTCATTTGAACAAGAACCCAGCGTTGCTCTGCCTGTTGCTTTCTTGGACAATGGCAACCTTTTATGATTGTCTCACTGTGTGTGTAGACTTTATGTAGATAACCTTGTTATGGTTGAGAAGCAACGTGTAAAGCAAACAACAAGGAGACGGGCAGGCTTTATTTTTAGTAGCACGCCTTGCTCCGCTGTGTTTTCTTTTTTCGCTTTCATGCAGGTTTTTCTTTTTTTTTGGCAATTGTTGTAGAGATTTTCTTTTTTCCATCCCTGGGTCTGTTGCTGGGCAGTTTTCCTTGAGAATTCTCGACACTGCCTAGTCTGCTTTGTGCTTTGGTGTATAAACATGTCCAGACTACTCGCGTCTGAGTTACTAGAACTGAAGAAATGCTGTCTGTGCAGAAGTTACATGAGGGAGAGGGAAAAAAAGACAGACCATAACTGCCTCTGTTCCCTGTACTTGTAGGTCTTTTGGAGAAAAAAATGGGAAGACGTCTAGTAAAGTGCCAGTGAATGAGGCCAAATATACGGTACATGTTTAGAATGCTATCCAGTTGCTTGTTCATGTTGTTGATGCAAATTAAAAACGTTTATTTATTGTACAACACTGTCACTAGGCTACGTAGAATTGCACACATTTTTGTTCACATAATGTACTTGATGAAATATTTACCCCATTCAATCCGGGAAAGCATCTGTGTCATTTCAGATTTGAGCTATAACGATTATTTTACACTTGGGCTATTCAAAAATAGCAGATCTACAAGCTCATAGCGCGGCACTGAGTGCCGCGCTATGAGCTTGCAGATCTGCTGTTTTAAGAAAATGTTTTTGAACATTTGTACAAATCTTTGAATACATATATTTTTTGAAACGACAGTCAAATTGGGCTGAAACCTTGCCCAAATATGTAATCATAAATCAGTCTTTTTTTATTTTCACTTTTTTTCAACTGCAACATTTCAATGTCACATAATTTTTTTACACCACATGTAAAAGGTATGGCTGAAATTGTTTCGTGCAAGCTTACCACACATTGCAGTTAACGTTCAAACAGCGCATACAAAACAGAGTACAAAAGCACACAAAGTATAATATTGTATTATGTACAGTTCAGGGCTCAAGAAAGGTACTGCGATGTTGATGTGATCAAATGTACGGTACATTGTGCTGCAGGCTATGGTGCTGAATATCAAATATCAAAAACAAATATCAAATACACGCTGCATGTTCCCAGGCTGTGACAAGGACGCTCAGGTTGAGCTCTTCTACACTGTGAAATCCTGAGTGCTAATTCATTGCACTCTCTCAGCGTTACATTTTATGTATATTTATTTGCTCATGGACGACCACAAAGGGTAGCGGCCTGTGTTTCGTAGAGCAGTGGTTCTCAACCTTTTCAGCCAGTGACCCCCCAAATGATCATATTTGAACTGGGGACCCCCCCACCCCGACAAGCACTTGGAATTATAAGAGTTGAGGCATTACATTTAGTTTGACTCGGTTCCACTGATAAATATTGTGAAAATAGACGATCTACAATTATAGATCAGCTATTTTCCAAAGAATTGCCTCTTTCTTACATTATTTGACAATTTGGCCAATGTTTGACCAGTTTAGTTGGTTGGTTGATACGGTATTTTTTTCTTTTCTTTCTTTTTGTTCTATTTTTGTCTTAAAAGTCCTTAAAAAGTATTTAAAAAGTCCTTAAAAAAAAGAAAATAATAATAAAATAATGTCTCTCCCGACCCATAGGTCGAGAACCACTGTGGTAGAACTGCGGCGTCGCTGCTCCGATCATTAGGGTCGGCCTTGGAGAATGTGGAAAAACCTGCCCGGTTACTGGTTCAGTGACCCTCGTTTTTCAGTTGCCTTCCTTCCTGAGTCAAGTCCCAGCTTAACCTGTGTCTCTGACTGCTGAATGCCTGGCAGAAAACGTAGTGTGCTGTGTGTGTTCATCTCTGTCTCTGGTGTCTTTGAATGATGGGTGGGCCGTATGCATGTTTATTTTAACCCATTAAGACCTGAGGCCGATTCTACAAATGTTTTCTAAATCCTAACAGTTTTTTGTTTTCACGGTTTGTTTTCACGGTTTAAAAAGAATAGCAAATCTACAAGCTCATAGCGCGGCACTCGGTGCCGCGCTATGAGCTTGTAGATCTGCTATTTTTGAATAGCCAAATAAATCTAAAAATGACACAGATGCGTTCCCCGTCTCAATCAGTCGATTGTGTTTTAGCATTTTTCAAGGTTTTAAAGAAAAGATACCATGATTTCTATATTAGATTTTTTTACATAATTAAATTATTTTGTGGCCCACTTGTAATATCCTCACGGTCCACCAGTGGGCCTCGGGCCACACGTTGGGAATCGCCGCTCTAACCTTACCCATGGCAGCATGACACAATGCACGGTAACACAACACAACACACCCCTAAACCAGAACCTTGACCTAATTAGTCTCAAACGTAACCTTGTAAACCGGGTGTTATTTTAACGCTGAGGGTTTAGAAATGGAACCAAATGGACCTGTCAGTTTGACCTTAAGGGGTACATTTGGTTCCTTTTGTACCCTCGGGGGTTAAATTAACACGGCATCTTTTCTGTCTGCAAACCAACCACCATTTGTTTCTTATTTAGGACACTTGTTTAAAAGTGCAGGTTTAGTCACCTCCTGCCTTTTGTTTAGATAAACATGTAAAAAGTTAAGCACTCACGCATGCCGTTATTATGTTGGCAGGGCCTGAAACTGGAGCAGCGACCTGCCGTGGCACACTTTCACACTGCCCGCCGGCAGAGAGACGCCAAAACGCACACACGACACAAACAACAGCTGATACTCTCTCTCTCTCTCCTCTTTGCTCGTTCTCATTCGTTCCAGCTCTCCCGGTAAATGCGGCCCTTGGCCAAATACTTGTACGTTTGTGTGTGTGTGTGTGTGTGTGTGTTTGTTTGTTTTGCCTTGAGGTTCATGCTTTACGTAACCGACCCGTCTTGGTCCAAGTCAAACCCTTTGACTTGGACCAAGACGGGTGGGTTATGTAAAGCAAGGCCCTAACCTTTGACTCAAAGGTGTAAGTGTAACACATTTATTGCTGGCCGCCATGTGAGAGAGCGCTAGCGTGGGGCCCTGCTGCTCCGCTGGCCTCCCTCCCTCCCCCCTCTCCAGGTGTTTGGATTAGAGGAGGAAGGACTGAGTGGAGGAGAGGCCCCTTCTGTAAACTCTACACTCTCCCCTCCAGTCACTGTGTACATTTATAGTACCCCTGACCCCCCCCCACCCCTCCCCGTGGACCTTGCCTCAACAACACTTCTCTCTCTCTCTCTCTGTTTAACCACTTAATCCATATTCTATACTTAGTCGTGCGCCGTGTCGCGCGAAAATAACAGCTGACATGCTGTATATAATGCAATGCCCAAAATAGGGACGCAGAATGTTGAAAGTGTTTTAAGTTCACTCGGATTTTATGGTTCTGCTTTTCTTAACTTTACAACTTCTTTTTTTCTTTTCCCCTTTGTTTTCCCCATCCCTTCTCTGGAGGAGAGGGGATGTTTGTGCTCATGCGCTTGACCTCGTTTTGCCCGTCTATAACACAGCCTTGTGAGAGCGCATGCGGCGCGCTGTAAAAATGCACCGTTGCATAAACTTCAATGGCGGTTTCTAAACACGGCTAACAATCTCCTCCATAGATGCGTTCCAACAGCCATAAAAACTCCTTACGGGCTTCACGTTTTGTCAGCAAGTTATGCAACTCCCGGCCCGAGTCGATGTGTTTTTCTCTTCTTGTCAGTGGTGGAAAAAGTACAGCAATTTTTTTTACTTAAGTAAAAGTATCAATACCCACAATGTAGAAGTACGGATCCGTTACAAGTAAAAGGCCTGTGTTCAAAATGTTACTTGAGTAAAAGTATGAAAGTATTGGCATCAAAATATACATAAAATACCAAAAGTAAAAGTACTAAAATATTTGAAAATAGCAGATCTACAAGCTCACAATGCGCGATGCGACGCGTTGTGAGCTTGTAGATCTGTTATTTTCAAATAGCCTAAAAAAGGGCTAAAGTGGTTAATGTATGTTTTATAATATAATAATTTATATATGAAAAGTAACCAGTAACTAAAGTTTTTGAATAATTGTATAGAGTAATAGTAAAAGTATTGGAAATTGGAAATACTCAAGTAAAGTACAAATACCTAAACATTTCACTTAAGTACAGTACTTAAGTAAATGTACTTAGTTACTTTCCACCACTGCTTCTTGTACGGTAGAGACTATATGACATGTTCATAAATGATGGCTGTGTAGCTATAGCGCTGTGGCTGATGCAAATGCAACCTTGGAGTCAAAGAGATGCTATTTTCAGCCGCCGGCGCTGCTGGTCGATTACAGGGCCACGTTGCTTCGCAACAAATGATGCAAGGATGCAAGCAGAGCCCTCCAGTGCAAGTTTAATATAATTCTTCTGTTGTCACAGCAAAAGAAAACAACAGCAAAGACCAAATCTATTTCTTTCTTTCTCTTTTTTTGTTGACCACATGAACTCCAGCGTCCCTATATATTCTAGAGGCGAACATTTGCCAAAAATAGATGACCTACAAGCTTTACAAGGCTTGTAGATCCGGCTAATGCGGCTATTATCTGCAAAGATGTTTTGTGTTGAGAGGAGGGGGCCCTAGTACAGAGCCCTGGCGGACTCAACTAAACATAATGGTAAATGTTTTTAACATGAAAACTGGAAACGAGAAACATTTTCAAGCACAATGTTGAAATTGACTGTCAGACTTTTTTTGGATAATAAATCACTGTTGAGCCAGAGTTAATATGGCACCTGACCACATTCTTCAAATGATGTAGATTCTTCTGCCCGTGAGGCCCCCGTGTTTTGCAACATTCGCAGAAAAATGTCAAAGAACAATGTCTTATTGCAGCGTTTCTGAAGAATTAGTCTTCTCTGAACGCATGCTTTTACTCTCATTAGGGTTAATACTATTGCAGCTGCTACTGAGCTGTGTATTCTGTGTGTGTGTGTGTGTGTGTGTGTGTGTGTGTGTGTGTGTGTGTGTGTGTGTGTGTGTGTGTGTGTGTGTGTGTGTGTGTGTGTGTGTGTGTGTGTGTGTGTGTGTGGGGGGGGGGGGTCAGCGGTGGTCATCTTGCAGGGTTGTTTTCAGTGTTATTACTGTACAGCAGGAAGCCTGTTGTTGTCTCCTTTGACACCCTATACAAGCAACAGGAAGTGTCCTATTTGTCCCTGGGGCTGCTCACACTCGTTCACTAATGCGGAGTACAGGTGTCGGCGTACTGGGCTCACACACTGGCGTGTGGTCCCTGTACTGTAATTGTGTGTGTGTGTGTGCGTGTGTGTGTGTGTACACTTTAGGGGTCGGAATCACCAGGGACCTCACGATTCGATTCATCACGGTTTGATAAAATCACGATTATCTGATATGTTGCGATTCTGCAATTCATCACTTGTGTAAACTTCACGTGTAAATGTATAATAATATATAATTATTCATAATTCTAATATATATTAATTATGAATAATAATGAAGAAAAGAAGAATTGATACGGATCGTGCCAAAAACAATAATGTAATCTTACAGAATGCTGAACCAATTCATCCATTTTGTAACTCTGCAAATGTACAGCATACAAATGTAACCAAATGCAATACATTTGGTTACATATATACTGTACATTCTCAGAGGGTAAACGTTGGTACTGAGCATTTTCACAGTGCCGGCATGGAGGGAGAACTCGGGACCCTGTGGTCCGACCGGCCCGCTCCCCTTTCAGTTACTTGAAGCGGACGCGGGGCCCTGGCTTAGACAGATGGATGGCCCCGCTGACACTAATCCACTGTATGAGGTAATGGAGTTAGCCTCTGTTTGTGCACACTAGCCCTGCCCTGCCCCTCCTCACTTACCGACTGGCCTACTTACCAGAGACTTACGTGGCACCGCGGTGAAACAGTACACAACACGCACGCACATGCGTGCGTGCGTGCGCGCGCACGCACGCACACACACACACACACACACACACACACACACACACACACACACACACACACACACACACACACACACACACACACACACACACACACAAGTGATCCCATTGTGAGTGAGTGCACACAAGTTGTTTAACAAAGATAAGGTTGTGAATTGATCATTAATGAAACTAGGGCTGTGTGTGTGTGTGTGTGTGTGTGTGTGTGTGTGTGTGTGTGTGTGTGTGTGTGTGTGTGTGTGTGTGTGTGTGTGTGTGTGTGTGTGTGTGTGTGTGTGTGTGTGTGTGTGTGTGTGTGTGTGTGTGTGTGTGTGTGTGTGTGTGTGTGTGTGTGTGTGTGTGTGTGTGTGCGTGTGTGAGTGAGTGTGTGTGTCCCTGTAACCTACATACTGCGCTCCGTGTTTATGTTTAACCAGGCTGACAGTGAAGACATTCAACGTCTCATGTTCCCATTCGTGTGAATTCAAATCGACGGGCGATTCTCGGAAGTTGACATTTCATCACTTTTTCGTAAACAAAAGCGGTTCGGCGCTATATACGCCATGACCCCGCCATAAACCGCGCCCGCTGCTTTTTTACAAGAGTGTGAGGTAATACAGTACCATAAAAAACAAGCTACTGAAACACTAATTAGTATGAAAGAGACGTTTCCTTCCCAGAAACGTGTGCGTTGCTGTAAAGTCTAAAGCCCGGGGGTTAGCGGCAAACGTGTGTTATGTAGCATTTTGGCGAACGGCACTAAGTAGCTGGCTTAACATAAAGGTCAGTGGGTTTGCGCGTGTGTGCGTGTGTGCGTGTGTGCGTGTGTGCGTGTGTGTGTGTGTGTGTGTGTGTGTGTGTGTGTGTGTGTGGAGACAGTATATTTGAGTGGCCCAAGCAGGTGGCAACAGTGACACTAAAGCGTGATTTATACCTCGTCGTACGATGGGGTCACGCCCCGAAAATATCCGGACCTACAAGCCCACAATGCGTCGCAGCGTGACACGTTGTGAACTTGTAGATCCGGTATTTTTGGCCGCTATAAGCATAACTCTGGTCTCAGAGGGCCTGGGAGGAACTCTGTGACCCACATGGAGGTAAACATACACAGTGAGGATGTCAATATACCCCCTGCGCCACCCCCCACCTCTCCTGTCCTGTCCGCTAGCTCCTCCCTGCTCACCAAGGCCAGGGGGTCTACAGTGACACCGCCACCGGCCGGGGGGTCTTACAGTAATGCTGCATCGATACCAGTGGTGGAAAAAGTACTCAAATTCTTTACTTAAGTAAAATTACCAATACTGCAATATAGAAATACTCTGTTACAGGTAAAAGTCCAGAATTAAAAATGTACTTGAGTAGAAGTACAAAAGTATTGGTATCAAAATGTACTTATACCAAAAGTAAAAGTACTAAAATGTTTGAAAAAAAAATGTTTGTACAAATACCTAAAAATTGTACTTAACTACAGTACTTAATTAAATGTACTTAGTTACTCTCCACCACTGATCGATACCCAACCTTTTTATCCTTGGAGCATCTCCCTTCCTTACATGCGCAAGTGTGCGTACACATGCGCGCGCGCACGCATGCACATGCGCACGCACGCAAACGTGTTTCTCAGACATGTTTGAATAATAACTGTTATTACCATACTACCTGTGAGGAACTCTCTGACCCATAAGGACGTAAACACAGTGATGATGATGTCAATACTCCCCCACCTCTCCTGTCCTGTCCATCAGCTCCACCCTTCACCATGATGTTATGTATGAGGGAATTAGCCATGTTAACCCATTAAGACCGGGAACGCAGCTGTGTGTCATTTTTTGATTTCTTTGGCTATTCAAAAATAGCAGATATACAAGCTCATAGCTTGTAGATCTGCTATTTTATCGTGAAAATTTGTGGCAAAATCTTGGATTATCTATTTTTTAAAGCAAACATTTGTAAAATAGTTAGTTCCAGGAACCCCCAGAAGCAAAGATTTCAGTTACAAATGTCCGCAAAAAAAAAGAAAAAAAAGAAAAAATTTGCACAACTTTTCACGATTTTTCAAAAATAGCGGATCTAGAAGCTCATAGCGCGGCACTCGGTGCCTCGCCTTGAGCTTGTATATCTGCTAAAGAAATCTAAAATGACATACAGATGTGTTCCCGGTCTTTTTAAGAGTTAAAGTTACATGATACTGTACGATGAGTTGAACTGATATCACATCGAGAACACGCAGGCAGAGGCAGTGGATGAAAGCAAGGACTTGTTTGGAAATGGTCAGGAAAATTGGTTGTTATTCGTGCAACAGAAAAGGCTTCATGGGCAGTGGAACACACCCCTCTTTTCGGTAGACATGGAGTGTCGCTGACGTCGGTCCTCGCACTCAAATGTATACTTTGTCAGGCAAACTGACTGTATACCACAACAATGGCAAATCGTTTTAACTGACAAAAGCGTTGACGCATCTCTCGTGTAATTGTAGCCTTGAGTCCGGCTGATGTTAAAGGTATCATGACATTCATTTTCACTTTTTTTATTTTCAATGTTTTATTTGGGGTTTTATGACCTCAATTACACCCAAAAAAACTGAACTTAGAACATTCAGTGGATTTTCTGTGGTCTGGGGTTTTCTGAATAATCAGGCTGAAAAGTAATCTGAGCTTGGCCCTTCGACAGTGAGGTCACTGTCGAATAATCCTGCCCACTCTCCTCCTCGCCCCTCCCCTCCCCTATCCTTTCCTTTGGGGGGGGCGGAGCAGAGGCGATGATTGACAGGCAAAATCCCTCACCAGCGACACCCGCAGGCAAAGATTTCTTTTTTCATTGCAGTTGAAAAGGCTTTAGAAATGTGGGAGAAAAACACCTGCCATTGATCACTGGAATGGAATTTTCACTTAAAACTTTTTGTACACTTTTGAAGGACCAGGACAAAGACTTTGAATGTGGTGTAAAAGTGAATGTCATTAAACCTTTAAGATTGGACTGTTCTTTCTCTCGGCGTCATGACCCTGAGACCACTTGTCCTTCTCTGCTTCTCCAGCCCCGCGGTGATGATTGCTGTACTCAGAGATAATAATAATAATAAACTTTCATTGTAACGTTTTTCAAAAGCAGTGTTACAAGACGCTTCACACAAGAAATAAAAAAAAATACATACTACCACAAATCCATGTTAAATACATTCAAATAAGGAGGATTAAGCATTAAAAGTAACTTTGTGAAAGTGTGTTTCAAGAATGGATTTAAAACAAGGCGGCACCGACTCAGCGAGCCTGATCTTCTCAAGCAGGGCATGCCAAGGTGTAGGGCGTCTAATTGCAAAAAGCCCGCTCTAATTTTGTCTTTAACTTGGACTTCGAGCAGTGCTTTGCTCAGGTTATGCATTTGCACATAGCGGGAGATTAAATCAGAAATGTAGGTCGGAGCAAGGCCAGACCTTATCTTTTAAAATTGTTAAATTGATTCTAAAGGAGATTGGCAGCCAGCGTATTTGGCAGCCATGGGTGAAATGTGATTAAAAAAAAATTGAGCCAGTTAAAAGCCGAGCTGCAGCGCTCTGATCCAATTGAAGAAGTTGAAGAGAGTTTTGAGTCTGTTCGTTTTGAAATAAAAGCATGAATAACTTTCGTCAGATCAGAGATGGACAGAAACGCACAGTGATTCTGGCCGTGTTTCTCACGTGATGAAAGAAGATTAAATAAACATCTTCACATGTTGTTCATGATTGAGGTATACGGATCGAAAGTGAAGCTCACGTTTCTAGCAGGTTTTAGATTTTGGAGATAGTGGGCCAAGGTCATTCGGCCAAGGCCAAATTGCCAGGCGCTAAGGGTCGGCTTGTGTGGTTAAAAGAGGATTTAAACCACTTGAGGGCAATGCTGGACATGCCCGCACATTTCTCCAGTCGGTTAATGAGGACTGCAGGATTCTATGGCGTCAAAAAGCGGCAGGTAAATCTAGTAGGACAAAGACGGAGCAATTACCTGAATTGGCGGATAACAGCCGGCCGTTGAACACTCAGGAAGGCGGTGTTGTTCGTGCTGAGAGGCACTACATACAAAGCCTGAGTGACAATTTTAAGGTTGCTTTTAAAGGTGGCTGTCACTCAGATGACTTACCAGCTGAGTGAAAACAACTCCTTATACAACCTTGGACAATAAAGGGATTTTAGAGATGGGTCTATATAGCACTGGTTCTCAACCTGGGGTCCGGAGACCCCTAGGGGTCGTTGAGTGGGTTCCAGGAGGTCCCCAGCAAAATTTGGAACGGTTTAAACACTTAAGCTCTATTTTGTGTTTTGGCTATTTGAAAGTAGCCGATCTACAATCGGCCACAACGGGTGACGTTGTGACGTGTTGCGAGCTTGTAGCGGCTATTTTTGGAAAAAAAGTTGAAGTAAATGTTGACAGATCTTCTCTTCTGGGGGATTCCTGGCACAATATTGTTTCAAATGGAGGGTCTGTGGCCAAACACATATCGGTTCTTGACATGAAAATTTTTGAGAACCACTCTATAATACTTCAGAGAGGAGGAATCTTGTAGGTTTGTTTGTTTGTTTTTTAAGATGAAGAGTGACCACCAGATCAGTTTTAAAGTAGGCAGGAACAAATTGGTAAAACCTCCTTCAGAAGGCGAGTGGGACCAGCGTCTGAGGTGCAGCAGGTTTTAATAAGGCCTTCCAGAGATCTGTTGACTGAATGCTGAACACTACAACTGGGTCAGGAGACCTATTATTCCAATTAATACCCCTTTCAATTTCCTGTATGACATTCACCTCATTCATTTTCCTTCCTTCGTGTGTGTGTGTGTGTGTGTGTGTGTGTGTGTGTGTGTGTGTGTGTGTGTGTGTGTGTGTGTGTGTGTGTGTGTGTGTGTGTGTGTGTGTGTGTGTGTGTGTGTGTGTGTGTGTGTGTGTGTGTGTGTGTGTGTGTGTGTGTGTGTGTGTGTGTGTGTGTGTGTGTGTGTGTGTGTGTGTGTGTGTTCTTTAAAATCCCTCTCTCCTGCGTAATCTCCTGGGGAAGAGGGCTAATGGAGAGACCACAATTATGACTGGTTAGGCCTATGTAGGTCAGAGAGAGAGAAAAAGGAGAGAGAGGAGAGGAAGAGAGAGAGGGGCGATAGAGCAACAAGTGATGGAAAGCAACAAAAATGTGGACGGAGATAACCCAGTAAAATCCTGAGCAATAATTGAACTCTGAGAGAATGTTCCATTGGTGCACTCTATGGATTTACAGACCCTTACACGGGTCCATTCAGGTTCCATTTACAAACACTCAAGGATTTCACAGTGGTACAAGGCCGGTCTTCTTTGTATGTGACCTGGTTCACATGTGTAGGGGGTCCGTTACAGTGTCCCCCACCACCACACCACACCACCCCACAGAACCCTGACCCCGTTGGGCTCCTCTGCAGTGTTTAGTGGCGGTGACACCCGACCCCTGGGTAACACACTTCCATCCACTGTGCTCCTCTGGAATGTCCTGGGTTTTGGCTCACCCTCGTCTCAGGTCTCACGCTCACCTGAGGCCCTCCACTCCACCTCCTCCTCCTCTGCTGCCTCCTCCACCTCCACCTCTGTTGTTGTTAATGCTGCTGTTCCTGCCGGTGGTGTTGTTGTTTTTGTTGCCGCTGCTTACTTTGTGTCAAAAAAACTGGATCCAACTGGATGGAAAACTGGGTTCATCTGCTTTGTGTGTGCCGGGCGGGGAGAGTCGGTTTTTCAACATGACACCGTCCCTTTCTGTGTGTGTGTGTGTGTGTGTGTGTGTGTGTGTGTGTGCGTGTGTGTGTGTGTGTGTGTGTGTGTGTGTGAGAGAGGGGGGGGGGACTGGGTGGTGAGAAATACTGTGAAAGGAAAGGATGCAATGGATGCATGTCACGGGATGTTTATTGTTTGTGCGCACGTGCATCTTTGAGCGGGAGTACATCAGGTGCGTATATGTGTGTGTGTGTGTGTGTATGTGTGTGTTCACGTCCATCAATGTGTTTGTGAGGGAGAGAGGTGTGTGTGTGTGTGTGTGCGTGTGCATATGTAGCACTTTGATCAAGGGCAAAGTTGCATATATTCATCAAAAATGCCATATGGAACATGTAAACATTCCATCACAACACAGAAACAATACATTAAAATATGCTGCTATAGAGATCAACCACATGAGCACACTGCAAATCGTGAGGGTCCATTTGGTTCAATTTGATCCCTCTCCGAGTTATCGACACGTTAGGGTCCATTTTGTTCTATTTGTACATTTTTCTGTGTGGTCCAAATCCAACAGGACTTGCCTTCCTGTCTCTCGACACTTTTCCTGTCTAAATAAAACAAAACCTAGACTAAACATTAAACAAAGACCCTTTCAATAACGCTGTAGATTAGCGGATTACTAGGACGAACCTATTAGCAGTCACCACTCTGGGCTCATATATTTGTGACCCACCAATACCCCTCTTTATGGCAAAAGACAATCCCGGATTAGACGAATATTGTTCTGTGCTGTCACTGTGACACAAAGGGTCCTTTTTTTCCCTAAACGGTTGCATAACAGGACACCAAATTCTGCACGACCTCTCCAGTTTCATATCCCACGATATCTGACTTATCTCCCTGGGAGAAGACCCTTCTCCTAGGCTTTATCCATGCTTTCCTCCCACAATATCCACTTTCGTGTGCGAAACCACCGTGCAGTGCACCGTGCACTGCGTGCATGAGGCCTTTGTCCCGATATGTGTTTAAAGGAGAATTTCACCCCATGTTATTCTTACCTCATAACGTCATAATAAAGGTAAGAATAACGTGGGCCGAAATTCTGGAAGAAGTAAGATTTGTACACCGTCTATAAGAGGGTCTGTCTTGTCTGTGTTGTCTGTCTGTGGGTCCGGAGAAAACGGCTGGACTGATCAGCCCAAAAGTTCTTGGAAACATCGTCAGTAGGCCGCTGAAGTATCCCCACTGATGTTTCACGTTATGTTTTATCCTTCCATTTTATAATGGAAGTCAATGGGGCTCTGACTGGGCTGCAAATATGGAGTTATACGTTATCAATATGTCATACATGTAGATACATTTTTATGGGTCACGAATGAATACCCACTTTCGTTTTTTAGTTTTTTTTCCTGTATATTGTTTTTCATTATGTCAAAAGATGACAGGCTGGTCACATGATGTCATAGATCCACCTTGGAGTCACGCTGTTCCCACGTGCATTCCCAGATCCACGTGATATTTATAAAAATTTTACTAAAGTAACAGTAGCAATACGATAACGTACTGTAGAAATACAAGTAAAGTTACAAGGAACAGTCCTGTCTTCAAATTTGTACTTGAGTAAAAGTACAAAAGTATTGTCATAAAAAAATATACTTACAGTAAAAGTACTCATCATGCAGAATTGTCCTTTTCACAATCATATTATTGGAATGTAATTAGTAAATGTGATGTGTTCATAACTGTAATGATAAAGGTGGCGACGATTTCAATTACTTTATGTGCTGCTGGGTAGCTTAATGAGCCTACATCATGTATCAGTTAATGTATGTTTTGCGTTAATAATCTAAGTCTGTAAAGTAGCTATTAACTAAAGTTTTCAAATAATTGTAGTGGGGTAAAAAGTACAAAAGAGTAGTAGTATAAGGTGTAAAGACCTTTTTTTTTGTAAAAGTACCTCAAATTGAGTAAATGTACTTAGCTACTTTCCATTATAATGCGGAGGATTCACGTTTCAGGTCGAAATGGGAGGCAGTGTTTTTTGTTTGATTCTGCTGGGATGGTTGGGAGGCAGCTCTAGCTGCTGGTTTGGCCCGGTTTCAGCAGGTATATACGTGCGTAGCAACAACAGAAAAAGGCTCTCGCACGCAGCAGTCGTAAATCTAGGTGTAAACGGAGGCTTCCTCTGGGTAAATGGACCGTTTTAGTCTCCGAGACGGCGGGAGGGACCGCTCACGCAGGATGCCGGATCGTTAGCTAACCGCCATGAGATCGCCGGAGTGTTCATTCAACTCCGAGAGTGTACACTCCATTCGTACACTCCATTCGTACACTCCATTTGTACACTCTCCATTCGTACACACTCACAACCAGCTAACTCCAAAATGTTCATTTTTCAGGAAATGAAAAAGAAGTGGAGTTAGGAGGTTTTGTTCATCATTGATAAGAACAGCTGAATGGACCTCCATGCTCACAATGAGGTTGGAGGTCAAAAGGGGGTGGAGGCTGGAGTCAGCAAAACCTAGCAGAAAGTTTGAGGATCCAATGGAGTTAGCTGGTTTTGTCAAAAGCGCCTTTTAATGCTTTTCATTGGTTCAATATTTTTTTTTACCAACACACAGACGTAAAGGGTGTTCAATGGCCCTGATTTATGGAAAAAAATGCAAAAGCGTCAAAATGGAGTTAGCTGGTTTCTGCCGGACAGCAACGATATACAAATCCAATATCATATTATTATTACATCACTCCCCATGCTCATAAACCTCACACGCCGTCTAAATAAATGAAAAACTGCTTGGCTCTTGTCATTGATGCTTGTAGGTTGTTCCGAACGACATTATACTTCGGAAACGAGGCGTTTATGAAGCGCCACATTGACTTCCCTGATGCTATGATGTAACATTTGCGTTTAATGCTGCAGTTCCGGGAACTTATTTTAATGAATAATGTGTTATTTGTTGGGGTGACTGCTGCGGTACATTTAGACACAGTTACATGGAATTTGTCCTCTGCAATTACCCATCCTATTCCTGTAATTGGAGCAGCGGCTGCCGAAACCAATGTCTGTGGTAAAAGCATTGTCGTTAATACACTTTTAACTATAGTACATCTGCAGCGGTTGGAGGTGCTCTCACTTTCCCTATACTCTTCCATTGAGATATTTAGACCTTGACTTCGGGTAGGACACCTCTACTTGGTGACAAGCAGTGTTGCCAGATTCTGTGAGAGAAACAAGCAACCAGGTCTAGGAAAACCAGCCCAAAAGAAGCAACTATGGGCCACATGAGCACTTTAACATATCAGCTATTTGAAAATAGCAGATCTACAAGCTCACGCGTTGTGAGCTTGTAGATCGGCTATTTTCAAATAAAATCTTGCGGGGAAATTATAATAAGCAGATCTGGCAACCCTGGTGACAAGTACTGTCTGAAGTTCATGAGCGCGATATTCCCCCTGGACAAGCAGCCACTTCTGCCTGCTCATCATGGAGGAGCTGTCACTGTTGTGTCATGGAGAGACATTTTAGTGCTTTCCTCAAGTACGAGACCCACTGGTGTGGATTGTGGACAGCGGACTCGGAGGAGGCCAAAAGGAAAACTCGAGTCACCCGCCCCATGCCCTCGCATAGTCAGCTGCTGCCAGGGGAGTGGGGAGCGCCGGGGGTGGGTGCAAAGACCCTCAAAGACCCCGCACTGCTCACATTCTTTGTCTGAGTAAAAAATAAAACCCACCCGACCCCATCAAGCCCCTCTGTCTCTCCCAGCCTCTTGCGCACATCCCCCCCCTCCCTTTGTTTTTTGTCTCCTTAAAAGGTGGCCTTGTTTCTTAAATTCTCTCTCTCTCTCTCTCGCTCTCTGTCTCTGTCTGTCTCCCTCTCAGTCTCTCTCTCTCTCTCTCTCTCTCC
>NC_137615.1:42724937-42807437 GCF_963280865.1 Gymnoscopelus braueri
TTGAAATGTATATAGAAGTGGTTACTGTATATTTGTAATAATAATCTAAATCTACAGAGTAACTAGTAACTAAACTTTTTAAATAATTATAGTGGAGTAAAAGTACATTTGCCTCTGAGATGTAGTGGAGTAGAAGTAAAAGTACTGAAAATTGGAAACACTCCAGTAAAGTAAAACATACCTCAAAGTTGTACTTAAGTACAGTACTTGAGTAGTACTTAGTTACTTTACACCACTGGCAGAGAGATAAAGTAGTGACCCACCTCTACATAAGTGTTAGTTTAACGTGCGCAATGTAACTCAAATGGACCCGTAAGGGTCTGCACATTCTCAGAGTTACAAATGTGTGTTTGATTTTGGAATTCCACATCTGCGAGGGCAAAAAAAGAAGGAGCGCTAATTGCTGCTGATCACACGTTCCAGAGCATTAATTTGACCCTGAACGTGTAAAAACAGACCCATACATTTGCACTGTCTTTACCAGAGGTCCTCAAACTTTTTCATGTCAAGGACGCCCACATTGAAATGTATTTGGCGGCGGATCCCCCAAAATCTGAAAAGGTTTTGCCAGTGACCCCCAGAAGAAGATTTATGTTAAAAATCTAAATTATTCAAGATTTTTCATTAACATAAAAAAAATAGCAGATGTACAAACTTGACCTTGTAGATCTGCTATTTTTGAATAGCCAACGTATATGGATGAAGTGTTTAAAATGATTGTGATGCTATATTGGCAAATTTTGCTGGGGACCCCCTGGAACCACCCCAAGGACCCCTGGGGGTCCCCGGAGCCCACTTTTGAGAACCACTGGTCTATACTGTGAACAAGGTTTGGATTCATGACATAAATGAAGACATGAAGGAGTGAAAAGTCTCAAATACACTTTGTTTTATGATCATACATTCACTCGATACATTGAATAAACATTAGCCCTCACTTATTACAGTATTAGGTTCTTTTACACACTCAACGAGATAGACGCCACCTTATGCTTGCGTACGTACATGCCCCATGTTCATACAGTTATTGATTTACTATTGTTACCTTATTATTGATTGTCGCCCTCTCTCAGACAGTCTAACAAGTGGTATATTTGTTAACGTATTCAGCAAAGAATGCCACATTATGCGGGCTGAAAATGTGTGCTTTTTCATCCTCCTGTACTGTAAGTGTCCTTAAAAAAATGTGCTTTTCAGTTTGCACTGAATAAAATGAACTGCAGCACTACAAACTCATAGCTTGACAGAATGTCATATCATATTAAAAGCTTATTTGGACCAAGAGTAGTATTAAAACAATTGTGCTCCAAAAAAATATGCTTGCTCTAATCAACATCTTTGGCATTTTTTCCCCCTACATTCTGTGAGGAGCTGCTGCTAAAACACGATGTCTCTTTAGCTGTAGATCAAGTCCCACGTTAGAGGAAAACAGAAGAGGACTTTGAAATGAGATCGTTCTTGGCATCCTGGCAGTGGGCTGCTGTTGTTGTAATTCCTTGCTCCGTCCACCGGGAGGCAGAAGTGGTTTGTGACAGACCCTTACAGCTATTGTTGAGTTCATAGCTGCTGTAAAGGAGATACAAAAAAAATACTATAGTGGTCTTTTCCTCTGGCTCGGCGACATGAAAGGGTTACAAAGGCACAATGGTACACTAGAATGAACTGAGAATAACGAGACAGCTTGAGCAACAATCCGTCCAAACCCTCAGGCTTGGCCAGGCCCTCAAAAAAAACCAACCACTCAACTCCACATCATTGTACCGACATATAGTCCCCTGGAGCCCATTTTGTGTCATTAATTAAGTAGAATAAAGCCCTTCATTCAAACCAAGGCACCATTGCGGCATAAAGTATAAGAAATGGAAGTCATGAGGATAGATATTGGAAATAAAAACAAAAAAAAAGTCTCTCTCTTCACCCATTCAATCCGGGAACGCATCTCTGTCATTTTAGATTTCTTTGGCTATTCAAAAATAGCAGATCTACAAGCTCATAGCGCGGCACCGAGTGCCGCGCTATGAGCTTGTAGATCTGATATTTTTTGAAAAACCGTGAACATTTTTGCAAATCTTTGAGAATATATATATTTTTAAGCGAACATTTGTAACTCAAATCTTTGCTTCTGGGGGGGTCCCTGGAACAACATATTTGACAAATGTTCGCTTTAAAACATATATATTCAAGTTTTTGAACACATTTTCAAGATTTTTCCTCTCTCTCTCTTTCTCCGTTTGTTGTTCACATGACGGAGCAGCACTGACAGGCCTTGCGCTTGGGCGCTCCTTGCCCCTCCTCTTGGCCGGGGGAGGAGGCTGCGTTCCCCTTCTCTCCCTCCTCCTCCGCCGGGGCTTTCAGTGCGTTCAGAGGGATGTCCTGAAACACTCCCTCGTGGGCCGACGGGTCCTTCAGGTCTCCGCCGTTGGACTGCAGGAGTCCCGGCTCCGAGCCGGCGCCCCCGGCGGGCCCCAGCACCTTCTCCTCCCCGTCGTCGGTGATGATGACGCGCTCCACGGTGAGGGCGTGGTCCTCCCGGCCCGGGGAACCGCCCTCCTCGTCCTCCTGGCCGTCGGCGTAGCCCATGAACGTGAGCGTGACGGGGCCGTCCTCCATCCGGTACTCCGCCCCGGTGTACTCGGCGTCGTCCGCCGTACCGACGATCTCTCTCACCACCACCGCCACGCCGCCGTCCTCCTGTTCCGCCTCCTCTGCCTCATCGTCGTCGCCTCCTCGGGGCCAGGAGGAGGAGGCCCCCCCCGTTCCCGGCTCGGCCCCGAAGCGAAGGCCCGCGGAGCCGTCCGAACGGCCTCTGTTTTCCTCTACCTTCATGTCTTCCGGCCGCGGCGTGACGGTGACGTCGTCCAGCAGGACTCTCATGCCCACGCCGTCCACCGCGCTGAGGATCTGTCCCAGCTCCTCGGCCGAGGGCTGGCCCGCCCCCGCCCCGCCCACGGCGTGGACGCTCTTCCTGCCGTCGTCGAACACCGGGACGGTCATGTCGGCGCCGGAGCCGGGCTCCGCCGACACGGGCGCCACCGAGCGCACGACGGTGGCGCCCGTCTTGGGGTCCCTCTCGACCTGGACCGCCACCATGCCCAGCACTGCAACGCAAAGGGAACAAAGATGAAGAAGAGGCTGTGTGTTGTCGTGCAAAACTGGTGTTATTATTGCGAGAACCCTTCAGGAGATTATGGGTCTTAGTTGGCTTCAATTAAGTTTGAAGCCGAGGTCACAACTCGTATTCTTAAATTAGAGCGCTAGATGTGAGGACACGAGCTCTCGAGGGAAAAATGCACATCAATAATCCTATTGTCACTCCGATAGATATTCCATTTAAATGTATTCATAGTCCAGGATAAGACCTCATTTGTATCTAATGAAACTGGCTCTAAATATACTGTGTCCATTAACCACTTGAACCCTAGTGTCCCTATTGTGTGGGCGGTGAACCTTCTGCGAAAATAGCCGTTCTACAGCTTGTAGATCGACTATTTTCGGTAGATATAAGAAGATATTTGGTTAAGAGGGGAAAAAAGGAGCGGACCTTGTATTGAGCCCTGGGGGAACCCCGGTCAACTAAGTCTATAGCCATAAATAAAAGACAAAGCCCCATGAAAGTTAATGCAAGAACAGTGTTCTCTTAGACCTGATGTCAGTGGTGTGACGGCTAAGACGCTTGCCTCGGAGCTACACACAGGCTGAGTGGACACTTGTACTTCTCTTCCTACCTTCAGAAACAGACGAGTGCTCTCTCTGTCTCTCGTGTCACTACAGAGCTACATGGGCAACAGCAGTGCATTCTTTCTAGTTTTTTTTCCTTTCTACCGCCACTAAGTCTATCGCTTAACCCATTTAGACCGGGAACGCAGCTGTGTCATTTTAGATTTATTTGGCTATTCAAAAATAGCAGATCTACAAGCTCATAGCGTGGCACCGAGTGCCGCGCTATGAGCTTGTAGATCTGCCTGAGGACTGCTTGATGAGCTTGTAGATCTGCTTGTAGATCTGCTTGATCTGCTTGTAGATCTGCAAATCTTTTTTTTTAAGCGAACATTTGTAAAATATTTTGTTCCAGGGACCCCCAGAAGCAAGGATTTGAGTTACAAATGTTCGCTTAAAAATATTATATATATTCAAAGATTTGCAAAAAAAAACACGATTTTTCAAAAATATCAGATCTACAAGCTCATAGCGTGGCACTCGGTGCCGCGCTATGAGCTTGTAGATCTGATATTCTTGAATAGACAAAGAAATCTAAAATGACAGAGATGCGTTCCCGGATTGAACGGGTTAAGTCCTCCCGTAGACATGAAAAATGTAACGGACAGAAATAACAAAGTGGTCTAAATATAACATTGCGCTGGCTGGCGCGCTTCACTCCGGCTTCATCGTTAACTCGTACCCTGAAGGTAGAACGACCACAGAGGCGGCGGGCATGGGGAATAAAAAAAAAAAAAAACACAGGGCTCTCGTTTGACAGAGAAGGTTAGAGAGTCCAGACAAAAGTAAAACATTAAATAATATGCTGTCAGTACTGAGACTCACTCCCCTTTCTCTGACACAGTCTGAAAATGCACCTCTTCAGATGCCACCTCCCCCCCTATAGCACCGCCCTCTCCCTGTATCCCCTCTTGTCATCTTTTGATAGATGCTATGCAGATACAGTGTTGGTTTGATTGATTGATTGAATACTTTATTAACAGTTTGCAAAATAGTACAGAGGTGCAATAATGCTAAAAGGATAACGCAAAAAAGTCAGAAGGGGTTGTTTCCATTATGGTCCTATGTATTCAATTCATCAAGACAAATTGTTGCGTGTTTTATTTGTTAGTTGGGTGTGTTTCGCTTGACCGCAAGTGTTACTGATGTTATTTAGACAGTACTGTATGTTGTTTAGACAGATGCTAGGTTTGATGTTTTTCTGGTATACAGTAGTTCCTTTGAAGCATTACGTTGTTGCCTTTGCACACTCCATTATGTGACTATTGTTTGTTAACTAGGGTTCATGCTTACTCTGCTTACTCTGATTTCGCACTTTTAAGTCGCTCTGGATGAGAGCATCTGCTAAATGCCTGAATGGTCAATCGTAATCGCCAAAACCTGTACTTCTCCAAGCACACCCTCTCCATGGGTCAATGATAATGCCAATACGGATCTGTGTCATTTTAAGATTTCTTTGGCTATTCAAAAATAGCAGATATACAAGCTCATAGAGTGCCGCGCTATGAGCTTTTAGATCTGCTTTTTTTTTTTAATCTTGAAAATTTGAGCATTTTTTTTTTTTTATGGATTTAAAAAACATTTTTTTAATCGACCTCAGGTCTTAATGGGTTAATTCACAATCGTAGACGATGGTCTTATATTGAACGTGAAATACGGGGCTATATGACAGTAATGGTCCACTTATTGCTGTGGGGCGGTCTTCCTGTTGTTCGATATTTTACCCGATCGGTGAAATGGACGGGGAGTCCATCTCTAGCTACAGTGTGTGTGTGTGTGTGTGTGCATCTCTTACTCTACCATATAGTGTTTGTGTTTTCTGTTCGGTTACCTGATCGCCCGTCCTGCCTGCTCTCACGGTACATCCTCTCTGTCGTCTGGAGTGGGTCTTCAGCTGCGGCGATCACTAGAGAGGAGAAGAGCCAGAGATGTAACAGTATGGTGTAACTCTAAAGGTCCTTACACACCGGGGCGATTTTTTTCATGCGAATAATACGTTTTTTTTTAAAAACCTTATAAAGTCAATGCAAGCTTCCACACCAGTTTTGCGGAGCAAAAAAAGCGTCTTTAAATTATTCGGAACGAGTCAGAATTTTGCGTATATTTGCATGTTTGCCGGTGTGTAACCGCCTTAACACTTTACCTGCCAATCACGAGTATAACCGTTGATGAAAAATACACCCGTTTACTGCCAAAAAAATCCATCCACGAGTATAACCGTTTTTCTTTTTTTTTTCAATTTATCCACACAGAACCAGAGATATCACGATCCAAAGATTTCTAGCTCCATTCACTCCTTGGTTAACTTATTACTTTAAAATCCTGTATCTCGGCTCCTGTGTAAAAAAAAATTAAACACTGGCACTGGGGGAAGTAAAATAAAAAAAACCCTCTGGCAGGGAGTGTGAAAATGGACCCATACAAAACGGAACCACAAACCAAACATGGAAAATAAATAGACCCGTTATTAACCACTTAAACCCAGTGCCGGATTATCCATGGCATTTAGTGGTGCTTAACCCATTTTGGGCGGGAACCCCTTTTTGTAACTGTACCTTTCAGGACGGGAACCCCTTTTGGGGTTCTTGTTGCTATGCACAGTGTATAGCAACATGCATTTTTTGTAATTTTTGAATAAATATTTGAAGTTTTTCAGAAAACTTAGGTCAGGATTTCAGCCTCAGGTCTTAATGGGTTAAGCCCCACAGGCCGCAGCCTGCAGGGCCTTGAGTGAATTATCTCAGAGGCGTCAATTGGGTATGGCAGGGTATTGCAGCTGCCATACCCTGGCTCCAGGGGGGGAAAAAAAAGTACTTTTAAAAATAAATCCATGAATTCATTGGGAGTTTATTTTTGTTTTGTTAAGAAGAGCTAAACCAGCAGATTTTAATATGGGTTTAACATGACACCCGACGCAAATAACCACAAAAGACTCGGAAAGAATCGCCCCAAAACGCACGCCCGCCATACCTTGGCTTTTGCTGAACTGACGCCACTGCTCTCGAAGTTAAACTATTGTAACACTCAGGACGTATATCCCAGTATAGGACAATGATAGTGGACTAGTGAGCGTACAGAAGCATTCAACTCTTAGTGCTGCACACATATTGCATGCAGAATGTCTGTTATGTCATGCCAGCTATGTTAGAGCGCTCTCCCAGCTGTGTCTCCATTCTGTACAGCATGTTTTCAGTAGTATCCCACAGACGAAGCCTCGGTTGCCGTAAAGCACAGTATCTTTTGCAAACATTATCACATTGAAACATTATATTCAGTGGTGGAAAAAGTACTCCGATATTTTACTTAAGTAAAAGTATCAATACTGCAACATCCGCCGTTACAAGTAAAAGTCCAGAATTCAAAATTTACTTGAGTAAAAGTACAAAAATATTGGTATCAAAATGTACTTAAAGTACCAAAAGTAAAATATTTGAAAATAGCAGATTGTTGCGACGCGTTGTGAGCTTGTAGATCGGCTATTTTCAAATAGCCTATGTATAAAATAGGGCTAAAGTGGTTCATGTATGTTTCATAATATCATAATCTATATCTGAAAAATAACTAGTAGGTAGTTTTCAAATAATTTGATAATAATAATAATTGTAGTGGAGTAAAAGTACAATATTTGCCTCTGAGATGTAGTGGAGTAGAAGTAAAAATATTGGAAATTGGAAATACTCAAGTAAAGTACAAATACCAAAACATTTTACTTAAGTACAGTACTTAAGTAAATGTACTTAATTACTTTCCACCACTGTAAGACCAAAAAGACCAAACGAGGCTGACCAATTAGTACAAACACAAACACAGCTAACGAGACGTGTGATTCGGCTGACTTTTCACTCCCTCTTACCTTGTCTCAGGAGATCCTCGTCAACGTCGGCCTACGGGGTGGGGAGGAGAGACAGTTTTTAGGTGCTCGCCAAAGTCAGAAAGTTAGCGCCGGTTAGCCACTCTACGACCTTAACCCCCCCCCCCCCCCCTCCACCACCACTACTGCGCCCCCCGCCACCCCCCCCCCCCTGCTCATGAGCTTCACGCCCTGCCATAAATATTTCAGTCGCCATCAGCAAAGCCGTTCAGAGACTCACAGCCTCGGAACCCCCCCGTCGCGCTAAGAGGTCCTTTATTTTACCCGTCAGCCATTCCAATCTCGCCGCCACGGCGAGTCAGTCACAAAGTGTGAGCTAAATATGGGCCGTGTACAGTTGAGTGGAGCATTTGGTGAATGTGAGAGTTCAAGTGGCGTGTACCATGGGCTTAATGCAGTTCACTGCACAGTACAGTACAGTACAGTAAAGTATGTGCTGGCCCAGCCATTACTCACTGAGGTTGGGTTCTCGCTGCTAAAGGTGGACCGTCTTCTCTTTTGGAAATGGGAACATTTCTGTAAGAGTTTACGTAAATATAATAGATGCTTAACCCATTCAATCCGGGGAAGCATCTGTGGCATTTTTAGATTTCTTTGGCTATTCAAAAATAGCAGATCTACAAGCTCATAGCGCGATTTTTGAAAAAACGTGAAAATGTTTCCAAATCTTTGAATATATATTTTTTAAAGGGAAAATTTGTCAGTCAAACATCACACTACCAGACAATTGTGAGCCATGAGCTCTGTCCACAACCCCTTCACGAAAATAGCAGATCTACAAGCTCGCAACGCGGCACCCGGTTTAAATGGGTTAATAGAAATTATAATGTCTATAGTTATGGTTTTCAACACATGCACGCAGTGTTGCCAGATTCTGTGAGAGAAACAAGCAACCAGGTCTAGGAAAACCAGCCCAAAAGAAGCGACTATGGGCCACATGAGCACTTTAACATATGCATCAGCTATTTGAAAATAGCCGATCTACAAGCTCACAACGCGTCGCAATGCGACGCGTTGTGAGCTTGTAGATCGGCTATTTTCAAATACAATCTTGCAGGGACATTATAATAAGCAGATCTGGCAACCCTGCATGCACGTGCGAGAGGTACACCCGTGTGGGAAACACCCAGATGAGTGCCAGATCGAGAGCTGTGTTTGTATTGTACCAGATAGTGTGCGTGTGCGTGCGTGCGTGTGCGCGCGTGTGTTGTACCTGATAGTGGTTGTGTGTGCTGCTGAATGGATGTGTGTTTTGGCTGGGAGGGGCTGTGCTCTCGTGTTCTCTGACATCTGCCGTCTCCGCTCGCTCCTCGGGCGTCTGCTGGCACTCGCTCGCCTCTCTGGTACGCAAATGGCATGCGGGTGCGCACGCACACACACACACACACACACACACACACACACAACACACACACACACACACACACACACACACACACACACACACACACACACACACACACACACACACACACACACACACACACACACACACACACACAAACAAATAAACATACACACGAGAGAGAGAGAGTGAAAAGGTGACACATGGTATCATATAAGTTGTATGAAACTAAAACATGGAATTATGAACCATAGATCTGGGTATAAAGCCTGGTACTGTAAGTAACTTATACCCCATAGTACGACCATGTCTCGTACTCAGTTCTTGTCTTGCCGACACCGCCGTACGGTGGAGTATAAATTACTTCCAAAGCCGTGAGGATTACGTAAGCGTGCGGCGAATATAGCACACGGCATCGAATGATGGCTGGTGTTCTCAGCGCCCAGCGCGTCCCGAATACTTTCCACTACTAGTGTACGGAGTTCAGTGTGTAGAGATGCACTGAAACGTGTGCTTTCACTCTGTACCAGGACCCCCATTATAATATAATGGGGGTCCTGGTACAGAGTGAAAGCACACGTTTCAAAATATTTTGAGAGGGGGCCAAATACATATTACATATTAAATACATATTATGTATTTGGCCGCCGACCCCCCTCTCAAAATGTTTTGTTCCAGGGACCCCCAGAAGCAAAGATTTGTGTTAAAAACTGATTTTTACGATTTTTCAAAAATAGCAGATCTACAAGCTCATAGTGCGATCTGCTATTTCTGAATAGCCAAAGTATATAGTATAATATGGTTAAAGTGGTTAAAATTATTGTGATGCTATATTAACTAATTATGCTGGAGACCCCCTGGAACAGGTCTTAATGGGTTAAGATTTATACTGGAGTATACTGGAATGAAGGCGTGTGTAAATGTCTCACTCTGGTGTGTCCTGTAGAGGATCAGGGGTCTCGGGCCCCTCGGCCACTGCAGACGCGGGGACAGGAGGTGGAGGTGGCTCACTTAACCACTGTTCCCTCAAGCATTTCCTCTGAGAGAGAGAGAGAGAGAGAGAGAGAGAGAGAGAGAGAGAGAGAGAGAGAGAGAGAGGGGAAGGGGGGTGTTCATTTGTAGATATCTATCTTATTGAACTAAACATGTTTGCTGCAGAGCTCATATTCTTCATGTTGCAATCCTTAAAGATCCCTCGCTAGTAATCCTTATATGCCTTAATATATTATAATTGTCCTCTACAAGTAACTAAAATTAAAAATGAAAAACACCTTAAATATTTTATTTATTTTAAAACAGTTAATCTTTTACTCAAGAGGGACTTTGCCCGTCGCACGTTGATGATGTCATTTGTCCATGTGAGGTTCAGCCCTGCATATGTTTAAAATATTGATTTGATGCTCATATTAACCTGAGGAAGTGTTAAGTTGTTTTTTATTTGCACATGCATTCATCATCAGCTTGTGACGTGCATTGTCCCGCTTGAGTAAAAGCTCATCTATTCCTAAAATAAATAAAATATCTAAGGTGTTTTTAATTTTCAATTTTAGTTATAGAGGGCAATCACAATGTATCAAGGCATGTAAGGCTTATTATATTAGCCAGGGGTCCTTTTAAAGGTGCACTATGTAAGTTTTAATATACCCTAACATACAGATTGGATAAAATAACGTTTTAGTCATTAAAATAAATAGCACGTAAGGCTCCAGGGTCCCCTCTCAGAGCCCCCACACATTTCTCCCCTTATTCCACCAACATTTATTTCAACATCCCTTTAGCCCATTAAGACCGGGAACGCATCTGTGTAATTTTTTAGATTTGAGCTAAAAAAACATTATTTTACACTTTGGCTATTCAAAAATAGCAGATATACATGGGTACATGGCCAAATACATATCATTTTGGGGGTCCTTGTCGTGAAAAAGATTGAGAACCACTGCCATAGAAACATAGGTTTTTCAGAAAACTGTTAGGATTTAGGGGACATTTTTTAAATCGGCTTCAGTCTTAAAGGGTTAATAAATGACCCCCATATCGATCTTCGCGGTATATTTCATCCAGGACCCGACGCAAAAAAATCCCATCACAAATCCACGGTTGGGAACAAATGGCCAAGGCCATTTCTTCCTCACGCATGAGTCCTCCTGTCTCTATCAGTATAGTGTTCATTCAGCACAGAGGCTGCAGGGAGCAGACAGAGTCAGTGCCTTTGGGGGGGCCACAGTCTGCCTGCTGTCTGAAGGGTGACACTGAAAAGGTGTCTCCTAGCCTCTGTGGTTCTCAAACTTTTTCATGCGAAGGACCCCCAAAAATGATACATGTTTGTCCACGGACCCCCGTCTCATACTTTGTGACAGTGACCTCCAGAAGCAAAGATTTGTTCGCTTTAAAAAATATATATATATTCAAAGATTTGCTAAAGGTTTGCACAAATTCTCACGATTTTTCAAAAATAGCAGATCTACATGCTCGTAGAGGCACTCGGTGATCCACAAGCACGTTTCGAGTTTGTGGATTTGCTACTTTTACTGCTTTTGAACAGTGGTGGAAAGTAACTAAGCACTGTACTTAAGTAAAACATTTGTTTTACAAAACATACATTAACCACTTCAGCCCTATATACATTTTGGCCATTTGAAAATAGCAGATCTACAAGCTCACAATGCGTCGCATCGCGACGCATTGTGAGTTTGTAGATCTGCTATTTTCAAATTGCTATTTTCAAATTGCTATTTTCAAATTGCATGATTTGCATACATTTGAAAACTTGTGAAATGGGACATTCTGCATAATGAGTTCTTTCTACTTTTGGTACTTTTAAGTACATTTTGATACCAATACGTTTGTACTTTTAGTCAAGTCAATTTTGAATTCTGGACTTTAACTTGTAACAGAGCATTTCTACATTGCAATATTGATACTTTTACTTAAGTAACAAATGTGAGTACTTTTTCCACCACTGCTTTTTGAATTTTGAATCCTGAAAAGTAACAGTTTTGGACATATCCACCCGACGGAGACGACATGTCATGTATGCACGTCACGAGGACACGGCGTGAGCTGAAGCCCATGGTGTCTATTTGCAGATGTTTCTCAAAGCATGGCCGGTCTGCTGGAGAGGGTGATGCAATACCGTGGTAACTGTTAGAGCCATGGGATTGATGGGGAAAGATTGTTTTAAACTTAAAGCAACTAGTAAAAAGTGGAGATGTTCTGTTCTGTGGCAAACAATAGAAGACTGGTTGTTACTGGTTCAGTTCCCAGTGACCAACAATAGAAGACTGGTTGTTACTGGTTCAGCTCCCAGAGACCAACAATAGAAGACTGGTTGTTACTGGTTCAGCTCCCAGAGACCAACAATAGAAGACTGGTTGTTACTGGTTCTGCTCCCAGTGACCAACAATAGAAGACTGTGGTTGTACTGGTGGTCACCTCCCCGTGGTCAACAGACAACATGCTTAGTTAAATGTGCATGTGTGCGTGAGCTTGTAGATAGATAAGCTTGTAGATAGATAAGTCGGTTATTTCCACCTCTCTCAGCATGGAAACGACTGTGACGATTATGCAAGAATAATTGCGATTATCTCAAATAAATTGCGATTGGGCGATTATGTAGTCATTGCGACACAGGCCTAATCGTTTCTAGTGTGTGTGTGTGTGTGTGTGTGTGTGTGTGTGTGTGTGTGTGTGTGTGTGTGTGTGTGTGTGTGTGTGTGGGTGGGTGGGTGTGTGTGTGTGTGTGTGTGTGTGTGTGTGTGTGTGTGTGTGTGTGTGTGTGTGTGTGTGTGTGTGTGTGTGTGTGTGTGTGTGTGTGTGTGTGTGTGTGTGTGTGTGTGTGTGTGTGTGTGTGTGTGTGTGTGTGTGTGTGTGTGTCTGTGTGTGTGTATGCGTGCATACTGTAGGTGTGTGTGTAACAATTAATTGATGTGTTTTTGTATATATATGCGTGCGTGCGTGGCATACGTGGTGTGCGTGCTTGTGCAAATATATATATTATATTTGTGTGTGTGGGGTGTGGGTGCCACACATGTGTCTGCGTACGTGTGCGCGTGTCTCTCCGGCATGTGCACACGTGAGCCGTGAACATAGCCCCACCAGCGTGGTCCTTCACACGTCGGTTTTCGAGGTACAGCCCCCCCCCCCACACAGAGAGCCAAGCTGTGACTAATCAGAATATTAGAGCAGAGGTGACATTCAGGTGAGCGATTAGGTACAACAGCCTGACGGTGAATAAATGCCCCCCACCTCCTCAGGCCTGTAGCATTACGGACCATTTGTGTGGGCGACCAACTGTGGAAATAATGCCTGCTGGGTTTATCCCATTAAAAGGGATAGTTCACCCAAAATAAATACTTTTTTTCTATCGATTAGTTACTCCATGGAGAGTTGAATTCACATATATATCTTTTTTTTGTCGCATTCCTAAGGCAGTAATCTGAACACAAATCATGAACATTTCGTGCAAATATTTGAATATATATATATATATATATATTTTTAAAGCGAACAATTGTAACTCAAATCTTTGCTTCAGGGGGTCTGAGGCCAAATACATATCATTTTGGGGGGTCCTTGACATGAAAAAGTTTGAGAACCACTGATACTATAGCAACATACAGTAAGTGTTTCAGAAAACTGTTGTAGGATTTAGGATTTTAGAAGACATTTGTAGAATCGGCCTCGAGCTTGCGGATCTGCTACTTTTGATGCTTTCGTGTGACGCTGTAGTATGATCAAGTAGGGCGTCAATTTATGTGTGCTTGTAGATCGGCTAATAGCCAATGCAGTATATATAGGTTTAAAATACGCATGTTTTCCTAATAGTTGCTTCTTTTGGGCTTGTTCTCATAGTCCTTGTTGCTTAATTCTCTCGCAAAATCTGGCAACACTACACTCCACTGCTGCAGAGGGCACCGCCATGGAATGAGTGAAGTAACACATTTCTAATCACTGACGAACAGAACAGGCTTGATGCCGTAATTGAGAACAGCGCTGGGCTTTGGTGGCTGGGCTGAACTGTAGAGAATGAGATATAATAGTAAATCCAGTTAAAAGGCTCAGCGACTCCACCCAGGTTATTTAACCCATTAAAACCCGAGGCCCATTCTACAAATACCTTCAAAATCAGTGGTTCTCAAACTTTTTCGTTTCAAGGACCCCTCCAAAATGATGTATTTGGACCCCCCCCCCCACCAGATTTTTTGGGTGAAATTTAAAGCAAATCTTTGAATATATAAGCAATTTTTTTTAACTCCAATATTTGCTTCTGGGGGTCCCTGGAAACAAATATTTTGAGATGGGGGTCCGTGGCCAAATACACATAATTTTGGGGGTCCTTGACATGGAAAAAGTTTGAGCACAACTGATATAGCAACCAAACAACAAAAAATATATGTATTTGGCCGCAGACCCCATCTCAAAATATGTTGTTCCAGGGACCCCCCCAGAAGCAAAGATTTGAGTTAAAAATGTATGAATATATATATTCAAAGATTTGCAGACGTTTTCATGATTTAAAAAAAAGAGCAGATACAAGCTCATAGCCGAGTGCCGTGCTATGAGCTTGTAGATCTGCTACTTTTTAAATAGCCAAAGTATGAAATAATGGTTGAAGTGGTTACACAGATGTGTTCCGTGGTTTTAATGGGTTAAGCTAGGCGTGGGCCAACAAGCCAGAGCCAGCAGGTCATAGATCTCGGCACGCTGCCACTAAGGGCGGGAGAAACCGCTGATAGATTTATCTAGCTAACACCACCCCTCTCTAACCACTTAGAACAGAACAAGAGCTGACACTGGCCAACAGAAACCACAGATGTAAATGTTGGCATTATTATGTTAATGTTCGTCTCTCCACCCCCCCCCCCCCCCCCCAGAAGGGCCTAAAACCTAGAGCTTTGTTTACAAATCAATTTAAACTGTTGAATGATTGTAACATGGGTATCTGTTATAATGATAAGAAGGTTCTTAAACATTCAAACTTTGTTTATATGAAAACAAAATGTTGACACACCAACAAAAAAAAATAAGGGTCTTTTTAAAACAGGGTACAGGGTTTCAAGTAGTCACAAAATATTTTCAGTGATCACCGTCCTCAAGGTGATCCCCTCATTACACACATAGAGGTCTCGTACAATCGGGGGGAAAAAATTTAAAACATTAGGTAATCCGTTCCATAGTTGCAGCCAGTTGAAAATAGTCGAAAATAGTCAAAAATACATATTTTAGAAAAAAAGTACACAGGAGCCGAGATACAGGCTTTTGAAGTCATAAGTTAACCAGGAAGTGGATTGGAGTCTAAATCTTCGAAAAATGATATCTCCTGGTGCTGAGAAGAAAAAAAAAAGATTTTTTTTAAAAAAAAAATCCCCAAAAACGGTCATAACCGTTTTTGGCACACAACGCATGGCTTCTCAAAAACGGTCCGGACCGTTTTTGGCACTCAATGTGTTAAAGCAGCATTATGTAACTTTTTAATGAATAAAATGTAGTTTCGTCCAAACTGTATGATAGAGTATGTTAATACAATATAACTTAAACGATTGGTGTGGTTGTATTTGGTCTCCCTGCTCTTCTATTGAGACATTTAGATCATGTCAAAGGTCATGTCTCACCTAGACACAGGATCTGACACAAACAAGATTAAAAATTTCCCCTCAGCAAGTAGGCAGGCTCTATTAGCTCAATGGTAATTTTTTTTTTAAATAATCAGCACTTGTGCAGAGACCCGGGTTCAAATCTTGGGGTAGAAGAGGAATGTTACATTCAATGTTAGCTTTAAGTGTGATTTCAAAAAGTCCCTACACGAGGAACCTTTTTGCTGATTTGGAGATGAAGAGGCACAATTAAAACAACACTGAACGAATCCACGCGTAGGATTAAAAAATTAAAATGGTGTGAATCATTCTTTCTTTCTTTAGCCAAAAGAGCTGCTATGGTTTCCTGCCTCAGAGAAACCGAAAGTGCAGATATCTATATTTTCATACATCACAAACACACTTCTGTGTTTGTAGAAACTGCACTGACATTTCAACTGCCACCCCCTCTGGCACCTACGTATCCTAAACTAGACAACACACACACAAGTTTCTAGGGCTGCCAGTCACCATTATGACACGTGGCGATTATCGTCATACAAATAATTTCCATTTAACGATTTAGTTTTGTGGCTTTTAGGCTTTGTGAGAAAAAAGTTGCTGATTTGACAAAAACTTCAAATAGTCTACACAAAGAAATGACAATGACAGATACCAATAATCCCAAATAAATATTGTTATATTATGGCCAAAATATGCCATATTAAATATTTATTTACTCAAAATGTGTTACAAAATAGTCGAAATAGCTGATCTATAAGGTCACAACGCGTCGCAACGTGACGTGTTGTGAGCTTGTAGATAGATAAGTCGGTTATTTCCACCTCTCTCAGCATGGAAACGATTATGCAAGAATAATTCCGATTATCTCAAATAAATTGCGATTGGACGATTATTATGTAGTCATTGCGACACAGGCCTAATAGTTTCTAATTATTGGTTTGGACCCCACGGTGTGTGACAGAATACAGACCTTCTCCTGGGCCAATTTCAACCATTCGTCTTCGTTCTCTCTCTTCTGTCTCTCCTCCTCTTCCAGCTGCCGACGTCGCTCCTGGTTGAGAGACGGACAAAACTTTGAAATGAGAGAGGGGGGGACGGGGACAAACCAGTGTTGATTTTGACAGCACTTTTTGATTTAGTTTTAGTCAAAGTCTTTTGAATTAAATTCCATTTAGTTTTAGTCATATTTTAGTCATCTGAAAAGTTTTACTTTTAGTCAAGTTTTAGTCGACTAAATCTACAGTTGATTTAGTCGACTATAATGTATTTTGGCGGGCCTCGATGGCGTCGTACTGCGACGCGTTGTGGGCTTGTAGATCTGCTATTTTCAGAGCGCAACAACTGAGCGCAACCAAGCATTAAAATGACTTGTCTTAGTTCTACTGGGTCTCTTCTCCACTATAGTACCTCCCTAACATTTTTGCCTAGTTTTTATTATCTTATCTTAGTTTTAGTCATCATAGCTTAGTTTTTATTTAGTTTTCGTCAGTGAAAAAAGGCAGTCGACGAACATTTCTCGTCATAGTTTTAGCAGAAACAAAGAAGGCAAGCGTTTTGTAAGACTTCATTCGTCTCTCTCCCGTCTCACAGCAGGAGACGCGTTCCACCCACCACCCACAACCACCGAGAGAGTGTGTGTACTGAGAAACACAAGAAAGTTCCACTTGTGTTGTCTTTCACAATGACGTTCGAATAACTTTCCATTTAGAAGTCTTCTCTAAAAATGTGTTTTGAAAAATCGACGGGTTTCCCCGACGAGGCCGTTTGAATGCAGTTTACGGAAACGCCACAGTCGTAGCGAGATCCACAAATGAACCAGTGAGTTGGTTGTGCTTAACGGTGTTGTCTCTGTGGCCTGTGGTAAAAACCGCCGTACAGAAAAATCCACAGTGTTCATTTAACTCTGAGAGTGTGCAAACGGAACCAAATAGACACGTAAAAGGTCTGTAACTCGGAGAGCATACAAATGGAACCATGCGGACCCTTTCGGTTCCGTTTGGTTCCGTTCATATATAACCGGGAAAGTATCTGTGTCATTTTAGATTTGAACCATATTTTATACTTTGGCTATTAAACAATAGCAGATCTACAAGCTCATAGTGCGTCACTTCGTGCTGCGCTACGAGCTTGTAGATCTGCAAAAAAAAATTATCTTGAAAACTTGCAAATCTTTGAATATATATATTCACATTTTTAACTCAAATCTTTGCTTCTGGTCCCTGGGACAAAATGTTTTCAGATGGGGGGGTCCGCGGCCAAATACATATAAGGTTGGGGGTTTTTGACATGAAAACGTTTGTGAACCACTGATACAGAAACATACGTTTTTCAGAAAACTGTGTTATGGATTTATAAGACATTTGTAGAATCGGCCTGAGGTCTGAATGGGTTAAATGTTCAGGTCAAAGTGCAGCAGTGATATCTTGGAGGGGAGGTCTCGGGATAAACTGTCACCACTTTTATCTTTACTGTACTGCATTCAAGGGTCTCTCCCCCCCCCGCACGCACACACGGTCAAAACCTCCCTTGTCTCCTTGGCTTCATGTCACGATGCAACACTTGTGACTTTATGCGTTTCAATCATTAATCGCCGTTACGTTCTCGGCCCCAATCTGCCTGATCCGTTTCATGCAGCTCACATTTAAAACTTGATGCATGAAAGGCACAGGCTGTTCTCTGTTTATCATGTGAGCAAATCACACTCGCCACGGTCGCTTATCTCTCTGACTTGAAATTACACAGCGGAACTTTTTTTTTGACATAATGTATAGAGAGAGAGATGCAGAGTAGCTTATTCACGCAACTTTTCAACACAATATACAGTGCACTCTACTGCAGAACAACATATCTTGTGGTTCTTTTTTTTTACAAGACTCAAATATAGATTGACTCAAATATAGATTGACTTCACATGCTCTATGTTCACTTCTTTGACAACAATATCACTACTTACCCCTCTGTAAAGTCCTGTCCGTATAAGACCCCTTTCAACAGACGCAAACTTTGTGGAGCTTTGTTTGGATTATATGTTTCAAATTTAAGACGGCGAATTGAACGAGCAGGGTTCGGTCCGACGTAAGCTCAGCTCAACAGGAGATCTGAGGCTGTGGGCCAACTGTTACTGCATCGACTGCGCCGAGTGTTTTCAAGATGAGCTCAGAACAGCTGTGGAAAGGGACGGGTCCCACCCACTTTTAAATAGAACTCTTTGGTTAACACCCCTCGGCAGTCACTGGTCCCTCAAGTCAAGGACTTCCTCTCAGTGAAAAGCGGTGAGATAGAGAGAGAGAGAGAGAGAGGCAGGAAACAGCCGCACAGAGTTGATAAAAATGTACATGAGTAACAGATAGGGGGGCCGTGGTACTGTATAGGTCAAGGGTTCACAAACTTTTCAGTGCCGCGCGACCCCCCCAAAATAATCATATTTGAACTGAGGACCCCCCCACCCTGACAAGCACTTGGAATCGTAGGCATTATATTTAGTTTGACTCGGTTCTACAGATAGATATTGTGAAACAAAATGTAAGAATTCAAATTGTTGCCTTTTTCTTAGGTAATATTTGACAGTTTGGCTAATGTTTGACCATTTTTTTATAATATACTGTAGTTTGTTGGTTACTTTTGATGTAGTACTTGTACTTAGTTTAAAAATGTTTCATTTTAGAGGTATTAAATATGTCTTAAAGTCCTTACATTGTCACTTTAGAGATGTAGACACCCTGTATACATACTGCATGTTGGTTTGTTTACGGTTGAGTGAGAAAACAACGTTGCACATTAAGCTAAGCATGGGGACCCCCCCTGGGTAAGTAGACACAGACATACGGAGCATGGGGACTTTTCAGGGGAAACCATCATGACTTTCAATATTACCTACAGGCAGGATTCGATTTCCATGAATCACTTAAGAGCTACTACTTCATCATATGACAAATAGCAAAAAATAGCAGATCTACAAGCTCACAACACATCGCAATGTGATGCGTTATGAGCTTGTAGATCTGCTATTTTCGAAATAAAAATGAGAATGTTTAAAAGGTTTTGAAGATACTTGACATTTTCTTTTTTTTAAATGGGTGCCACAGGGCTAATGTGGTTAACATAATGTTTTTATTACATCGTTAAATTGTGATATTAAATCAAACCTAAAGATCAAACATATCACACTCTACATTTCACTAAAGTTAATGCATATTTAATTCAGTCTGACCAGAAGCAGGATAAAACATATCCCCACTGCCCATAAAACAAATCAATGGCCAGAGGGTGGGATATCAAAACAGAGCCATCCCTCCCTGCCTATAGACCCTCATACTCCAGTCACAGCAATAACACTGAACAGTCTCCTGTTTGTCTGTTGAAGTTGTGATATAAACTTTACTCTGGTGCAGTGGCGTAAAGTAACTACAGTAAGTAGGCTACAATGACTCAAGCACTGTGTAAGTCCAATTTTGAGGTACTTTTACTTTACTGGAGCATTTCCAATTTCAATACTTTTACTTCTACTCCACTACATCTCAGAGGCAAATATTGCACTTTTACTCCACTATAATTATTTGAAAACTTTAGTTACTAGTTACTTTGCAGATATACATTATTATATTATAAAACACACATTAACCACTTTAGCCCTATTTTATGCATAGGCTATTTGACAATTGCAGATCTACAAGCTCACTGTGAGCTTGTAGATCAGCTATTTTCAAACATTTTATCACTTTTACTTTTGGTACTTTAAGTACATTTTGATGCCAATACTTTTGTACTTTTACTCAAGTAACATTTTGAACACAGGCCTTTTACTTGTAACAGAGTATTTCTACACGGTGGTATTGCTACTTTGACTTAAGTAAAATATCCGAGTACTTTTTCCACCACTGCTCTGGTGATGTCACTGGGGTAAAATCTTTGAATGTAAAAAAACCATTACCAAACCAGTCTTTGTTTCTTGGGCTTATGGCAAAGTAGCAATCTTGACTTCAGACAATATGAATCAGGTTGATGTAATGCTGGACGTAGACCATATGGACTTGCCAGGCTGGTGCTTGCCTATGAAGTGCATCATGGGAAATGTAGGAACAGAAAGAAAGGACGAAACAGACGGAATGTTTTTATTACATTTTTTTAACTTCCTGTTGATTTTGCTATTTTTATTAAGAATAAAACCCGTACTGGATTTGCGGATCCTGATCAGGATCTTCAAATAGTAAAATCAGCAGGAAGTAAAAAAAAAAAAACAGTAGAGCCTACTGGGTTTGGTGATGTTCTATACAGTGTTAATTTTGTTGACTAAAACTAAGAGACGATTTTGATATTTAGTCGACTAAGACTAGACTAAGATTAAACAATTTCAGAAGTCTAAAACAGGACTAAAACTAAATGGTGTTATTCAAAAGACTAAGACGAAGACTAATTCAGAATTTGCTGCCAAAATGAACAGTGGTTCTATATTGTCTGAATCAGCTTTGTTTGCGTTCGTTTATGTGCTAAAAGAGTGACTTTGAGAGCTGTTACACCGTACAATGTAAGTCAATGAGGAGCATATTTTCAATTATCAATTTCTAATCAATGTAGCGACTATTTTTGATTTCTTGTCCACCTTTGGAGTTACATCATGGCAAGGTAACTAACTACACAACCCAAACCTCTACCACAGTGGTCTTGCCCTTTAAGCGGGAGTCCTATAGCCAACAGAGAGACCAGCAGATATAGGAGAGAGACAGGAGGGCAGACAGAGCAGGGGTGCACTCAGGGGTGACGTTCTGGAGACACGCTGATAGTGGAACGGTGTGTGTGAAGTTCAACTGGGGGTCCCTGGTCCCTGCAGGGACCCAGAGGGTCTCACAGGTCCACGTTCAGGCACAGTGTCGCCAGATTTGGTCAAAACAAGCCCAAAAGAAGCGACTATATAGGCCACATGAGCACTTTAAACCTATATAATGTATACATACATAGGCTATTTGAAAATAACCGATCAACAAGCTCACAACGCACGCATCGTGAGCTTGTAGATCTGCTATTTTCGAAACAATCTTTTTTTAAACATTCTAACAACACAAATCTGGTACAAAATATGTTCAAATGGGGGTCAGCAGACAAATGACAGGAAAATATTTGAGAACCACTGGTTTAAATGATATATTAAAACATTTGGAAGCAAGCAACTACACTTTAGAAACAAGCCCCAAAAACCCACAACCCGCAACTAATACCAATTAATTTGCAAGCAACTTTACAGAAAAAAGTCCAAAGTCGCTTATAATAAGCAGACATGGCAACGCCGGTTCAGGCTCCGATACAGCCGCCTTTTCAATTCCCAAAACATGGGGGCTGGTCCCTCCTTACCAGCTACTTGTCTCTTCACAGCTCACTGGTGATGGGAGCCAAACCAACCGGGGTTGAGAGATGTTTGTCATCGCTGTCGGGCAGAAACCTCCTATCTCCATGTTGTAACTTTTTGTGGGGTTTTCAGTGGTGTACAAAGTACATTACTTAAGTAAAAGTATTAAAAAGAACTTTTGAAAATTAAAAAGCTTTTGAAAATAGTAGATCTACAAGCTCACAATGCGTCGCGAGTGGGCTTGTAGATCTGCTATTTTCAAATGGCCGAAATGTATATAGGGCTGAAGTGGTTAATGTATGTTTTGTAATAATAATCAAAATCTACAAAGTAACTAGTAACTAAAGTTTTCAAATAATTGTAGTGGAGTAAAAGTACAATATTTGCCTCTGAGAAGTGGGTAGAAGTAATAGTACTGAACATTGGAAATAGGCTACTCCAGTAAAGAAAAGTAAAAGTACCTCAGTACAGTATAGGCTACTTGAGTACATGTACTTAGTTGCTTTACACCACTGTTTTTTTGGGGGGGGAATTAACGCCCCTACTCGTTTCGAGCTTGTAGATCTGCAACTTTTGAATGTGAATCCTGAAAAAGTTACGTTTTTTTTTTGACTTATGAGGTTCTTCCACCCAATAGAGACGTCATGTTGAATGACCACGGACAGCGCAGATCAACGGAGCCATGGTCAAGTCTGACGTGAATCTCTGTTGACGTTGTGTGAGACAGACTTATTTATTTATCTATTTATTTAGGTATTTTTTCTTTATTTTTTTCGGGGCAGATGACGCACGGGGTAAAAGTGCGTCACGGGCTGTAGATCTGCTATTTTTGAATAGCCAAAGAAATCTTAAAATGACAGAGACGCGTCCCTGGATTGAATGGCTTAACCTAAGCGTAAGGTGGAGAAGTTGAAGAGAGACTCACCTCTATGGCCTGTAGTCGCTGCTGGTATTTCTCCACATCGTCCATGGCGACAGTCTGTAAACAAAGACAACATCTCTACAATTAGAGTTAGGAAATAATAATAAATACATAAAAACGCATGTAAGCATAGTTTTTTTTTTACCACTTTGAGCACTATATACTTCATCGTATGACCAATAGCGTTGTGAGCTTGTAGATCTGCTATTAGTCCCTTTTTTTAAACATTTTGACAAAAAGAGGGACACCACGGTTAATGTGATTAACATACTTTTTTTATAAAAAGGCAATATTATAGGACATAAATACAGTATCAAACATATCATATTTCCCAAAAGGAAGTCTGACCAGACACTAAGTCTTCAACGTTTTTCAGGCCAATACAAGGACCCCCTAGCTGAGAGAGAGATGAAGCAGGGACCCCCTCTATATTGTCTAAAATTGCGTTTCAAATGAAATGTTTCTTTACTTATGGTCTGCTTTTTCCCTCTACACCAAACCTCTTTGCCAAAAATAGCCGATCTACAAGCTCACAACGCCTCGCAAGCTTGTAGATCAGCTATGTTTGGCTTAAGTTCTCATCAGAAAAGGGATGCTAGGGTTCAAGTGGTTCATGTGTAGCCAATCTACAAACGACACGTTGTGAGCTTGTAGATCTGCTATTTTCATAGGATTTTTATACATTTTGAAACATGTGAAATTGGATATTGTGCATAAGGAGCACTTTTACTTTTAGTACTTAAGTATATTTTGACACCAATACTTTTGTACTTTTCCTCAAGTACATTTTTAATACCAGACTTTTACTTGTAACAGAGTATTTCTACATGGTGGTATTGATACTTTTACTTAGGTAAAACACGTGAGAACTTCCTCCATCACTGTGTAAGTGTCTAAGTCACAGAAGCAGTGACACAGGCTCAGCTAGAGACAGAGGGAGTGTGTCATGTTGTCGCTGTCAAGTTGTTGCACTCCATTGCGTGCTGTGTCCTAGACATCATAACACCACCCACACCTCTCTCTCTCTCTCTCTCTCTATCTCTCTCTCTCTCTCTCACACGTGCACGCGTGCGTGTACACAGTGGTGGAAGAAGTACTCTGATATTTTATTTAAGTAAAAGTAGCAACACCACAATATAAAAACACTACATATATACAAGTAAAAGGCCTGTGTTCAAAATGTTACTTGAGTAAAAGTACAAAAGTATTGGCATCAAAATATACTTAAAGTACCAAAAGTAAAAGTACTAAAATGTTTGAAAATAGCAGATGCGATGCGTTGTGAGCTTGTAGATTGGCTATTTTCAAATAGCCTATGTTTAAAATAGGGCTAAAGTGGTTAATGTATGTTTTATAATGTAATAATTTATATCTGCAAAGTAACTAGTAACAAAGTTTTCTAATAATTGTAGTGAAACAAAAGTGCAATATTTGCCTCTGAGATGTAGTGGAGTAAAAGTAAAAGTATAGACAATTGGAAATACTCTAGTAAAGTAAAAGTACCTCAAAATTGTACTTAAGTACAGTACTTGAGTAAATGTATTTAGTTACTTTACAAACACACACACACACACACACACACACACACACACACACACACACACACACACACACACACACACACACACACACACACACACACACACACACACACACACACACACACGGAAACAGGCTGCCTGCAAACAGCTGTACCGCACAGACCTCAAGGTTTCCTCCCACCGAGATAGACACTGTACACACATAGGCCTAGGCTGGCCTTGGAGACCCTGCTCACCCACACACACATTCAAAGAGTTATTGATTGACGGAGCAGTAGTAGAATCACTCGCCGGAAGGAGTGACAGAGAGACGCTGTGGCTTACTACAGAGATACTAAAAGAGCTCACAGCACCCGGAGTCATGCATCAAACGTCTTGAGGGCTTGCCAACAACACTTGCCAAGACACCTTGCCAAGACACCTTGCCAAGATGGTGTGCGTGTGGGCAAGAGAGAGAGAACGGGAGGAAATATATGTGAAGTGGTAGTGCCGTGGACAGATACTCAATTTACAATTTGGAATTGGCATGAATGCTATATAGGCAATTAACTCATTGACTGCCAGAGTTAAACTAGGGTGACCATACGTCCTCTTTTACCCGGACATGTCCTCTTTTGGGGGGCTGTCCGGCCTGTCCAGGGGGGTTTTATAAAATCCTTTAAATGTCCGGGGTTTTGAGAGTTTGGGTGATATCCCCCCCACTTCTGGGACGAAGAGACGAGCCGGAGGTTCTTACGGGTGGAAAACGGAACGCTGGTCCTAAAACACACTGCCCCATTTTTTTCCGCGGGCCGAGGCCGCTGGATTAGACCCGGGGCGAGGGTGTTTTAAGACGACGGTTCTAAAACAGAGAGAGGTGCGCGAGCAGCGCGATGGTTTATCCTCTAGGGTAAACCACCTCTAGGGTTTATCCCTCTAGGGTAAACCACCTCTAGGGTTTATCCCTCTAGGGTAAACCACCGAAAACCACTGGCTCATCAATTAGACGAGTTGGCAGTGCGAGCCTGAAAAGTAACAAGTTTCCACCCGACAGCAACATTATTTTAGTTTCCATTGGGTTCAGAGAGCTAGCTATTTTCTCATTCAACAGTAAACAAACCAACATGCAGTATAAAAGTGTATGAAAGGTTATCTGCACATTTCTAAAGTGACGATTTAAGGACTTTTAAGACCTTTTTAATACCTCTAAAAAATTCATTAAAAAGGCCATTACTGTGTCGAAAGTAACCAACAAAGTAGACTATAAAAAATGGTCAAACATTGGCCAAATTGTCGAATGTTACCAAAGAAAGAGGCAACATTTTTTAAAATTGCTGATCTACAAGCTCGCAATTGAGAGATGAGTTTTATTTGATGAAAACCTGTACAGTTCTACAGACAGAATTGTTGCGCAAATTAAAAGATACATATAACTTGCATTGACAAAACACACCCAACAATATAGGCAATATAGAATAGGGCTTAAAACTCCAACCACTATCTTTACACAATTTTTACGCTCAGCTATAAAAAGCTCAGATCTGGTTCCCATGACGTGAGGTCAGCAAAGCTCTGCCCTGCAGTGTAGATAAGACTCTGAATGTAACGCTGAAGTTAGACACAGTCTCAGTGGTACTGAGGCGATTTAACAGATACAGTATGTAGGCTACTGTACTGTACCCTGAGCACTGAAGCACATATGTTAGTTAAAGTGACCTGTTGAGGTGACCCACTTAAAGGGATAGTTCACCCCATGGAGACTTGAATTCATGGATATTTTTTAGTTTTTGTCACATTCCTAAGCTAATAATTTTATGTCCAGCGGACCGGTAGGAGACACAAAGGAGAGACTCTTTGTGTCTCCTACTGGAACCGCTGCCGGTCATCAAATTATTGGCTTAGGACTGCGATAAAAAGCAAAAAACAAATAAAATTGTGAAATGTTTGCAAATCTTTGAATATATATACTTTAAAGCGAACATTTTAACTCAAATCTTTGCTTCTGGAGGTCCCTGGCACAAAACAGAGTGTCACTTGTATCAAGTTGGGGGTCCTTGGCACGAAAAAGTCACAAAATCACACAAAAGCCAGAGGCATCAAATATAGCAAGCTTTGGTATACAGTACATCTATAGGCTTACCAAGCCTTCCACTTCAGCAGGCGTGACCGCCAAAACTCAGAGTGATAACCACTTAAAACGCACGACCAACAGCGAAAATAGCAGATCTACAAGTCGTGATGTGACTCATTGTAGAGCTTGTCTTCTTATCTTCGCTATCCTCAAAAATCTTGAAATTTTAGACATGTTTAAATGTTTAACCCATTAACTCTCTCAGTGCCACGCCCCGAGATATCCCGAGTTTTTACTTTTGACTGTGGTCGCGCTATTCTGTTTATTTTTCATGATCACTTTCGCTTCCTGACTCCTTCAGACTCACTGGGTTCCGGTTTCATGACGCAGATTCCGTTTCCGGTTCTCATTTTTTTCCCGCGGTCATTTTCGGCCAGAATAGGGAAAGTCACGGTTTTTCACACAATATAAAATACGAACGGAGAGGTCCACGTCTACTCTCTTTGGTCTGGGTGACGATCAGTCATCGTAGTCGTGTATCGCATCGTAATTTAGCCCGATCAACGATTGTCAAAAATGTCAACATCCGGTTATGACCGGATGTGACGTGAGCCTGTTTGGGAGGGGGCGAGTGAGCCAGCGACGTCATCAATGTGTCGATTTGTTGCTCTCTACTGGTAGAACTGTATTATGGGTTTAAACACCCAATCAGATAATTTATTTGAATGAAAAATTACAAAATTAAAAAATTAAAAAAAACGCAAATTGCTGGCACTGGGGGAGTACTTTATGAAAAAACTCTTGGCACTGAGAGAGTTAAGACCAGGAACGCATCTGTGTCATTTTAGATTTCTTTGGCTATTCAAAAATAGCAGATCTATGAGCTTGTAGATCTGCTTTTTATCATGATTTATGAAAAACTGTAGATTTATCATGAAAAACTGTAGAAAACATTTCTAGAATCGGCCTCGGGTCTTAATGGGTTAAATGACTAAAACTGTTTTGAAAATGTTATTTTTTTTAAAGGTGACAAAGTCACATGCAAAAAAAAAAGAGAAGCCATCTTGAGACCACTGGGCAAGCTGCTCCATGGCCTGGTTGCAGTCTCAGCTGTGCTACAGTAATTAACTGTGTTAATTGCCATTAACTCTTTAGTGTAACGTAGCCATGTCAGCCCTGTGGTGCAGGGCTCTGCCAACTAGCTGAAGTGCATACCGTATATCGCTGCTGTCGGGCAGAATCCTCTTATTTCCATATTCTAACTTTTTGTGTTTTTTTCGTAAATTAACGCCCTACTTGATCATACTACAGTGTCACACAAAAGCATCAAAAGCAGCAGATCTACAAGCTCGAAAGCGACGCGTTTCGAACTTGTAGATCTGCTGCTTTTGCTGTCTTTGAATTTGAATCCTGAAAAATAACAGTTTTGGACATATGAGGTTTCCACCCGACGATATGACATTTCTGTTCTTTAGACTGGTGACGTCTTTAGCACATAAACATAAACTCGACTTTATAAAGAAAACCACAAACTTGACTATTTCAGCATTCTCACAACAGCAAATTCCAAGACTGAACAAGTGACCTGATCAAACACAGGTTTTATGGGCTAATTGTTGCTTGTTGAAGTAGTTTTCCTGTGGGTGATCTTAGTCGCCCTCTGGTGATCAGGTGGCGCTATGACAGTTACATGTGCAGTTACATGTATGCGTCTTACTATGCAATATATTTTTCATCTTTTCTATGCTGACTAAACTGTATGTGCATTAGAGCCATGACTGTTCCCTGTTCAACATTCATCATGAGTCATGACCACATAGGTTACACTGGACCCAGTATCCATTCACATACATGTTAATAGTTCCTCAATATTATTACAAAAATAATAATAATACAAAAAAGAAATGTGTTGTTAAAAAGCTAAAGCTCTATATTCTGATAGTAATCATGCAATGGATAATGAAGACTCAGTCGATCATTATTGAAAAATAACCCCAGACAGTGTGAATAGACCCCAATGTGAAACAGAGGGGGCTTTTAATGTTGAATAAAAACCAAGCACAGAGGATTGATTGATTGATTAATTGAATGATACAGGTACGTACTCGCCGTCCATAGCAACCAAATTACAGACCGGAGGCCACTGAATGCTGTGATTGACCAATCACAATCGAGCATTCAACCAAGTCGCGTAATAATGCTGTATCCTATAGTGTTTGTTCAGTAACAGGGGTCTCCTCCCACACACACACACACACACACACACACACACACACACACACACACGCACGTCCACACACTGTCTCTTTTGCTCTCTTCTTTGTCACTGAGGTCTCTCCTCTCCAGCTCATTGTGATTCTCTAGGTTGAGTACACTGTATACTCCTCAGCGTTAATTTAACACTGAGGGGTATGTGCAAATGGAACCAAATAGACCTCACGCCTCCGTTTGTTTCGCTGAGGATCTTGCAGTATAGGAGACCCAGAAGCGTGTAACAAATGCAAAATCCTCTCTCTGGGTGATGCCCTGATCTGCTACCAACATTATACTGTATAATGTGTTGCAGTTGCTGACACTGTCGTTGTGTATATTTACGCAGTGAATATACATTTTATGTGTTTGATTGATTTCCTTTTATTCTCTTATTAGTATTAGCCTACTGTATTTTTGTCTTTTCTTTATCCATAGTGTTATTGCTTTTATGCTGCTCAATGTCTAAAGAAAAATAAGCTCTTATATGGCCTGTATATGATGTAGCTAACACAATAAAGAAGAACCTTGAACAGATTATTGACTTTGGGTTGGAAATAGTTCACGGTCAAGGTCAGAGTAAAGGTCAAACTGGAGAACGGGTGGACACATGTTCATGAAACCTAGTGGGGATGATCAGTAGACTGGCTGTAGAACACCAGATGATTAGTTGGTTAGGTGTGTGTTTCTGTTTTCTATTTTTTCTTTTTCTTCAATGTAATTGAAGACTAGGGCTGTCACGATTACAAGCGATTACAAGCTCAAAACACGTCGCAATGCGACGCGTTTTGAGCTTGTAGATTGTTTTTTTTCCACAAGTTTTGGAAAATGTTTGAAAATATATGAACATTTTAAATGATTATGACGATTAAATTCTCATTCTCTGAAATAATTGCGATTAAATGATTATGTGATAATTGTGACAGGCCTATTGAAGACATCTAAAGTTCTGCCGATTTAGAGCAGAATTATAATCATTATAATCATTATAAATCACTATAAATCCCTGACAAGCCAAGAGATCAACATGGAGAAGAGTCCTCTCAGTCAAGTGGTCCTGACGCTCAACAGACTAACATTAAACCCCTATGAACAGTAATAATAATAACCAGCCTCGTGACGGTGACATCAGACCTACAACCAAATCAATCAATCAATAAACAAAAAACTAAAGTATGAAACCTATTGGATCAGAGCATCAAAAACCTAAGTCAAACTTCAATGCGAACTGGCCCTACATACTGTACATAGACAATATGTCATGATATTTGACGGTGACTGATAAAAAACTGAGAAATACATTAACCCATTGGTTCTAAAAAAAAACAGGGGTCCTGGGGGGGGGGGTTCCAGGGGGTCCCCAGCAAATTGTGTTAATAGCATCACAATAATTTTAACCACTTTAACCTTTTATACCTTGGCTATTCAAAAAAAGCTGATCTACAAGCTCATAGAGCTATGAGCTTGTAGATCTGCTATTTTTGATCGTGAACATTTGTGCAGACCTTTGAATATATATGTTTTAAAGCGAACATTTGTAACTCAAATCTTTGCTTCTGTGGGGGTCCATATAATCCACAAAAATAACAAAAACACAGGCACTGTACATTTTGACTCTGTAAGAAAGCCGATTAAGGCACACACAGTACAAGGTAGCAGAATATGTACAGTAGCAGCTTGCCACGAAATGAGAGAAAATGGGTGACTATTAGTCTATACACACTTCATTAACATATCGTCTCTGTCATTCAAAATTCTCAAGTAGCAGATCGACAAGCTCAGTTCCAGCTTGTGGATCTGCAAATGTTTGTGCTTTTGCAGAGGTGGAAAGTAACTAAGTACATTTACTCAAGTACTGTACTTGAGTAACATTTTGAGACACTTTTACTTTACTGGAGAATTTCCAATTTTTCCACTTTTACTTCTACTCAACTACACCTCAGAGGCAAATATTGTACTTATATTACCCACTTCAGCCCTATACATTTTGGCCATTTGAAAATAGACGATCTACAAGCTCACAATGTGTCAAGACGTATAAAATATGGTTAAAGTGGTGACGCTATATTAACACATTTTGCTAGGGACCTCCTGGTACCCCGCCACGGACCCCTGGAGGTCCCTGGACCCCACTTTGAGAACCAATGCTATAGTGCGTATGGTTTCATTGTACAGATTATTGATTTAAAAAATATATATTTGACTGTTTAGACTGATGCTAGGTTCTTGGTTTACCTATGACCCTAGATTACTATTTCTATGCATTTGATGCATTACCTCATGTTTTCCTTGCTTACTGTAAGTCGCTCTGGATTAAGAGCTTCTGCTAAATGACTACATTCTAAATTGTAATCAAGTAGGGCTTTAATTTATGAAAGAGAGAGAGAGAGAGAGAGAGAGAGAGAGAGAGAGAGAGAGAGAGAGAGAGAGAGAGAGACGGAGAGAGAGATAGTCAGGCAGGCCTACAGTATATCAGTGGCAGGACGGGTGGCAGTATCTTGTGGTGTGTCTAATGTTCTCCTCGAGGCCAGGAAATGGCCTTTTATCCTCATGTCTCATCCTTTTAACACACGGCTCACTGTTCCAGCCCCAACCATTGCTGAGAGGCATGTGTTTTTGAGTGTGTGTGTGTGTGTGTGTGTGTGTGTGTGTGTGTGTGTGTGTGTGTGTGTGTGTGTGTGTGTGTGTGTGTGTGTGTGTGTGTGTGTGTGTGTGTGTGTGTGTGTGTGTGTGTGTGTGTGTGTGAGAGAGAGAGAGAGAGAGGGAGAGATTGCTGGTCATTCTCAGTTTATAGCAGTGGTGGAAAAAATACTCAAATGTTTTACTTAGGTAAAAGTATCAATACTGCAATGTAGAAGTACTCGGTTTCAAGTAAAAGTCTGGAATTCAAAATTGACATGAGTAAAAGTACAAAAGTATTGGTATCAAAATGTACTTAAGGTACCAAAAGTAAAAGTACTTGTTTGAAACATGTTTGAAAATAGCAGATCTACAAGCTCGCGATGCGACACGTTGTGAGTTTGTAGATCTGCCACGTAAAAGTACAATATTTGACTCTGAGATGTAGTGGAGTAGAAGTAAAAGTATAGACAATTGGAAATACTCCGGTAAAGTAAAAGTAACTCAAAATTGTACTTAGGTACAGTACTTGAGTAAATGTACTTAGTTACTTTACACCACTGGTTTATAGAGCACAAATGTAAAAAGAAAACACACATCAATGTTCAGAGAATCCTCACTAACAATACACAGACTTCAAGGAAGCTCACGAGTCTCTGTTGTCACAGCCGCCCGTTAATGTGGTGTGTTTGTATTGTTGTATCTGTGGGGGTGTCTACCATGCATGTGTAGCCTAATTGCTGGTGTTAGAAATCGGTATAATTAGAGACCGCACTGTGTTTGTCAGTGTTTTGCTCTGAGAGGGTACAAATGGAACCGAATGGACCCAGTCTGCTGCAGCCGTTCCTAAAATGTAACCTTGAGAGAGTACAAATGGTCCATTTGGTTCCATTTGTACTCTCTCAGTGAGTGCTTTGTCCCCTAGTCTGCACACTGCGACTCAAACGGCCATTCAAAGGAGACAGAAACAAGAGAATGGAGGAATGAGAATTATTTGGCAGTTTTCTTTTGTTTTGTAGCCACGTCCATGAAGAAAGAAGGGGTGAAAGCCAAGAAGCAGATGTTTGACCCCCCCCCACCACACACACACACACACACACATACACACACACACACACACACACACACACACACACACACACACACACACACACTCACACTCACACTCACACTCACACTCACACTCACACTCACACTCACACTCACACAAACACACACCCAACCCTCCCCACCAACTCACACGCACACACACACACAGACAGAGGGAACCGTAGACCCCTAGTCTCTGGGTTTTGGGGGGCCTTACTGGAATCCATCGCACTCGGTTTGGAATCCCAGCTATGTGGACCTGCTCGGAGCACAGCTCCCAGAGGGGCTGCGCTGGGGGGCAGCACACACACACACACACACACACACACACACACACACACACACACACACACACACACACACACACGCACACGCACACGCACACGCACACGCACAAGCGCACACACACACACATCAATGCCACATGTTTCTGCCTGCCTCTCCACTAACACCATCCTCCATCGTTGTGAAGCCGCCATCCGTACGCCTTACGTCCTCTCCTGCAGTCCTGACCAGGGGTCTAGACAGTACTACTTTTAGAAGTGTATGTGTGTGTGTGTGTGTGTGTGTGTGTGTGTGTGTGTGTGTGTGTGTGTGTGTGTGTGTGTGTGTGTGTGTGTGTGGGTGGGGTCATTAATACCGCTTTTTCCCCCTCTACACCAGTGGTTCTCAACCTTTTCAGGCCGTGACCCCCCAAAATAATCATATTTGAACTGGGGACCCCCCCCAAATAGTCATATCTAAACAATCAAAAACAGCCAATCTACAAGCTCAGGTCGGCTATTTGGAGTTGAAGTGGTGAATAAATTGACGGAAACTGAAATCCTATATTTTTAGAAGTGGGGAAGAGTAGTTAAAATTACTCTCTCCTGACGAAGAGAAGGTAATTGCAATTGTGACACCCGGGGGGTTCAGGCCCGTGGGTTCTTCTCAGAGATGGGAAACCTCACATCTATTAGCTCTTTCAATCCTCCCAGTCCCCTGGCCCATGGGAGATATGGGCGTATGGGCTTCAGGCAGTACTACCTGTCAACCAGCAGGTGTCCTACCAGACATCAGGGTCTATCTATCTTATATTGCATTAACATACTCTACCACACAGAGTGGTTCAAATTAAAATTGTGTTTGTTAAAAAGTTCCTGATTGCAGGTCTAAATACAAAGATACACAGTCAAATCCATATTATTAATTTATTAGTAACACATTGGGTGCCAGAGGTTTATTCAAATATTATACGTTCAGTGCCTGCTATTCTTCCATCCACTTACATTGATACGTTTCGTGCTGTAGAAGCCCCGACGCGGAAGTGCATGTAAACAAAGCGTGCGTGCGAGACGGCGGAGGGTCCCGACTAACGCCTGGAACAATAATATTTCTAACGCGATCCTCCATTGCAGAGTGACCGCCGATCGAAAACGGCTCGCTTCCACCACGTTAAAAAGAAATGGAGATATTAAGCTTTTAGTCAAGGAGATAACATTGGAAAGGCCGACTGGAAGGATTTTTTACATGGATCCAAATCCGGCCTCTCCTTCTCAGAAACTCCTTGGATGATCCCAAAGTTTCGTTAAAGTGGCTCCAGACCAAACAGACTACTTCAGACTACTTCAGACTACTTCAGACTGCAACAGACTGGTATTCGGTTGGCAAAAGTTGGCATTTAAGTCTGTCAGCCGACTGGCCATTCATGTGCTAATTCATTTATAACTTTCAGACCAATCTGGGAAATAAAAAGGAAAAACAGCGCCCTCTGCTGTTTTTGACTATTAGCTTGCCAGCATTGCCAGGTCTGCTTATTATAAGCGACTTTGGGCTTGTTTTCCTGCAAAGTCACTTGTACATAGGGATGTTCCCAGCGTTTTTTCTTCACTGACGTGCAGTGGTGTAAAGTAACTAGTACATTTACTCAAGTACTGTACTTAAGTACAATTTTGAGGTACTTTTACTTTACTGGAGTATTTCCAATTGTCTATACTTTTACTCCACAACAATTATTTGAAATGTTTAGTTACTATAGTTACTTTGCAGATATAAATCATTATGAAACATACATTAACCACTTTAGCCCTATTTTATACCTATAAGCTATTTGAAAATAGCAGATCTACAAGCTCACAACATGTTGCGATGCACGCGTTCTGAGCTTGTAGATCTGCTATTTTCAAACATTTTAGTACTTTTACTTTTGGTACTTTAAGTACATTTTTATACCAATACTTTAGTACTTTTACTCAAGTAAATGTTGAATTATTTTACTCAAGTAAATAGATTCACAGAATGTATTTTAAGTTATTTTCATTCAAATGAAATGTGATTGAACTTGCACTAATAATGACTTTAGTTGATTTTTCACTCTTTAAAATATATTTCTTAATTATTAATAATTACAGCTTGTAGATTGGCTATTTTCACGATTTTAAATTGTTTTCAAATAATAATAAAAAAGGAACGTACAAGATTTCCACCCGACAGCCATAATATATAGCCAATATATGGTTCTGTATCAGTATATGAGTCCGTTTTTGCAGATTTCATTCTAATTGGCTACTATGCCTGCATATGAATTTCATGGGCCTGGGTAAGTCACCCTGGCTTGGCGGAGATATGCCCTGTTGCGCACACTCCGCACAGCAGCAGCAGGTGAAAGCAATTCACTTAAACGAGGGTTGTGTTGCGCACCAAAGCCCAGAGGAAAAACTGTGAAATCAGTTGCTGGGCGCAGCTGGGGCACCACGGCCACTGTGGCCGTGAAGGCATGTCATTATTCGAGGGGCACACGGCCAATGAGAGGGGCAAAGACGGCCATGGCCATCGTGGCCACCGTGAAATTCCTGCCCTGATTGCATTGATACTTTTACTCAAGTAAAACATTTGAGTACTTTTTCCACCACTGCTGACGTGTACACAACATTTTTGAAAACGGTTATTCGAATAATCAAAATTAAATACATTAATTAATTTATTGAAATTAGCACCCAGAAAATAGCCAAAACTGAGCACATTTCGATCTATAAGGCCAAATCTAATTTGAAAAAAATATATTAAGAGTATATGAAAGCCAATTAAAATGTTTATACTATTGGAATCTTACACACCTGCTCCCAATAAATTACATCACCACAGCGCAAAAGTAGGTCAAATAAATCAATCTCTCTCTCTGGGAGCGACAACGAGAAACAGTGAATGTAGGTTTTCATAGACATGGTCGCTTGTTTCTCTCACATAATCTGGCAACACCGACAGCCTTCTGTTGTCACTTCGTCTCTGCTACATAGCTACTCCAGTCGGGCCCCGGTCGGCCAAAGGACTGAACATGTTCGGTCGGCTCTGGGTCGGCCGAAAAGGTCCCAACGGACCACCCGACGGACCCCTAACCGAATGGACGACTATATACGACGCTTCCCGACGCCAAGTCGGCCCAAAGTCGGTCTGGTCTGGAGCCAGCTTTAGAGCGCCCCACGTGGGCCCCACGTATAAAAATAAAATTGGGTCAAAAACGGTCCGGACCGTTTTCGGCACTCCTCGTTTGGATTCTCAAAAACGGTCCGGACCGTTTTTGCCACCCGATGTGGTAATAATGGATGTATATTATGTATATTGTATATTGATGCATATTATTAATGTATTAATAATATGTACGAAGTGACGAGCTTGTACATCTGCTGTTTTTGAACATTGAAAAATCTTGAAAGTGTGACAACTACTGATTTACAAGGCATTCGTATAATCAGCCTCAGGTCTTTAACCCATTTGGACCAGGAAAGCATCTGTGTCATTTTAGATGTCTTTGGCTATTTTTGAAAATGTGTGCAAATCTTTGAATATATATATTTTTAAAGCGAACATTTGCAACTCAAATCTTTGCTTCTGGGGGGTCCCTGGAACAACATATTTTACAAATATTCGCTGTAAAAATAGCCTATAGAGCTTGTAGATTCGCGGACTGAACGGGTTAATATGAACACAGTGGATTAATTTTTTTACAGCGTATGGTCAGCTAGTCTGGAAGGATGCCCTCACTCTCAGGAAGAGTTGCATTTGCTTGCTGTTTGTTTTTAGACATTCATTCCTCCTGCAGCCCGGAGGCACCGAGAGGACGAGTGAATCAGAGCTGGAGATGAAAACACTGACTGTAAGGAGACGGGGGGGAGGGGGGGGGGGGTTCAGAATGTGAGCCTTTTGGGGGTTCAGGAAAGGAGGGGAGACGGGACCGCAATATAGCCCTGTGAGCAACGAGAGTTATTCAAGGCATGCACAAGAAGAGACCCCCAGCCCTTTCTCTCTCTCTCTCTCTCTCTCTGATCATCTCTCCCAACATGATCTGTCACATTCTCTCTGTGTGTGTGTGTGTGTGTGTGTGTGTGTGTGTGTGTGTGTGTGTGTGTGTGTGTGTGTGTGTGTGTGTGTGTGTGTGTGTGTGTGTGTGTGTGTGTGTGTGTGTGTGTGTGTGTGTGTGTGGCCTCGCTACACAGACATTTGTAATGTGTGTTTGATGTTTGATAATATCACAATCTGTCTGTCTGCCTGCCTACAGTACCTAGGGCATTGGTTCTCAAAGTGGGGTTTGGGGACCCCCCGGGGACCCCCAGGGGTACCAGGGGGTCCCCAGCCCCAAAAAACATCAGTTTGGGGGTCCTTGACATGAAAAAGTTTGAGAACCACTGACCATGCAGGCAGCAGAGAGAAAGAAAACTGGCGTCCCTATTTTGGGCATGTCATTACATCTCAACGACCTACAGCTTGTAGATCGGCCATTTTCACTATTTGTTGTACTAGACAGGTACCCGTTGGCACTGGTTTATACTTGGGAACGATGCAAATAAGGAATGCATGCCACACCCTGTTATGCAATACCCGTTATATACCCGTTGTGACTGTCTGTCTGTCTGTCTGTCTGTCTGTCTGTCTGTCTGTCTGTCTGTCTGTCTGTCTGCCTGTGTCCCTTTAATGCCCATATGGAGATCTCTATATTTGTCTCTCCTTGCCCCTTTTATGTCCATATGGATATCCCTGATGTTATCAATATATGTCCATAAATGGGTATACCCATATATGGGCATACCGGGGGGATCGGCGGCTATCCGACAATCCGTTGGATATGAGCTTGTAGATCTGCAATTTTTGAAGAATCGTGAAAATGTGTGCTTTGTATATATATTTATATTTATATATATATATATATTTTTTTTACAGCAAACATTTGTAAAATATTTTGTTCCAGGGACCCCCAGAAGCAAAGATTTGAGTTACAAATGTTCGCTTTAAAAGATAAATATTCAAAGATTTGCACAAATGTTCAAGATTTTTGGGAAAATAGCAGATCTACAACCCTGTTTCTCTCACTCACGTGTATCCACCCTTTTAGTTTTTGTCATAAACAGCGTCTTGTGTGAGCTTATAGATCTGCTATTTGCACAGTTTTTGAATCTAGTATTAATAAGTCTGACAAAATAATAACTACATTGGATCCATTGGATCTTTTCTTCCATTCCCTGAAAAGCAGATGTTTTAAGGTTTCTGACTTTGTGTGTAGACAGTGTTACTAGTGTGTGTGTGTGTGTGTGTGTGTGTGTGTGTGTCTGTGGGTACATTTGGGAGGTTTGTTGTAGAAGTACTAGAGAGAGAGAGAGAGTAAAAACAGCAAACATCATGTGGAATCTAAAGCATTTTTCTTTGGAAAGCCACAGGCACACACTGACTTCCAAGAGATGTTTCCTCAAAAAGCAACAGTGGATGTCGAGGTGGCAGAGTGGGAGGATAACGTGTGTGTGTGTGTGTGTGTGTGTGTGTGTGTGTGTGTGTGTGTGTGTGTGTGTGTGTGTGTGTGTGTGTGTGTGTGTGTGTGTGTGTGTGTGTGTGTGTGTGTGTGTGTGTGTGTGTGTGTGTGTGTGTGTGCGCGCGCGCGCAGCGCGCACTACAAATGTTTGGTGGAGAGCCTGGAGGTTATATAGGAGTGTGTGTGGCCTTTCTTTGGCATGACTAGACAAACACACACACACACACACACACACACACACAATCTATTTAAAAAACTTTCTACACTCTTTCAACTTTTCACCTTATCATATCTGCACTCGTAACAGCGGCTCAATGTAGTCAATGAAATGAATCAATCAAATCAATTAAGTAGAGATGGCGGTGTGGTGGATATACACACACAGGACAATTATAACTGTACTTAATAAGTGTCCTGTGTTTGTATATCCACCACACACGTCCCCCCAGAATTCACAAGAACTGGCCCAGTGAAACGACCAGGGACCCTTGAGCGGAGTATCTTTTCCGTTTTCGTAGAAAATAGCAGATCGACAAGCTCACATCTGCTATTGTCAGCTAAAGCTTTCCCCACAATACGGATGCTGCATGGGGTTTAAGTGGATAAGGGTCTCTGCTATAGCAAAAAGACACATGTTACAGCTACTACCTAGCACGTGCAAGGCAAGCCAACTTTATCTATTATACAGCACTTTCACGGGCAACTCAAAATGCTTTACAGAATGAAAAATACAATCAAAGTGCAACAGTGACCTTTGAAGAGCGATGGAGATAAAATAGATGAGATGAAAGTTGGATAAAATGGAATAGACAATCCTAAAGATAAAAGAGAATAAGAAATACCCCCACCTTTGACGCAACAAAGAAACTAAAAGTGAAATTTAAAAACAGCACAGCACTACTGAAGCCCAGGCAAAGCCCTGGCTGTTCTTAGCTATTATTGGCCAGAGTACGCAGTGTGAAATAAATGTTTTTTTAACCTAGACTTCAAAATGTGATATGACCCCCATCTCAAAATATTTTGTTCCAGGGAACCCCCCCCCCCCCAGAGGCAAAGATTTGAGTTACAAATAATTACTTTAAAAAATATATATATTAGGGTGCATCAAAATGCAATGCAAACATTTTAATCTCAGAATATCAAACTGTTAGGTGTTGCATTTTGTTCCAATGTCTATACAAATGATTTGTGCAAAGTAACATAACATAACATGGAAATTTCTCAAAAATACAACAAATAGTTATTGAGATGTTTTTGAAAAGAGCAAAATGTGTTTATTTAAGATGAAACATTGACATTTTCATTGAACATCACTGAATTTTTTTTGAAAATTCTAACATTCTAATAAAAACAAAAAAAACGCTGTGTTCAGCTTGCGCTTGCAGCAGCGAAGATTGGGCTGTTCACAGTGGTCATGCTCAGATTCTGCAGATGTTGCTCACTCTTGGCTGCTGCCACAAAGTCTGTTGTGAGTTTGACTCCACGCTCGTCATTCACAATGTTGATGGCACGCACATTCACCACACCTGCCTGGAATGATGCACTGGGTAGCCCAATCCTCTACATTGAGTGAGAGAAATTCTGGATCGATGTGCAGCTGGTGCATGCCGAACCAGCAGTCTGGGTTGGCGAGGTCGGCCAACCTGGCGGTCGGCGAGAGGACTGGAAGCTTTGGCTTGCCAAAACCAGTGCCAAAGCGCTGCTTTGGGGCTTGCATGGGAAGATCATCTAGCTTGTGCTCCAAGATGGCATCCGCAAGTGCACGACGCAGCTGGCACCTTGGTGCTGAAGAGTGCCAGGTGCAGCATCTCACCAGTCTGGTACTTGAGGTGCCTCTTCAGCGCTTTTATGGCTGATGTTGCAATGCCCTCGTCAACAGACTTGTAGGTTGTGGTAGAGTTTGAGGTCATTCTATGCGGCATCTACAGCTATGTCACAAGTCAGCCACCATGTTGCGTAGATGTGCGTAATGAAGTTGGCAAACACCCGAATCTTCGGCACCTACTGCCATGTATGTGGTGATGGTGCCCTGGGGAAGCAAGGCGATATGCTGCTCCATCAAAGCCAGCTTGAGAGTGTAGAGGAGCTTGGCCATCCAGCACACCGTATGCAGAGCTCCCGACCGTTGAAAGTATAGGCCTACTGCAGTCTGTGCTGCATCATCTGCACACGTGTGGTAGTCGCCTTGCTTGTAGTCTATCACTGCTGCAGTACACACAGCGAGTTCAGCACGTAACTTGCCCAGTAACGGTTGTTCGGCATTGGCAGTAATGTAGCGGGACAATGGGCCACTGTAATTGTGCGGCAGCAAGTTCCAGTTGTCCTGCAGACGCCTAAACAAAGTAACCTCTGGTGAGAGTAACGTCTCCAACTTGAGATCAGTGAAAATGTGGCTGAGGAGCACCTCACCAATGTGATGCCGGTACCCGGACCAGAGCAGTGGTGTCAAATACCATGTTGATAACCTGGTCGTCACAGCACTTGACATCCTTTGTCCTACTCAACCCCGCCCAGCACTCCCTGCTGGCAGTTGCCACACCAGCCCATAGGAGTACGTGCATTGACAAATATCACCCTCCGTGCCCGGCTTCCCTCCGCTCCCCCAAACACAGGCCAATAGTGTGACACTCGACAAAGCCGGATGCACCACGGTGGATTCGAACCCATAACCTCCGCAGTGGTGTGCAGAAACTTTACTACTGTGCCACCCGAGCGCCTATCTGGGGTCATTTGATCAAGATGTATCACTCAGATTCCATTCTAATTGACCATAACTCTGCCTTCCGACGTTTGCACCCCCTTGGTTGGCAACCCGTGACTGCTCTCTAGTCTAGTTTATCTTTTCCATGTTTTTTACCAGCTCGCTAGAGAGCTGGTCAAGGAACAGGCTAAGGATTGTGCGTTTCCTTCAAAATGGTGGCGTGCCCTTCATTTCTTATATACAGCCTACCCGGCAAAAGGGGTGTGGCTTTAAACAACGCTAAAAAAGCCCAGGCCGCCATCTGGTGGCCAAATAAACGAACTAAAGATTTTAAAGTTAAAACAAATTCATTAATAACAATGAAATGGGTGATGTCTCTTAAACAGTGTTCAAAGGAGTTGCATAATTATGTTATTTAATACTGCAGTTTTTATTGTTTAGCTTGCCACGAGCTGGTATAAATTATGACTGTCATTTTTTTCATGTTAGAAATTTTATACTGAAAGACAATTGAGGTTTGACTGGGCTGAAACTTTATCTCAGTAAATGACATGGACTCCATATTTGGGCATGGCTGACATCATAGTGACAACATAATGATGACATGAGCTTTGAATCAGCTCAGCTTAAAACCAGACTGCACAGTGTGAATGACACACATGGAGAGAGACCTAGAGGAAGCCTTCAGCACATACAGTACAAGAGGAGCTATTGGCGGAGATCCATACACTTGATATTCAGTTGGTAATTGCCCTGTAACCAATCCTGGATAGTAAGGTCACACATCATTAGTTACATTCTTGGACCATTGCAGCCCATGCATAGCAGCAGCTTTAACGATGAACCCACTGTTCCTGACAACGAGCCAGAAGCAAGGAAACTCAGAAGAAGAAAGACCTTACAGTAGTCAACAGTCTACCAAGACTTTAACGCAATCGGAAGTAAAGAGGCATTATCTGACTGACACAGTAAAGAAAACTCACATCTGTAAACAGTGTGACAAGAGTTTCAGTCAGTTAAAGACACACCAGCGTATCCACACTGGAGAAAAACCTTTCCACTGTAAACTGTGTGACAAGAGTTTCAGTCAGTTAAGTAGCCTGAAGACACACCAGCGTATCCACACTGGAGAAAAACCTTTCCACTGTAAACTGTGTGACAAGAGTTTCAGTCAGTTAAGTAGCCTGAAGACACACCAGCGTATCCACACTGGAGAAAAACCTTTCCACTGTAAACTGTGTGACAAGAGTTTCAGTCAGTTAGGTAGCCTGAAGACACACCAGCGTATCCACACTGGAGAACAACCTTTCCACTGTAAACTGTGTGACAAGAGTTTCACTGTGTTAGGTAGTTTGAACAAACACCAGCGTATCCACACTGGAGAAAAACCTTTCCACTGTAAACAGTGTGATACGAGTTTCACTCAGTTAGGTCACCTGCAAAGTCACCAGCGTGTTCACACTGGAGAAAAACCTTTCCACTGTAAACAGTGTGATAAGAGTTTCACTCAGTTAGGTCACCTGCAAAGTCACCAGCGTGTTCACACGGGAGAAAAACCATTCCACTGTAAACTGTGTAACAAGAGTTTCAGTCTGTTAGATAGCCTTAAAACACACCAGCGTGTCCACACTGGAGAAAAACCTTTCCACTGTAAACAGTGTGATAAGAGTTTCACTCAGTTAGGTCACATGCAAAGTCACCAGAGTGTTCACACAGGAGAAAAACCATTCCACTGTAAACTGTGTAACAAGAGTTTCAGTCTGTTAGAAAGCCTTAAAACACACCAGCGTGTCCACACTGGAGAAAAACCTTTCCACTGTAAACAATGTGACAGGAGTTTCAGTCTGTTAGGTGACCTGAAGAAGCATCAGCGTATTCACACTGGAGAAAAACCTTTCTACTGTAAACAGTGTGACAAGAGTTTCAGTCTGTCATATAACCTGAAGAGACACCAGCATGTCCACACTAGAGAAAAACCCTAGACTAACCGTAGACAGACAGAAACAGAGATCTCCATATATGGGCTCAAAGGGACACAGAGTCAGCCAGACGAGTACAACGGGTGCTCTGACAAAGTTCCCTACACTATGACTCAGACGTAAAGAAGTGCTGTTGTAGAGAATTATGTGGGACATGGTTATTATTCAACAAGGGAACCAGGGGACCTGGTACTGCCAGACCCCTAGTGGTTGAAATCTGAATGGCCGGAAATCTGAATGGCCGACAGAGCACTACGTCACGCTAAGCTTGGCCAATCAAAAAGAGGGAAATGTAAGCACCATATATGGACAAAAACGTTTGACCGGGAGGAAAAGAGGGACAGACAAAGCCTCATGTAGGCCGACCCCCTGGGTCTGGCAAAAAAATAATAGTCAGTGGTGTCAAATACCATGTTGATAACCTGGTCGTCACATGCACCAGTCCTGCAGTAGCTTGCATGTCAGCCGGGCGACGATCTCTCCGCACGCCTCGTCTTTCCTCTTTGTATATGCTGGTACACCAAGCAGTTTGAGCTGCTCCGCATCTCCAACCACCACTGTCAAACGCTCCTCCAACTGGCGCACATTGCTGAACATCAGTGTCAACTTGCTGTCCCAGTGCAGGGTGCACATGGGAGATGGTGTCCACTGCTTGTGGTGGTTCTTTATTGACAGCCTCCAGCACTTGGCGGCGCGATCGATCTGCTGTAGGATGCTGAAATATTTGCACAATTACCGCTCTTACCAACTCTGAACTTGCGCGCGAAGACAGCCTGCTGCATCGGTGTGATCTTCAACAGTGTAGCCAGTGACACGAGACTCGGCCGGCTGAGGATGTAGGGTGGAATGCAGGCTGTGGTGCCAGTCTTCTGTATCGCTATATATGCTCATCACTTTCGCTCTCCAACATCGCCATTCTGGACTTCACTGTCATTTCCTGCTGCTCCTTGGTAGAGCGTGCCTGCCGGGCAGCTCCCAAAATAGTTCGACTCATAGGAAAACATCCTTAACAAAAGTACATCAACACAAAGAATAGAGAGTAGATTACCTCAATTGTCTTCAGGTAAAGGGTGGAGTCGTTTGGCCTCACGTCATTGTGCTTCGTTAGCATTAGAATTGTCCTCGATTTTCTCAGGTTAGCATGGCTACCAATTAAATAAACATTATGTTGAATGTTGAAATGAAAGTTGTAGCTAGAGTGCATTATGCACAAATTTGTGTTGGTGATGGCAGTAATATTAAATTCGATTTTTTTTATTTTTATAAATAAACAAAAGGTAAAAACATGCATAGTCCGCTGGTTACCTACCCCCTTTTGCCATAAAAGCTGATGGCCGTTGCACCTCTAAATCACCTCGTATTGCAAAAACATTTTTGCATAATTGTAACAACATGCATTGGAACACTTTTATCACATTAACAGATCAGCAGGTTAAAATTGTATTTTTTGATGCACCCTAATATATATACCCTAATATATATAGATTTGCACAAATGTTCACGATTTTTCAAAAAATAGCAGATCTACAAGCTCACTCGGTGCCGCACTATGAGCTTGTAGATCTGCTATTTTTGAATAGCCAAAGTATAAAAGGTTAAAGTGGTCAAAATGATTGTTGCTATATTAACACATTTAGCTGGGGACCCCCTGGAACCCCCTTCCAAGGACTCCTGGGGGTCCCCGGACCCCACTTTGAGAACAAACGCCCTAGGGTCCACTGGGGGTGTGTATTTAAGGCAGACTTTGGCGATTGCAGGGCCGTTGCGTGTTGCCTGATGTCAACGGGCCTCGCACTCAGTGCTGTGCTATGAGCTTATAGATCAGATTTTTTTAATTTATTTTTTTAAATTTGTGCAAATCTTTGAATATATATATATATTTTAAAACTACATTTTTAACTCAAATCTTTGCTTCTGTGGGTCCGTAGAACAAAACCTTTTCAGGTCAAGGACCCCAAAAATTATTTGTATGTTGACCCCATCTCAAAATAAGTTGTTCCAGGGACCCGCCCCCCCCCCCCCCCCCCACAGGAGCAAAGTTTGGAGTTAAAAAATATATATATTCAAAGATTTGCTCTCTCTCACTCTCTCACTCTCTCACTTGCTCTCTCTCGTACTTGCTCCGTGATGTGCATCAGATCAGTGCACGCACTCCGCTGCACGCTTCACTTCTGATCAGGATTAGCTCAGAGGGCTCTCTCTCTCTCTCTCTCTCTCTCTCTCTCTCTCTCTCTCTCTCTCTCTCTCTCTCTCTCTCTCTCTCTCTCTCTCTCTCTCTCTCTCTCTCGAACGTATGAATAAATATTACGCTTCGTAATAAAAAATTGCACAGGGCAGATATGAAAAATAACTTAAATGTACAAAGAAATGACTGTACATATTTAATAATGTTATACTTTGCCAAAAGTCGCGGAAAATCAGCTTTTCTTTTATATTTTAAAATGTATGAGCATTTTTCAACATGGAAACGATTGTGACGATTATGCAAAAATAATTGTGATTAGACGATTATGTAATAATTGTGATAGTCCTAGACACTTAATGAATGCATTGATCGGTAATGGCAGGGTTATTACTGTGAATATTGTGACCAAACATGCTATGTTTGGCTCCCACTTTTCAGTAAAAACTGGGTCATTTTCGGTTCTTTGACAGCACGAGGCACAGAGTGCACGTTCAGAGGCTGAATATGGAACGATTTTGCGTGGATTGATCTCATTATCGGACCATTTATCGCAGTGAAACGCAGTGATTTGTGGGGAAATAGCAGAGGTTGTGAGGGGGCCTTTCCCTTGGAAATGATGGTTGTATGGGAATGTTGAATGTGCAATAAATTCTCACATCTTGGCAAATTCCTGGAGCGCTCTGATTGATGTACGGTACGCTAGCATCGACCGCTGCATAACTCAGCACACCTGCTACAGTATACGTACAGTGAGTGGTTTCTCTGTGCGTGTGACGTGTGTGAGTGTATTTCTGGGTCAAGAGACCATGTGTGTATCTACTGTAGTGGTGGAAGAAGTATACGCACATTTTGTACTTGAGTAAAAGTAGCAATACCACAATGTAGAAATACTCGGTTACAAGTGAAAGTCCGATATTCAAAATTGACTTTAGCAAAGGTACAAAAGTGTTGTCATCGAAATAATACTTAAAGTACCAAAAAGTAAAAGTACTCATAAGTTATCACATGTGTAAAATTTATTTCTTTTTACAATCTTTTGAAAATAGCAGATCTACAAGCTCACAACACGTCGCGATGTGAGCTTGTAAATCGGCTATTTTCAAATAACGTTTTATTCTTTGAAATAAGTTCCGGATTGCGGCTTTAATTCTGAGAATGTTACAGGTCTGTTTGGTACATTTACAATCTCTTACACAAGGATAAACAAACACTGAAGACTTTACTGTGTCTTTACAGAGGATTTAACCAATTAAAACCCCGGAAAGCATCTGCGTCATTTAAGATTTTAGCGTTGGTTATTAAACAATTGCAGACATACAAGCTCATTGTGATAAGCTCAAGAGACATTGTTTGTTTACATCCGGGTTGATTTTTTTTTCTCTGTGGATCGTCAAAAAGACTCAAAATAAAGTAAAACCGCTGGCAGTGGCGGATGAATGAATTAATCAATTAATAGGCTCTATGCACAGCAGCCATATTGTGAAGACATTCACAGGTGTTACCAATGATACTAATGAAGGCTCTGTTCCATTTAGTGTAGCACAGTAGCCTGGTTCCAGACCATAGACCCCGCCCACTCTCTGAGTGAGCTCCTCCACGCAGCTTCAGTCTGATAATCAGGCTAGTAGCACAGTGGTTCTCAGATTTTTCAATTTCCACGACCCCCATAACTCTGAGAGTGTACAAATACAGGTCTATTTGGTTCCATTTGTACACTCTCAGAGTTACACACTCGTAAGGAGTCATTTGGAAACCCCTTAAGGAACCATGAGGGTCCCTGGACCCAAATTTTACAGCCACTTGGTGTAGCAGAGTGTTTCCAGTGAGCCAACATGCACAATATCAGCACCCTGACTCTGTTTGACCACAATGGAACAGAGCCTTCATTATTATCATTGGTAACACCTGTGAATGTCTTCACAATATGGCTGCTGTGCATAGAGCCTATCAATACCTGGAAGTGAATGTGTTAAAATACAATGACCATGTCCATGTCCATGTCCATGTCCATGTCCATGTCCATGTCCATGTCCATGTCCATGTCCATGTCCATGTCCATGTGGTCAGCATGCATCTTCTGCTGTGCCGTCATGCATGGCGTGGCAAATGAACCTCGGTCCAATGGCTGCACAATGATAATGAGTTGCTAAGTTAATAGACGGACTCATCAAGATCATGGCCGTGGTCTGGTTGCAGTATGAGTATAGCCTCTAAAGCTCATAGAGGCATGCTGCTCCCAATGGGCAGATGTACTGTACTGTACTGTATATACTTGGTTGCATGCACGAGAAGGCAGAAGCAATTATGTGCCATACCGCAGCAAGGCAGAGTGAATGCATGTAGTCATTGGTAATTTAATGTACACGTTTACAAGAGGCCATCCCACCTGGTTGAAGGGGTTAAATGAACCCATTATTTAATCTGTCATTTTAGATTTCTTTGGCTATAAAAAAAATAGCAGATGTACAAGCTCATAGCGCGGCACCGAGTGCTATGAGCTTGTAGATATATATATTTTTTACATTTTGTAAGTGTCAAATGTCTCTGTTTTCTGAAAAACTATTGTTACTATATCAGTGGTGCTGAAACTTTTTCTTGTCAAGGGCCCCCCAAAATTATATGTTTTTTGGCCGCCGACCCCCATCAAAATATGTTGTTCCAGGGACATTGTGTCATCCTTTTAGCAATATTGTATAACTGTAGGCCTACCTCTGTACTTTTTGCGAACTGTTAATAAAGTATTCAATCAATCAATCAAACTCCATCCCCAGGCTGGACAGAAAAATCCAACAATCTTCTTTTGAGCTATTTCTGCTACTTTTGCACGCCACTGTTGTACTGTATGAAGTAGTAGAGCATTAATTTACGAAAATAAATAAATATGGCGATAAAAGGTTTCTGCCCGACGATATCGTGTCTGTCGGGTGGAAAAATTATGTCCAAAACACAAAATAGTTAGAATATGGAGATGAGATTTCTCTGCCCGACAACCAGTGGTGGAAAAAGTACTCAAATGTTTTACTTAAGTAAAAGTATCAATACTGCAATGTAGAAATACTAAGGTGAAAGTCCAGGATTCTAAATTTACTTGAGTAAAAGTACAGAAGTATTGGTATCAAGATGTGCTTAAAGTACCAAAAATAGAAAGTACTCCTTATGCAGAATGTCCCATTTCACAGGTTTTCAATTGTCTAAAATGTATAAAAGTATTTTGAAAATAGCCTAAAAAATAGATAGATGTAGATTGGCTATTTTCAAATGGCCAAAATGTATATAGGGCTGAATGGTTAATGTATTTGTTGTAATAATAATCAAAATCTACAAAGTAACTACAGTAGTAACTAAAGTTGTAGTGATAATTGTAGTGGAGTAAAAGTACAACATTTGCCTCTGAGATATGTAGTGGAGTAGAAGTAAAAGTACTCTCTGCCTCAGCAGACGGTTGGAAGGCAGCCGACACTCCAAAGCTGATCTACAGTAACAATCACAATCAATGTTTCCTGTAACGTGTCCAAAGTATTTACGACGTGCCTCGCAAAAATGCCGTAAAGACCAGAGGGCCGCCATGTCCTATTCAATTTACAAGTGACCAGGCGATCAAATTAATGTGCTTTTTCATTTACAAGCTCGTAAAAACATCCGTGTCGTTTTGCCACTGAGCCAATGGCAAATCTGTGTGTGTGTGTGTGTGTGTGTGTGTGTGTGTGTGTGTGTGTGTGTGTGTGTGTGTGTGTGTGTGTGTGTGTGTGTGTGTGTGTGTGTGTGTGTGTGTGTGTGTGTGTGTGTGTGTGTGTGTGTGTGTGTGTGCCAGTGGCTCAGTGGGTGAATCTGGTCTCCACTTTAAGCTTTCTGACCTTTACACCTCTCAATCAGCTGTTTTTCGGCCCCTAACTTAACCCGACACCTGTTACAGGCCACACACACACACACACACACACACACACACACACACACACACACACACACACACACACACACACACACACACACACACACTCAGTCAGTCACATAGATATAGTCCATGATGCGAGGCCCTCGCTACTGGACTGGTATGGTCTGCCGTAGGGCTGTCACCATCACAAATATAAGTTGACGATTCATTGTCTATTGTGTTTTTGGCATTGAACATTGAACATTGAACATTGAACATTGAACATTGAACATTGGACATTGGAACTTTCTTTTAGGCTTCGTGAATAAAAGCTGCACAAGGCAGATATGACAAATAACATACATGATTGAATTACTTTCTACTTTCTAAAATGACATTAATAGTGGAATTTTCCGAGTGGAAATAGCCGATCTGCAAGCTCAAAACGTGTCGCGATGCAACACGTTTTGAGCTTGTAGATCTGCTATTTCCACTATTTTTGAAAATGTTTGAAAACATATGAAAATGTTTTACATGGTAATGACGATTATACAAAAAATAAATTCGATTAAATCTCAAATAATTGCGGTTAGACGATTATGTAATAATTGAGACCGGTCTAATCTGCCGTATAGACAGTAAAAAACATATTTCAGTCAACACTCAAACACACTGTTGAGACCATGTATGTCAAGTTGTGTTTTAGTGCGGACAACTGTGCACTGCTTTTAACCCCTTGTATATTGATGCTGTTGGGCAGAAACCTCTCAACTCCACGTTCTAACTTTGTGCGTTTTTTTCGTAAATTTCGTAAAGCCCTACATGATCGTACTACAGCGTCACACGAAAGAGTCAAAAGTAGCAGATCTGCAAGCTCCAAGCGCTGTGCGAGCTTGCAGATCTGCTATTTTTTTATCTGAATCCTGAGAAGTAACGGTTTTGGACATAAGGGTCTTTTCCACCCGACAGAGACACCTATACAAAACATGATCCGCTACTCTGGTTAAAACCAAAGCCTTCAGCCAGTGTTGATTTTGACAGCAAATTTTGATTTAGTTTTAGTTATCTTTTGAATAAAATTCCATTTAGTTTTAGTCGTGTTTTAGTCATCTGAAGTGTTTTAGTTTTAGTCGAAAAATATAATATAATATAATATAAGATTATAGCCGACTAAATCTACAGTTGATTTAGTCGACTATAATCTATTTTGGCGGGCCTTGATCGTAATGGCTGATTTTACACTTGGTTGCGTGCCGGAAATAGCCGATCTACAAGCCCACAGCGTGTCGCAGCGCGACGCGTTGTGGGCTTGTAGATCTGTTATTTTCAGAGCGCAACACCCGAGCGCAAACAAACATAAAATGACTCGTCTTAGTTCTCCACTATAGTCCCTCCCTGACATTTTAGCCTAGTTTTTATTTGTTGACGAAATTGTCAATTTAGTCTTAGTTTTAGTCATCATGGCTTAGTTTTTATTTTGTTTTCGGCAGTCGACGAAAAAGGCAGTCGACGAACATTTTTCGTCATAGTTTTATAGTCGCCGAAATCAACACTGCCTCCAGCTTGACGGTCACACGACAAGGTGCCTTTACAGGACTGGGGATTCCCTAAAGACATCATCATCATCATCATCATCATCATCATCGTCGTGGGAGCTGAGAGTCTTTCATCCTATTTCAAAAAGATTGTCTCAGTGATGCTGGGCCCTGAGCTGCAGCCTACACACACACACACACACACACACACACACACACACACACACACACACACACACACACACACACACACACACACACACACACACACACACACACACACACACACACACACACACACACACACCCACACACCCATGAGAACTGGCTGAGAACAGTATACCGTGTAAGTATTATACACATGGCACATGGCTGCAAACGTATAGATATGATGATCAGTTACGCAACACTGCTTCTGTCCCAGCCTGCTTAATTTGTGGTTTGTTCCGCGTGGGTCGTGGAGAAAAGCATGCCCCCCCCCCCCCCCGCGCACACACACACACACGCACGCACGCACGCACGCACGCACACACACACACACACACACACACACACACACACACACACACACACACACACACACACACACACACACACACACACACACACACACACACACACACACACACACACACACACACACACACACACACACACACACATTCACATTGCCACTCAGGATGGCACAGCGTGCTGCCAGTTGCCCACGTCCACAGCAACACACCGCCAGTTAGAGAAAGATACCGCGGCACTGAGTGCCGTGCTATGAGCTTGTAGATCTACTATTTTTGAAAAATCTTGAAAATGTGTGCAAATCTTTAAATCTTTTTATTTAACACATTGAGTGCCAATCGCGTAGATCTACGCGAACCTATTTAAAGCCGCCACGTGCCAATCGCGTAGATCTACGCGAACCGCCGGTTCGCGTTGATATCACCAAAAGTGCACTTTCTGAATTTTTTGATCCATTTCCGGTTTCGGTTTGACCACCGGAAACAGAATTATTTGGGAACCGGTTTTGCCGATCCCGTCGGCCCTCGTTACAATGACGAAACTGAAACTCCATTTTCTCCTTGTAGTTTTTTCTCCTCGCATATCACTGTTTAACGTAAACCGTTCTAACTACAACAATGGAGCTCCGTTTGACACATGTTTTTTTCTGGTAGACGCAGGGAGATCTGGGCGATGTTTACAAACAGTGCAGAGCTCAATCTTAAGGATTTTAACAAGGTCTATGGCGACGTGAAAAAAACAAAAAAACAACAATAAAACGTTGGCACTGGTGAGTACATTATGAGATTAACCTCTGGCATGGAATGTGTTAAAGGCGAACATTTTATTTGTATTTTTTACTAAAATTTTTATCCCACGATTTTGTAACCCATTTTTTCACCCAGTGCCAATTGCCTATGTAATCCTGGGCGCTACTCTCCCTCTGCCAGCCTAGGGAGAGCCCAGAACTGAGCTCATGCCTCCTTCAATGCACGAGGAGCTAGCAAGCCGCTTCTTATCACCCGACAGGGGGGAGTTTCCCCAGTAGGACGTAGCGCGTGGAAGGAACACGTTATTCCAACCAATTCCTTTCCCCTCCATCAGGCGCCCCGGCTGACCAGGGGGAGGCAGCATAGAGATCAGGATTACTGCATGTTTTTGGTGAGGGTACCGTAGGGGACACGGGGAGAACATGCAAATTCCACACAGAACATTTTAACACAAATCTTTGCTTCTGGGGGTCCCTGGCACAACATTTTTTCAGGTGAGGGTCCGCGGCCACATATATATCAATTTGGGGGGTCCTTGGCAGGAAAAAGTACTATCAGAGTTATTGGTGTCCTTGAAATAAATAAAAAAGTTTGAGAACCACTGGCCTACAACAATGGTGTGCTAACGTGAGCTTTCTTGGCCTTGTGACAGACAAACGCTCATTTGGTGCTAATAAGGGTTTAGCACTGTTGGCTTGCTATGAACTTAAAGGAGAATTTTGGACTAAAGTTTTATTACCTTTTCTATGATGTTATGATATCTTAGGATGAATGGTACAGTAGAAAAATGTCATAACTCCACCCCTGGTCCGCTACAGCTTAAAATGTGCGCGGATAGGCCTTAGGTTAGATCACATATTTTAATAGCTTTTTTTTAGTTTTTTTTTGTGAGAGATCTGACGTTCATAGTGACAGAACACTGTCAAAAAAAAAAAAAAAAAAAGAAGTCTCGCTAGACGAGATTGAAATCTTGAGATTTCAATCTCATCTAGCGAGACTAAGTTTTTTTTTTTTTTTTTTTTTTGGTTGCATAGTGTTCTGTCACTATGAACATCAGATCTAAAAAATAAATAAAAAAAAGCTATTAAAATATGTGATCTAACCTAAGGCCTATCCGCGCACATTTTAAGCTGTAGCGGACCAGGGGTGGAGTTATGACATTTTTCTACTGTACCATTCATCCTAAGATATCATATCATCATAGAAAAGGTAATACAACTTTAGTCCAAAATTCTACTTTAAGACTAGGGAATGAACTCCCCATAGCAATTAGAACTGCAGACTCGCTCCCTATCTTCTGCCGTAATCTGAAAATCTTCAGACTCCATCTCAGCCCGTAGCACTTGCCCTAGCCTTGACGACCTTGCAGGCTTATGCAAATGCTAAAATGTAACTTAGATAGCATGTTATGTAGACAGATGCCAGGGCATTATGTAGACAGATGCCAGGGCATTGTTGACCTGCCATCCTATAGTGTGTATAGTTTCAATGTAGGCTGATGATAGGTTCTTGGTTTACGTACTGTATGTATTAGTTATTATTAGATTATTGGTTTACTTATGTACTACTTTATTATTAGATTACTATTTTTATGCATTTGATGTATTATGTGTATTATGATGTATTATCTTGTGTCCTTGCTTACTGTAAATCGCTCTGGATTAAGAGCGTCTAATAAATGCCTAAACTGTAAACTGTAAGAGGTTCAAAGTGACTTTCCATATGAAAAACGACGCAAATAGGTGCAGATATTTACTTCACGCCAGAGATTTTTTCTTCTGCTTTTTTCTTTTCTTGATTTCTTGCGTCTGGCGGCATAGCATCAAACGCAACGAGACTCAAACAATCCCACTTATCGCTCTCATCACAGCCTGATTTACTTTGTTGCACCCCGATGTTTTGCGCGCCTGAAAATAGCAGATCTTAACGAGCTCACACGTTGCGATGCGGCACGCTGCGAGACCTGTTATTTTCGACGTGCGACATTTATTATTGTGAGCGCTAAATGACACCTTGTATTTTATATCTCCCACAGCTACTACATCTGCTTCTTTTGCCTCTCTTTATCGACTGGGGAAGAAATCTATACGTCACCGGGTTGGGTCAATCATGAGCTCTGCAGAGGGAGAGAGCTCATACCGTAGATAAGATCATGGTGTATTTAACCCGTTATGACCGGGGGAACGCATCTGTGTCATTTTAAGATTTCTTTGGCTATTCAAAAAATAGCAGATCTACAAGCTCATAGCGCGGCACCGAGTGCCGTGCGATGAGCTTGTAGATCTGCTATTTATTTTTTTTAAATCGTGGAAAATGTGTGCAAATCTTTGAATATATATTTTTAAAGTGAAAATTTGTACTCCGATCTGTGCTTCTGGGGGGGTCCCTGGAACAACATATTTGGAGATGGGGGTCCTTGACATGAAAACAGTTTGAGAACCACTGATATTATAGCAACATACGTTTAAAAAAAAAGAAATTTAGAAGACATTTGTGGAATCCCCGAAGCAAAGATTTGAGTTACAAATGTCCGCTTTAAAAATATATATATATTCAAAGATTTGCACAAATTTTCACGATTTTTCAAAAAAATATCAGATCTACAAGCTTGTAGATCTACTATTTTTTGAATAGCCAAAATAAATCTTAACATGACACAGATACTATGCGTTCCCGGATTGAATGGGTTAAAGGATTATATACTGCCACAGAGCGGGGTTCAACCTCTCCATGTGCTCACTGGCTGCAGCGAGGGCGGACAGGTGCACTGAATAACAATGAAATCATACCGGGGCCGCACTTAAAACAGGATTTACAAGGTTATTCTGGACTGCCGTCGGGATTCTTTTTTTATTATACGTGTGACGTCGTCATCCCTCCAAAGCTACAGGGGGGGCTAAGGGCCAAACATCTCATTTGTGGCGACACAAAGTGAAACTTTCTAGAGAGAGAGAGAGAAACTTCATTGACAATGAAATAAAAAGGCTAATTTCATGGCTAGAATGGCGCCCAGGGTAATGTTGTGGGTTATAGGACTGTAATGAAATGCAGTCAGCCTCCGGTACACTGTCAGAGGGTGAGGGCCAGAGCAATTCACTTGATGATGTGTGGACTCCAACCAGAGGGGAATTATAGGCTTTAACCAAATGTTGACTCAACTGTCAAAGAGTCCTTAATTGACTCCTTAATTTGTTAACTAATGACAGTTTGGAAGTAGTTTAGACGGACGGACAGACAGACAGATATTAAAAGATGTAAATCCCTGGTTTCTTTCAAAACTGACCTGAAAAACCATCTATCGGGAGCTAAATGCAATTTCCCATTCATTTTCCTCCTTTGAACAGTGTTTTGGTATTTGTGATGACATGTATTATTGTGTTATTTTTATGTTGACTTTTTTTGTGTTATCCTTTTAGCCTTAATGTCTGACTGACTGTACCTTGTGCTGTTTACATTTTTGACTAAATAAGTATTCAATCAATCAATCAATCAATCAATCAATTTCTAAATTCTATCAACATTCACAATGTGATTTGTTTTTCCATGACTGAGACTTTACGGTACAGTACAGTGCAGGATGCTGACCTTTAATACTACTAACTGAGGTATTTCCTGTCAGCACAATACTCTCAGTTTACTGGTGTTTTCAAAAATTCCTCTTTAATCAGGAAACAGAGAAATGGAGCAGAAATGGATTCTGTCATTAAAAAAATAAAAAGAAGAAGATGGCATATGCGTGGTTTCTTTAAATAGCCCTCTGTTCCTAGGCTAGATTCCTTTGCACATGCACTTGGATGTAAGTTCATTCACAGTCAAATTCTCACTCAATTTAACTCAGAGAGGACCCCGTCGATTCAATTAGCACTGAGGATTTTGCTGTGTTAAAACATAAATGGCTAGATGCAATAAAGCGTAACCCACAGTGGACTGAGGACATGTCACCAGGGAGAATGAAGTGGAGTCAGAACAGCTCCAGCCTAAATTTGGTCAAAAAGGTTTCGTGAACCAGGGAGGGACACGCAATTGTGTGTCCTCAAAAATCAACAAATAACAGTACTCAAAAGTATCAATACTGCAATGTAGAAATACTCTATTGCAAGTAAAAGTCCGGAATTAAACATTTACTTGAGTAAAAGTACAAAAGTATTGGTATCAAAATGCACTTAAAGTACAAAAGTAAATGTACTCATTATGCAGAATGCCCCATTTCACAAGTTCAAAATGTATACAAATCTTTTGAAAATAGCCGAAAATAGCCGATCTACAAGCTCACATTGTGAGCTTGCAGATCTGCTATTTTCAAATGGACAAAATGTATATAGGGCTGAAGTGGTTAATGTATGTTTTGTAGTAATTAGTAATAAAGCAAAGTAAGTAATTAAGTAAGTAAATAGTAAAAGTACAATATTTGCTTCTGAGATGTAGTAGAAGTAGAAGTATTGAAAATGGGAAATACTCCAGTAAAGTAAAAAATCCTCAAAAGTGTACTTAAGTACAGTACTTGAGTAAATGTACTAGTTGCTAGTTGTACTAGTTACTTTACACCACTGACAAATAACATGAAAATAATACAAATCATGTTAAATCATGTCCAAATATCCTGTAAATTCACAAAATCTCGGTGTGAGTGAGTGTATCTGCGCATCTCGAGAACCGCCAGACCGATCGACTTCAGACTTCAAACTATATTGCCGATTTACCACATATGGGCATTGCGGTGAGATCGGTGGCTCTGGACATAACATCTCCATATATGCCTATAGGAGCGTATGGGTTGGATCGGTGGTTCTGGTATCCGACCGACTCGATGCCGTTGGCGATGCGTGTCGGGTGTGAAGTCGGTCGGTGGGACGACTCTCGAGATACGTGAACTACAGACACACCGGACGGACACACAGACAGTCGGACGGACAGGGATTTTGCACATTAAATGCAGGATTACTCCTCAGATACTCATGGATGATAGCAGTAGCATATTTCAAAGACAGGCACATGGACTGCTCTGATATCGTAAAATGATTTTTGATATCATTTTCCTATCTAGGGTAATTGAAAAAATATATATTCACCTTTTTTTCTCTTCATAATCCCCACAGTGGCCTAAACACTCAATCTAGGATGCCGAACCTCAGTATACACAACGATCCCAGCTAGGCGGCCAAGAAGAGAATGCCTCCATAATTCACTGATATAATGTCTGTCACACGTGACGTAATCTGCAGGGTGGAGGCAGCACACTTCATATAGGTGTTGGTGAATGCTCCGGTAAATGGTGATTTATTATGACCCCACCTACCGCCCCCCCACTCTGACCATAACCCCTCCCTTCTGACCGGGTCACATGATGAGACGGTAATGGGTCTGTGGGGCAGGGCAACTCATCAATAAATCATGTAAAAAGAGTGGACAGCATTGTTGCCCTGTCTGATTATTATAAGCAACCTTTTTTCTGTAAAGTCACTTGTAAATATTGTATTGGTACATGCAGGTTTTCAAAAATATTCATTTCTTTTTTTTTTTCAAGATTCTTTTGAAAATAGCAAATCTACAAGCTCACAACTTGTTTTGGGCTTGTTTTCATAGACCCATGGTTGCTTATTTATCTCGCAGAATCTGGCAACACTGATGGGCAGTGAGAAAGAGAGAGAGAGAGAGAGGAAGGGAGACAGAGAGAAGAAGAGATAAACAGAGGGAGAGGAGAAAGGGAGAGAGAGGCAGGGGGGGTAGAGATTGAGAGAGAGGGAGAGAGAGATTGAGAGAGGGGAGTGTCTGAGAGAGATAGCAGGTCATATAATTCCTTTGTCTGTGATGATGACACTATAGCGGTGGTGGTGGCCTGGCCTTCTAATTTGTCTGAGGAGAGAGGGGGGTGGGGGGGGGGGTGAGGTTGTTATGTGTTTAATGGTGTCTGTCCATTATGACATAGAGCTGATTCACCAGCTCACTGTGTCCTGCAGGCACCAATACGTTCTGTCGGTCTCCCGTTCAGCCCGCTGACACACACACAAGCCTTTCTAGTTAGACAGAGAAAGAACAGGGGCAGTGAGCGTGGAGCGAAGGAAGGAGAAAGATGTACAAACCCAAGGTTTGATTTGTTTTAAAAAATAATAATAATAGAGGTCTTTCCTCCGACAAATATGGAAACATTTGAGAGATGTATGGATACATTTGGATTTTTTTTTTAACATTTTCCCAAAATAGAGACACCAGAGGTTAATATTATGTGCATTTTCAATTCAATTGTTAAATTGTAATATTATTATCAAACATAAATAGCAAACATATCAGACACTGATTCATGTACAGTACTGTATCTAATTTGGTCTGACCAGAAGCATGGATAAAAGCATATCACCGGGCCAAAAACTCAATGAATGAACAGTGTGGGGATATCAAAAGCAGAGGCAAAGTCCCCAGCAAATCCAACCCTACATGAACCGAAATATCCATCACCAGCAGAGTTGTGCGAGAAAGAGAGAGAGAGAGCGAGAGAGAGAGAGAGCATCTGCTTCCGCCAACCAGGAACTATCACGTGAACAGTGGAGAGGAGAGGAGGGCTGCAGAGAGAGAGAGGAGGTGATAATTGAGTCGACGCCCCACTCCCGAGTTGCAAACAGGAGGACTTCAATTATTCCACAGCCTGGAATTAAATCAGATCTATTTATAAAATGCACTTGTCAAGAAAAGTGCCGTACCGCTGCAGTGGTTCTCAAACTTTTTCATGTCAAGAACCCCCCCCCCCCAAAAATGATATGTATTTGGCTGCGGAGTGCGGACCCCCCCATCTCAAAAATATTTTGTTGCCAGGGACCTCCAGAAGCAAAGACTTGAGTTAAAAGTATTCACTTTAAAAATATATATATGTTCAAATTCACGATTTTTCTAAAATAGCAGATCTACCAGCTTGTAGCGAATAAACGAATAAACCATTATGAAAATGTGTGTACATCGACAATTTTTTAACATTATTGAAAAATCTTGAAAGTGCGAGAACTAACTGATTTAGAAGGCATTCGTAGAATCGAAACCTCAGGTCTTAATGGGTGAACAGTGAGGATTGCATCGCGTATTTGGTCCATGCACAGATGCAGTCGCGGAGACGGAGGACAGAGTTTCGTCAAAACCATAAAATCTACAAATTAAAAAGGCATTATCCACACTCCACAGACCGTAGCATGTAGCCTATTTTGCAGAGCAAGTGAATTCCTGCAGTATATCGGAGAACAGCTGTCGGAGAGACCGCGGAGGCCCGGGGCACACGACACACAAATGGCAAATCAAACGTTGCTCAAGTAGCTTCCCCCCCCCATCTCTCTGCAGCACATTTTCCACTGAGCTGAGCTCTCTGACGATCAAAAAACATCCTTGCCGGACACAAAGGGCATCAGCCATTCAAGTCATGCCGTGTTGGCATGGCAGGTACAGTGGTGGGAAAAAGTATGTGGAAATACTCTGTTACACGTAAAAGTCCGGAATTCAAAATTGACTTGAGTAAAAGTACAAAAGTATTGGTATCAAAATGTACTTAAAGTACCAAAAGTAGAAAGTACTCATCATGCAGAATGTCCCATTTCACAAGTTTTCAAATGTACAAAATGTGTACAAATCCTTTGAAAATAGCAGATCTACAAGCTCACAATCCGTCGCATTTTCAATCGTATGTTTTGTAATAATAATACTAATCTACAAAGTAACTAGTAACCAGGGGTGCAGCCATGGGTGGGCCTGGGTGGGCCGTGGCCCACCCACATAGAGAGCTGGCCCACCCAATCGATTTTGCATAATTTTTGGGGATAAAAAATCGGTAAAATCTGGCAAAAATATGAATTAAATAACATAACCCTAACCCAACCCTAACCCTAAAACCGAAATAAAGTAACAAAAAAATGCCCAATATCCGTGCAATAACGAAAATGTTTCGCACGCACGTGCTTCGCGCGCGCACGAGTCGTGACACATGATGCGTGCCCACCCGCTCCTGCTCAGGCCCAGGCTAAACTAGCGTTCTGGCTGCGCCACTGCTAGTAACTAAAGTTTTCAAATAATTGTAGTGGAGTAAAAGTGTAATATTTGCCTCTGAGATGAAGTAAAAGGACTGAACATTGGAAATACTCCAGTGAAGTAAAAATTCCTCAAAATTGTACATGAGTAAATGTAATAATTTACTTTACACCAATGGGCAGGTACAGGTTTGCTCTACTACCGGTCTCACGGACAGATAAGTGGCCCCATTGTTTTTGGCGAGCACCCGCAATGCTAAACGGCTTTTTGAGCTCAGTCATTTGCAGGCTGCCAACATCAAAGTTGAACATTCAGAGGGAATAGGCAAACGTTCGGTGAAAATCACAGCTTGGGAGATCGACAAGCTCACAGCTTGTGGATCTGTCATTTTAGAAAGAATCAGGAAATATTTATAACGACGTGACCTACGATGACACGCCCAATATAGGGACACCAGGTGGAAAGCGCTTAACCCTTTAATACCCGGGAACGCATCGGTGTGTCAATTTAAGATTTCTTTGGCTATTCAAAAATAGCAGATCTACAAGCTCTTGGCGCGGCACTGAGTGCCACGCTACGAGCTTGTAGATCTGCTATTTTAGAAAAATCATGAAAATTCGTTCAAATCTTTGAACATAATACATGTTTAACTCTGTTACAACTTCTGGGGTCCCCGGAACAAAATATTTTGAGATGGGGGGTCCACGGTCAAATCCTACCATAATTCTACAAAGCTCTGTGAGGGTGGTGTGAGGGTGGTGAGGCAAAAATCTCTTCTGCCCGGTTCTCCTCAGTGGCTGGAGCAATTGATCTGAATTTGCACACAGCCATTGACCATTACCATGTGCACGGAACAGCGAAGCCCGTTTTTCGCTTTCCCCAAATGTCAGCTGTTTCTTAGCGTTTTTGTGTTCGCTGGCTCCCGGGTTGCCAGATCATGTGCGCATATCCCCCCATATCATTTTTTTTTTTTTTTTGTTCCAAGGTTTTTTTATTTTATATTTTCACATACAGGTTTATAACAAATGGCATACAAAAACAGTGAATGTATGTTACCCCTCCCACCCCCCCAAAGTTCCCGCTACGAAAGAGCCACAACCCTGGTATCTCATTGTACCATTAAAACAAAGGACAATACAAACAAATAAGACACAATTGCAATGTAAAATTAAAACAAGTAAAAAAAAAATTAAAAATATAGTATACACAGTAGAATACATATATTATTAAAGAAAGATTTGAAATGAATTTTAAAAACAAATTCACAAAAATAATAATACAAAAACAAATTCAGTGGGGTCAATTTATGGGTCATTAATGTCAGCAGCATTCAGTCTCTCTATATATGTTAAAAAAGGTTGCCAGATGGTGTAAAATTTCAGAGCACACCCCCTTGTGGAGTAGCGAATTTTCTCCAAAGTCAAATGATGCATAACATCATTAACCCATGATTTGAAAGTTGGTGGGAGTTTGTCTTTCCATTTAAGCAGTATCAGACGCCTAGCCAAAAGGGATGCAAAGGCTATCATATTTCTTTCTTGGTGACTAAGTTGTACATCATCTCTTTCTTGTGGAACAACTCCAAACACTGCAATAGACGCAGAAGGTTCTATGGGCACTTCTAACACTTCTGAGAAGGTTTTAAATATGAATTGCCAGAATGTGAATAACTTTGGACAAAACCAGAATGCATGTGCAAGGGTGGCTTGATCATGTCTGCAACGATCACATATTGGATCCATGTCAGGCACAAATTTAGCTAGTTTTACTTTGGACCAGTGGAGGCGATGCAGAACCTTAAACTGAATGATAGTATGTCTTAAACAAATTGGAGTGTATTCTATCCAAGGCCCCCCTCCAAACATCATTAGAGATCTGTGTCCCCAAGTCTCCTTCCCATTGATTTTTTAATAAGCCCCCATATCATTTTTGAGAACCAATGATACTATAGCAACATATGTTTTAAAAAAAAAACTGTTAGGATTTAGAAGACATTTGTAGAATCCCCAGAAGCAAAGATTTGAGTTACAAACGCTTCAAAAATATATATATTCAAAGACCCACGATTTTCCATGATTAAAAAAAAAGATCTACAAGCTCATAGCACGGCACTCGTGCCGCGCTATGAGCTGGTAGATCTGCTATTTTTTTAATAGCTCAAAGAAATAAAAAAAATGAGAGAGACGCGTTCCCGGTTTGAATGGGTTCAAATCCAGACACATCAGTTGCATAACTAACTCCTATACCGCCATCATCATCATCAAAAAAATAGTCAAATAATTGCCGAGTATATGAGCCAGACCTATATATCTGTCAGGGCTTTTAGTATGTGCTGCCCTGTATCTTCATACAGCATGCATGCATTCTTGCAATGCCTGTGAGATAGCTCCTCTCCTCTGTGATAGCTATGCTTTGAACCGGGCGGCGGAAACGCCTCGCACAGCAGGGACAACGCTTCCAGATTCACTCCAGATGCAGTCCAAAGACATGTCCCTTCATCTCTCTCTCTCTCTCTCTCTCTCTCTCTCTCTCTCTCTCTCTCTCTCTCTCTCTCTCTCTCTCTCTTCTTCCTGCCTCCCTTCCTCCAACACCAGTGGAGGAAGAAGTACTCAAAAAAAAGTACTACCTACCTAAATCTGTACCTATCGCAATATAAAAATAGTCTGTTACGAGTAAAAGTCCTGTTTTACTTGAGTAAACGTGCAAAAGTGCTGCCATCAAAATGTTCTTAAAAAGCACACAAGTGAAAAATAAAAAATGTCTTCATAGTTTTTCCAAACTTAACTTAACTTAAAAAACAGCAGATCTACAAGCTCACAACACGATGCGTCACGATGCATTGTGAGCTTGTAGATCTGCTGTTTCTGAATCGATTAATAATAAAACATAGATCAATTATAAAACAGGTTAATGTCTGTTTTGCTATAATAATCAAAATCTACAAAGTAACTAAAGTTATCTAATAATTGTAGAGGAGTGGGGAAAAAAAGTATATAATCTGCCTCTGAGATGTAAGTGGAGTACAAGTAGAAGTATTGATAAACTGAATTACTCCAGTAAAGTAAAAGGACCTCAAAATTGTACTTGAGTACAGCAAGTACAGTAAATGTACTTTCCGCCACTGTCTGACACCCACCCGGTGAGACGCTCCGTAATGAGGCCCTTTACCTCAGCATGTGGGTGTCTTATTGAGAGCCTCTGGCGCCCTTCTAGATGCTCGTAACATTGGCAGACTGAGCGTCGCATGATATTACACCCTTCCCTCCTCTCCTTCTCTCTCCTGCATACAGTGCAGGGGTGTAAAGTAACTAAGTACATTTACTTAAGTACTGTACTTAACAAACAAAAGTAGCTAAAATAGCCAATCTACACACTCACAACGCGTCGTATCACGACGCGTTGTGAGTGTTTTTTGCCATATCTGAAAAAAATAAATAATAATACAGTGAAAGTGGTTCAGTCTGTCTGTGTTTTCTTTTAAATATTTAACCAATAAAAAGTATTATTAACACGAGATTGTGACTAAATAATATACATTAGATTGGAACACAGGTTATTTTTTTTTAACAGTTTGGGTTAAATATTTATAAAACACACAGATGGACATAACCACCTTCAACCTGGCGTCCCTATTTTGGGTATGTCATTTTTTTAAAATATTTTTTTCATTTTACCATTCTATATTAAAATTGTCTTAAGGCAGGGCCGGCCTGGGGCGGGGCGGGCCTTCATGACTCAGCCATAACCATATAAGGAGTTCCCAACGCAGCTACGCCCAAATATGGAGTGTGTTGTCTAACCTCAATGTGTCGTCAATGGCATCAGGTCCAAACAAATCAGTCAGCTCCATATATGGGCGCAAAAGGGCGCATGCCCATATATGGACATATAGTCAGAATCAGAATCAGAATCAGTTTTATTGTCACATCACAGGTTTACAAGGTAAAAAAGTGGGTGAAATTCTTTTTTGTACATCGTTCCCATCGCAACGTTAGTTTCCATAGAAAGAAGAGGGGGGGGGGAGAAGAAGAGGGTGGGGGGCAGGTGGGAAGGAGATCAAAAACAAGAGAGCAACAGAAGGCCAGACAAGTTATCTACATATTTACAAATTACCTGAGATAATAAATAAAACTAAAAAAACTAAACTAAGGTGCCTGAGCATAGCAGCAATGTATTGTACTGTGCATGTTATACTTATACTGTGCATGATAGACAAGGACGTTAAGGTGCTTAAGGAGCACAATAAAAAGACCCAAAAAAAGTCAGTGCGTTATACAAGGGATTAAGGTGCAAAAGGTCAGTGCGTGTCCACCTAGAGTGGACTGACCCTAGTATAATCCGCATGTAGCTCCATGAGGGAGTGCAACAAAAAGTCATTTGTACCTGGTGTAGTCCACAGGTGTGTCCGAGGGGGGGGCTAAGTCCAAGTCATTGTCCCTGGTATAATCCACAGGTGTGTTCAGGAAGAGCCAGAAAAGTCTGCGCCGCCTGCTGTCAGGCTGCTGAACTCATCCAGGCTTATGCCCCATTCAGCATTCTGACAGCGGCTGGATTGACCATGAGCCAGACAAGATTCCATTATCGAAAGAGTGGGCAAAACCAAACCTATATTAAATTGTTTATAGGGTCAATATAAGTAAATAAATATATGATAACCTTTCCACAGGAGCAGCTTTTTTATATTTATCACACATTTTGATATTTTCCCCATATGTACATGACAGGTGAAAAAATGACACATTTTAAAAAATAGTTATCATAATGAAACTTCCCCAATTGATTACTTACGTGAAGACAATGATTTATCGTATTACAAGTTTTCTGAAATTGTATATTTAAATATGCAAATTAGGCATTAGGAAAATGCCCGAATTGGCATAACTTTCCAGAATCAACATTGGAACATTGGACAAAGCCAGAGTCAACATTCTTATTTCATTTTGTTAAGATGTTGGAGTCAAAGATTTTTTACGAGGGAATATTCAATATCTGGCTCAATTTTGGGGCTCTGGCTCATGGACTAAATGCCAAATTTGCATATTTAAATATACAATTTCAGAAAACTTGTAATACGATAAATCATTGTCTTCATGTAAGTAATCAACTGGGGAAGTTTCATTATGATAACTATTTTTCTAATTTTGTCATTTTTTCACCTGTCATGTAAGTATGGGGAAAATATCAAAATGTGTGATAAATATGAAAAAGCTGCTCCTGTGGAAAGGTTATCATATATTTCTTTACTTATATTGACCCTATAAACACTTTAATATAGGTATGGTTTTGCCCACTTTCGATAATCATTGCTCAATTTTGGGGCTCTGGCTCATGGACTAATAAAAGGGTCAAGAACTGACGTTTGCGTTTTGTGAAAGAAACGTACAATGAATCATTTACAACGTGTTACTTGGCATAGAAGGTAATACAGGGTAGACCTATTCGTAGTGATTCCGAGGGGAGATTCTATGCATTTGACCTGCTCTATTCAGAGCAGTGCACTGCGGTAGGTGAGCACGTACACATACACCCACACACAAACACGCACGCACGCACGCACACGCGCACACACACACACACACACACACACACACACACACACACACACACACACACACACACACACACACACACACACACACACACACACACACACACACACACACACACACACACACACACACACACACACACACACACACAGTGTCTAGCTCAGGGACACCTCAACACAAAGCCTGGAGGTGCCAGGGATCGAACCGAGGACCTTCCAATTCCCTGACGGCCGCTCTAGATCAAGGGTTCCCAATCTTTTCAGGCCTTGACCCCCCCAAAATAATCATATTTGAACTGGGGACCCCCCAACCCTGACAAGCACTTGGAATTGTAGGCTTTACATTTAGTTTGACTCGGTTCCACAGATACATTTTGTGAAAAAATTGCCGATCTACAAGCTCACAACGCCCACAACGTTTGCCTCTTTCTTACGCAATATTTGCCAATTTGGTATTAAAAAGGTCTTAAAAGTCATTAAATTGTGACTTTACAAATGTGCAGATACCCTGTATACACTTACTGTATACAGTATAAGTGTATACAGGGTATCTGCACTTTATATACTGTATACAGTGTATACACTTATACTGTATACAGTATAAGTGTATACAGGGTATCTGCACATTTGTAAAGTCAAACCAACATACGTAGGTTGGTTTGTTTACTGTTGAGTGAGAAAACGATGTTGCACATTAAGCTAATCAACTGGGGACCCCCCAAAATAAATGGGGGGGGGGGGGGGGGGGGGTCCATCCCGACCCCACAGTTTGGGAGCCACTGCCATCCCAATAATGTAATGTAACTTACTTAGTAAAGTAATATGTCAAACATTACATTATTATTCAAGTAAATCATCATGATGATGATGCAGCTGCAAGTGCACACACTTGTAAACTGTAAACCAGACGTGTTTCTCAAACTGTTTCACGTCAAGGACCCCCAAATTGACACATAACAGCCTGCGGACCCCCATATGAAAAGATTTGCCAGGGACCCCCCCATAAGAGAACATTTTGACAGTGTGGCTCTACTAGCAGTGATTCTTCTCAACCTTTTTTCATTTCAAGACCCCCAGTTTGATTATGCATAAGGCCCAGAGACCCCCATGTTCCTATCTCTGGAACCCCAATCTACACCGTGTTCATTTAACTCTGAGAGTGTACAAATGAAACCAAATGGACCATTTGGTTCCATTTGTACACTCTCAGAGTTACTTAGGGACAGGTTCCATTTGGTTCCTATATCAATCATTTGGCTGGGGACCCCCTGGAATCGCCTCAAGGACCCCTGCGAGAGAATCACTGCGAGATTTGAACCCGGGGTCTCCCAAACATAATAGGAGAGAGGGAATCACCCCTTGGTCATGGGGAGATATTTCTGGCCATGAGCTTCAGGCACGGCTATTCCGTCACACAGGCAAACACTGCAAAATCAGCTGCATTTTTGGAAATTCCGTTTCACTGATATATTTCACTAGAGGTTGTTTATTAAATAACACAGTCACGTCCTCACAAATATATTACACACAGCTTATATCCTCATAATCCCTCCGACATAATTACTGTAAGCAGCGTGTAGCGTTTGGACTGACAACAGAGTGTTATATTAGCAATGCAGGACTTTATAGGACCAGCCCAGCTGTCCAAAAACCCCAGAGACGTGTCAGTCACACATAAAACATCAATTTTATATGACTTTTATTATCGTGTAGAGCAGAGCGTTGGACCTCTGTATTGTTAGTTCTGAGAAATCTTCCAAGTCCCCTTTCACTCTATTGGATTCTAAACTTGGCCCTAAATTGATCCAAGAACTGTTCTCTTGCCAAAAATCTCTCTGCTTTTGTACGGCCTTTTTTTTTTGCCAGATGAAAGCTATTTGCAAATCAACTGCCAAAGTTCTGGCTCATCTGAAGCCCAACGCTTTTAGATTAATGAAATATGTAATCCAGTAAAAAAGTCTTCTTTAATCCATTATGACCGGGAACGCATCTGTGTCATTTTAGATTTCTTGTGAGAAAATATATATATTTTTAAGCGAACATTTTAACTCAAATCTTTGCTTCTGAGGATATTACAAATGTCTTCTAAATCCTAACAGTTTTTTGAAAAAATTTATGTTGCTATCATATTAGTGGTCCTCAAACTTTTTTCATGTTGTCGTGGAATTCTGGATCAATCAGCAATCGATAAGGCACATAGGAGTCGAGACAATATTCTAGGTGGAGGTGGTTATGCTTTATGTACATGATATCATGGTCAGAAGTACATTAACACTCATGTCAGTGGTACGGTAGTTCTGCCACGAGCACAGGGCAGAGATCATAGTTATACTGTAGCTGTCTGAAGGACAAACTGAACCTTAACAAGATAGGCTGTACCAAAACAATAGCTATTAGGCCTAGTGGAGACATCTAGGCTCTTACAAGCTATCAAATATCATAATGTATTGTAGAAGTATTATAAGTGATGGTATAATATAAAGGTTATAAGCAGCCATATAACTTCTCCCTCAATGTATTTGGCCCTCAAAATATGTTGTTCCAGGGACCCCCCCAGAAGTAAAGATTTGAGTTAAAAATGTTCGCTTTAAAAAACAATATATATTATATTCAAAGATTTGCACACATTTTCACGATTTTTCAAAAATAGCAGATCTACAAGCTCGTAGTGCCGCACTATGAGCTTGTAGATCTGCTATTTTTGAAAAGCCAAATAAATCTAAAATGACACAGATGCGTTTCCCAGTCTTAATGGGTTAATGCAAAAAATTATAGCTGGGTGCAAACTTGAGTCAGCAGAGCCAGAGGCATGCAGGACTGGAGTCGCAGACATTTGAAATGCTTTCCCTCTGTAACTCTCTTCCCACATAGACACATATTTTGGGCACTCCCAAATTAACACCCAACAGACAGTTAGATTAACACTCGACGGAAGACATTAGTGCATTATCGTTGGAGAATTAGAGTTGGAGCCTATAACAGCCAGTCTGCGGAGATAAAGGGTGCTGAGACCAACAGGGTTGCAGTGGTAACCACTAGTTGCCAGATTTTTCGAGATAAATAAGCAACGAGGTCGATGAAAACAAGCCCGAAAGAAGCGACCATGTAGGCCACATGAGCACTTTAAACATTGGATGTTTGAAAATAGCCGATCTACAAGCTGTTGTGAGCTTGTAGATCTACTATTTTCAAAATGAAAATCTTGAAAAAGAAGTGAAACATTTTGAATATTTATTTAAACATTTTAACAACGCAAATCTGTATGGGGGTCCCTGGCACAACATCTTTTTAGATGGGGGGGGTGGTGGTCGGTGGGCAAACACATATTAATTTGGGGTCCTTGACATGAAAATGTTTGAGAACCACTGGTTTAAACAACATTAAGAAACAAGCCCAAATAAGCGACTACACTTTAGAAACAAGCCCAAACAACAGCAACCCGCAAACCACCAATATTTACAAGCGACTATACAGAAAAAAACAAGCCCAATAAAGTCGCTTGTAATGAGCAAGCAGACATGGCATCGCTGGTACACTCCTGCTGAAATGTTTGTGGCAGTAGCTGGAATGCAGCCACGACACTTAATAACAGCAAACGCAGGACTAAATTGGATCCTTGTGCCTTTGGCCGGCAGACAGAAATGTCCCACAGCCATTTGTCACCGGTGACAGTTGGGCCGCATTAGAGCTCTGTGTCTTCTCTCATTGACCAGGGCTGCTTGTTAACGAGCTGCCCACTACTACTACTAGTGTAGTAGGATGCTATAGTTGTTGAATCAACCCCATGCATGGCAGGTTGTTTACTGAGATGGGTTTTTTTTAAGAGACATTTTTAGAGCCGTTTTAGCAGCACCCAGTGATGGAGGAAGTACTTGCATGTTTTACTTAAGTAAAAGTATCAATCAAAAGTATTGGCGTCAACATATACTTAATTACTAAAAGTAAAAGTCCTCATTATGCACAATATCCCATTTCACATGTTTCAAAATGTATAAAAATCCTTTTGAAAATAGCAGATCTACAAGCTCACAACGCGTCGCTTTGCGACGCGTTGTGAGTTTGTAGATCTGCTATTTTCAAATAGCCATGGCTGAAGTGGTTAATGAATGTTTCACAAAGTAACTATAGTAACTAAAGTTTTCAAATAATTGTAGTGGAGTAAAAGTACAACATTTGCCTCTGTGATGTAGCGGAGTAAAGTAATAGTATCGGAAATTGGAAATACTCAAGTAAAGTACAAATATCTCAAAATTGTACTTAAGTACAGTACTTGAGTACATGTACTTACCACCACTGGCAGCACCAGCCACATTCTTGTCTTCCATTCAAAAGCAATTATGGCCTGTACTGTTTTTGCTCACACAGAGTCCAGCATAGGCGCTGAAATATTATGGTCACTGTCTTTATGCATATACAATAGGCTATAGGTGCAGCCAACTGGATAACATTGTATTATCTGATTTGGCTATTGTTCACTATTAAAAGAACAGAAATGAAAAGAAAAGATAAGCAGAAAAAGGATCATGGTTTACAGGGCTAGGCTACAGAGGCTTTAAAAATGTAAATGATGCATATCCTATCCTACTATATCCTACTATATAATTGGAGTAACCTCTGTCTGTCCGTCCGTCTTGGTGTCTTGGGTGGGTCGTGTCCCCGACCGGGTATGGGCTAGTTATAATAATTTTGGAAGCACAAGGAGTAGACCTATATCTAGATCAGTGGTTCTCAACCTGTGAGTCGATTTTGGGGGGTCCCCAGATGACAGTGAAGTGACAATTTAAGGACTTTTAAGACCTTTTTAATACCTCAAGAAAAAAGAAAGAATAATACCATTACTGCATCAAAAGTAATCAACAAACTATAGGCTAATATAAGAACAAAAATAGCCGATCTACAAGCTCAGAACGCGTTGTGAGCTTGTAGATCTGCTATTTTCTTAATATTTATCTGTGGAACCGAGTCAAAGAAAATGTAATACCTCAACTCTTACATTCCAAGTGCTTGTCAGGGCGGGGGGTCCCCAGTTGAAATATGATTATTTTGGGGGGTCCCCAGTTGAAATATGATTATTTTGGGGGGTCCCCAGTTGAAATATGATTATTTTGGGGGGGTCCCCAGTTGAAATATGATTATTTTGGGGGGGTCACAGCCTGGAAAGGTTGAGAACCACTGATCTAGATAAGCCTTAACAACTTTAGAGTTAATTGGGATGTATAGCCTAATAAGCCTATAAGCTGTGTTTTATTCTAAACGCTACGCAGCAGGGGTCTTCAACGTTTTTCAGGCCAAGGACCCCCTAGGTGAGAGAGAGATGAAGCAGGGACCCCCTATATTATATAAAATTGTGTTTCAGATTCAACTTTTTTTCTTTACTTGCTCTGCTCTTATTTCCCTCTACACCTATTACCTCTTTGCCAAAAATAGCAGATCTACAAGCTCACAACGCCTCGCAGCGCGAGGCGTTGTGAGCTTGTAGATCTGCTATGTTTTGGCTAAAGTTCTCCTCAGAATAGGGATGCTAGGGTTCTAGTGGTTAATGTAAAAAGAAAAAAAAGATTTGGCAGACCCCCTGTAGTAGCTCTGAGGACCCCCTAGGGGTCCCGAACCCCCTGTTAAAGACCCCTGCCCTACACATATTGTTGTGTCAGCTCAAAAGCATTTCCTCAGCAACACAAGCAAGACTTTCTGATCACAGAATAAACCAAGGCAGCATGGCCTTAAGTAAAAGCATCAATACGCAATGTAGATGCACTCTGTTAAGTAGAAGTCCTGAATTCAAAATGTACTTGCAGTAAAAGCACAAAAGTATTGGTATCAAAATGTACTTAAAGTAGGCTACCAAAAGTAGAAAGCATACTCATTATGCAGAATGTCCCGTTTCACAAGTTTTCAAATGTATAAAAATCCTTTGAAAATAGCAGATGTACAAGGGATGTGATGCATTGTGAGCTTGTAGATCGGCTATTTTCAAATGGCCGAAATGTATATAAGGGCTGAAGTAGTTAGGCAACTGTATGTTTTGTAATAATGATCAAAATATACAGTAACTAAAGTTGTTCAATAATTGTAGTGGAGTAAAAGTACAATATTTGCCTCTGAGATGTAGTGGAGTAGAAGAAAAAGTACTGAAAAACGGAAATGCTCCAGTAAAGTCAAAATGCCTCAAAAGTTGACTTATAGCCTACAATACTTGAGTAAATGTACTCATTACTTGTGACTCCCGGACTGCAGCAGCAGGACCAAACGTGGGGTAGGTATTTGCAGTCTGTCACGGCGCGTGAAATAAAGTAGACAAAACAATAATTTTGGAGGAACACGTTCATTAATAATAATAATAATGCATTACCGATCCTCTTACCTTTTGATCACAGCTTCAACACGCACGAACCAACGTCCACAGCGAGCAGCACTGAGCGGCGATGATCGCCAAACGAGCGAGACTTTACTCTGTCACATTCACTTTTCTCTGCATTTAGAGTAACGCTATGTCCCGCCTGGCTCCCAGCGCTTTGTGTGTGTGTGTGTGTGTGTGTGTGTGTGTGTGTGTGTGTGTGTGTGAAGGGGGGGCGGGGGGGGGGGGGGATTGCCCAAGTTCACATTCCGTAGTGGGAGTGACCACACGAGTTGTGGAAGTTCCAGGACCAGACCAGAGCTCTCCATGTCTACCATGTGTTCCCGTCCCGTTACTCCCATGGTCTACCTCTAGCTCTAGTGGTCCATAGCCTTTCGGGTTCTCTCTCGTTTCCCTCATAGACCAGAGCTAGTCTACCTGACTACCTCTACACCGAACAAAACATAAATAGGCTATAATACTGGCTATTAACCACTTCATCGTTTCATTGTCCTGGCGGGTAAATATAGCCGATCTAAGCTCGATGCATTAAAGGTTGTTTTTCTTCTTTTTTCTTTTTTTTTAAGCCTATGCAGTATGCACACAATAGGGACGCCGGTTTCAAAATGGTTAATGTGTCCGTTTGTTTAAAGATTGCCCTTATAGGTATTTCAAGTTGACATAACATTTTCTCAATCAATGTATCCACCCCCCCCCCCTTCCTTCCTTCCTTCCTTTATTTTTATTTTTTTTACACCAATCTCGCTTAATATTTGTTTTAAAAAACAAAACAAAAACAAGGTTTTTGCATCAAACTTCTTTTTTTTTCCACTTTCAGGTCACCCAGTGCCCCTTAGCATGTTGTATAGGCCTATTTGTAGGCCTACTTTCACTATCACAACCACTGCAAAAGCATTAGCCTAATGATAAAGGAATAAGCCACACGTCCAGAATCAGCCTACATGTCATGTAGTAAAATAAATGACAATCTGGGTTGGAAGCCATCATCAAAAAAAAGGAAAAAACAGCTAGATTAAATAAAAGAATGTAGTTTGTCAGTAGTCAGTTCAGAGCTATAAGCATAATATGATCCATAGGCCTCTGTCAACCAACTGGATGTTCACATCAGTCTGGTGATCCCCTGGGTTGCAGACAGACCAAATAATTCGATGAGTTTGATGACATTTGGACTAACCCAATTAGTGGAAGAAGTCACAGATAGGGATTGATTGCCTTTGCCTATAAATCATTGTTTCAACCCCTGACCCTGTCATTGTGCACGCCAGGTCCTTGATATCCCCATCTCTGTGGGAGACGCCACCATCAGTCCACCACCACTCATTTGACAAATGTCATTTTTATTTCCACGCAGGTTTGCTACCTGTCACTCAGGTTACCTCGCAGCGTCTCCCGTCAACATCCTCCCAAGATCTGAGTCGCTTCTATTTACATCTCATCAGTGGTGGAAAAAGTACTCAAATGTTTTACTTAAGTAAAAGTATCAATACTGCAATGTAGAAGTACTCTGCTACAAGTAAAAAGTCCGGAATTCTATATTACTTGAGTAAAAGTACAAAAGTTTTGGCATCAAAATATACTTAATGTACCAAAAGTAAAAGTACTCGAATGTTTGAAAATAGCAGATCTACAAGCTCACAACGAGTCGCTTCGCGACGCGTTGTGTGCCTCTGAGATGTAGCGCAGTAGAAGTAAAAGCATTGGAAATGGGAAATACTCATGTAAAGTAAACAAATACCTCAAAATTGTACTTAAGTACAGTACTTAAGTAAACGTACTTAGTTACTTTCCACCACTGCATCTCATTATTATGGCCTCTCTCTTCTACGTCCTCGTTCTCTCGGCCTCGGGACCCCATCTGGTGTGTATACAATAACACGCATCATTTGTCTCAACGCCTGAGGGGCTCCCAGTACATGAGCAGGGGGACCACTACTCCACTGGCTTCTGTAGTGGCAGTGGGAAGAGGGGGGGGGGGATAATAGCCAACCCGCCGATCATGAAATCAAATCAGATGAGAAGGAATTTATTTTCCAATCAGTGTGAAAAGGGGATTGCACCTGCTGTAGAGACCCCTGCCCTCTCCCCCGCCCCGCCCCCTTTGACATTTGCAGCGCTCCAGCCCACCCGCATGCTGTTATGGTGATGGCATGTTATTGCCCCCGCGGAGAGGAATTCCTTGGCCGCATACCTGGGGACAAAATAGTACAGCCTGCATGCGCGAGACCGCGTGTATCTATAGTGTTACTTAATATAGGAAAACAACTCTAAGCCCTTTGCATTGCATGTTTACCCCTGGACCTGAACACCCAACTTCACTGTACGTAACATACTGTATGCATTTAGCTTTTTTCTGTTACATATTCTTAACCAAGGAGCAACATATCTCTAAAACTACTGTCTCCACCTTCATGCAATTCCCACTACTGATTTTGGTGACCCTATGGCCTCTCCTTTAGTTAGACCAGAATTTTAGGCTAGACCTTGCATACAAAATATCTACAATCAAAATACTGTAGTTGGATTGCCACGAACCTTGCCAAGCGCATCCATGCTTCTCGGAGGATGGGCCCCACTGATTTTGGTAACCCCATGGCCTTCCTTCTAGCACGTCCTGCGAGTAATGCGTAATATGCCAATTCTGCCTCACCCTAATTTTTAGGTTCAAGACGGCAATGTGGTTTGGTTCAAAACACTTTAGTCTGGTTGGGTGTAAGGTGTAGCACTGCCTCCGCTAGTGGGGCTTTTCGACTCTTGTTTGTTTCTCTTGCAGAGTGTAAATGGACTGCATGTATATACTGTAGTACCTTTCTCCAAAGCGCTTTAAATTGCATTTCACTTTCACCCTTTCACACACACATTCATACACAGACGGCGGTGGAAACCATGCAAGGCACCAACCTGCTCATCGGGAGCAGTAGGGGGTTCAGTGTCTTGCTCAAGGACACTTCGACATGAAGCCAGGAAGAGCCAGGCATCGAATATTCTTTCACTGCTCTTAGTGTGTCACATCATAACCATACATCTCATAGCTTTGTGTTGTCTTTAGCAGGCAGAATCAAGGCAGGCTCAGTGGGCAGTGCAGACAAAGGAACGTGGAATAGTGCAGGAATGTAGTCCTTTGTTGTAGCGCTGATTAATGAGCTGCCCCTATAGACCACAGCTGGAGCTCCTGGCATAACGATCCAGGAGACCCAGTTTGTGTGTGTGCATTTGTGTTGGGCCATGGGACGTGCACGTATGTGTGTGTGTGTGTGTGTGTGTGTGTGTGTGTGTGTGTGTGTGTGTGTGTGTGTGTGTGTGTGTGTGTGTGTGTGGACCGTGGATGGGGGTAATGATATGATATCATATGGTGTATGATGTGTATTTGCGGGATGTATATATGTTTATGGTTGTGTGTGTGTTTTGTGTGAGGGGAGATTGGGGGATGTGTGGTGTGTGGTGTGTGTGTGTGTGTGTGTGTGTGTGTGTGTGTGTGTGTGTGTGTGTGTGTGTGTGTGTGTGTGTGTGTGTGTGTGTGTGTGTGTGTGTGTGTGCGTGGCCTGCGTGTGCATGTTAATTCATGTATGCATAAAGGTCAACATATATATATATATTATATGATGGGAGGGGGGTGCAACATGCACTTGTGCTCCATATTTTCCCTGTAGGACGGGGGAGGTGGGGGGCTTCGCCTCGGCAGAATGTGTTCATGGATGAGATGCTCGCGTTGTTAAGGAAGAGGGTGTCATCCCTCTCTCACTTATACTGCATTTAAATCTCCATGAGTGGATTTGCGCTGGCAGCTCTCGGCTCAATAATGCGGGCTCATCACATCGGAGCCCGAGCCTCTCTTGCATGACTGCCCCGTCGGACGCCGAACACGCCACAAAAATCGATCAGTTGAATAATTGAAACGAGTCGTATGTACCGGCATGCTGGCTGCGAAGGTATAGAATAAACATCCAGATGTCTTTCTTAAACATGCTGGAGTGCTATTGACGTGTGGATGCAGTAGGCTACATACTGTACATTGGCGGCGTGCACACAAACACCAACCATCTGCCAATGTATGGTTGTGTGCCATATGCATTGGTGTGCAAAAGTGCAAATGCACATACTATACATACTTACATGCTGTGTGTGTGTGTGTGTGTGTGTGTGTGTGTGTGTGTGTGTGTGTGTGTGTGTGTGTGTTTGTACTTAAAACGATATGCATACGCACAGGTCGCACGCACGCACGCACGCACGCACGCACGCACGCACGCACGCACGCATGCACGCACACACACACACACACACACACACACACACACACACACACACATACACACTGTATACGTCCCATTGAGTCATTGTGTGTGCATGTGAGCTTTTGCATGCAGGGTACTGTACAGGCGTTTCCGTGGTAACAAATTCACAATACTTTGTGCTGCATGTTTTCCCCACCTCTTTGCACCCCTCTTTCTTTCTTTCTTTCTTTCTTTCTTTCTTTCTTTCTTTCTTTCTTTCTTTCTTTCTTTCTGTCTTTCTGTCTTTCTGTCTTCCCCGTCCTCCTTTACTTTCCTCTCCCTTCTCCCTCTGTTCTCTCTGCACATCAGTCAGAGAGCTAGTTGGGGGGTAGGAGGTGGGGTGGGGGGGGTCTTAGGGCCAGCAGGTCGGAAAGAGGGGGATGGAGAGAGAGAGAGAGAGAGAGAGAGAGAGAGAGAGAGAGAGAGAGAGAGAGAGAGAGAGAGAGAGAGGTAGAGAGGTAGAGATGCAACGGGGCAGGATAGCTAGGAGCAGGAGGAGAGTAGACCCAGGGGAACGGGGGGAACATCCAATGTGCTGTAAACCGTAACGGCCTAATAACGGGCAGATTTCTCATTTCCACGGTACCGGGGTCGTATCTCATCTCCTCCGCTGTGACAATCCCACTGAGGGCTGTATAGGAGCCGCCCGGCCCCGGCGTGGCTGATGCTATACACGCCGCCTCGCAGCCCTGGAGGGGAGAGAGGTCTACGCAGGGAGAGGTGCATTTAACTGAAGTCTGCTTTAGGGCCCCTGTCATTCATTTTGATGGTGTTCCCTCTGCACATAATCCCTGTTCCCTCTCGTTCCTTTTCCTGCATGAATGATGCTTTGGCTTTGGGCGGCATTTCCCCTTGCTGTATACAGTAGAAAATAAAATAAAATAAAAAGTGGTGTAATATAACATAAATATTAATATAACTCAGAGAGTGCATATCTTTGGTTACATTTGAAAACTCTCAGTTAGAAATGTATAATACAGAGGAGCATCTCACTGATGGTTGTCTCAGTCCCCCCCCCCCATAGCATCTCACTGATTGGCTGTCTCAGTCGTCGTCCCCCAGTCGTCCCCCGCAAGAATGCATGGAGAGTAACACTGAGGCTGGTCCCTATTGCTTTCTTTACCAATCATGTGCTTGTATATTATGCATAGCCTCTCTCTGATTCGCTATACTGATGTTGATGTTGAATCATTGAACCTTATGGGTGATGTATCTTTATTTGATGACAAATGTCCTTTGGAACTAGTTAAAGAGGGTGCTTCCAATAGGCTTCTCTTCACCAAAGGGTAACTACTTAGAGAGACAACCACCTAGTACATTCTAACAACTGCCAATCCACACCCTAAATGTTTAGTTGTGTTCAACATATGTTCAGGAGTAGAGACCACCCTCTGCTTATCACGGTCACTCCCCATTCTCAATCACTTCCCTATCTACTACACTTGCCTCCACTCACCACAGCCAATCCAGTTGCAATCATCTCAGTACATCTCTCAGCTGACATGTGAGTTCTGCTGCACGACAGACCAAACGTGGGTTTTGCGCACTGCGCCTGTAGAGCGGCTATTTCTGCAATTCATTGCTTTCAAGTTTTTCGTCCTCCTCCACCCCAACCTCCTCCTTCCTTCTGTCTCTACTTCTCCAGGATTGTGGCTTTCAACTCCTGAGACTACACCCCCACCCTGAGTCTCGCCCTACCTTGGGTTCCTCATCCCTTTCCACATTCATCGCGTTACGTTTCAATACATTGTTAAACTTAAGTAAAGGTGTGATCTCTTTCTAGTGAACATTGAACAACCACTTCGCAAAACTCTGACAACCGCTTGATTCGACCTAGTAACTGTACAACAACACCCTATATCAACCACCTGCAGTAGTAGACTCTAGGAACCACCGTCCTTGATAGTAACAACACTTAAATTCGCAGTAAAGCTTAAGGGCCTGAAAACTGCCTACAGTAACAACCAGCTTGTGCACACATTGAGCACACATAGCAAATACAATGTTAACTCTAACACTAATCATAGCCCTCACTTGGCGACCAACATCTACCAAACCAATGCAACACCAACCACCCTGTACATGTACACAGTCAAATCTGTTAATAACGTTAACCAAATGGACCCGTAAAAGTTCCTATTTTGGTTCCATTTGTACACTCTTATGAGTTAAATTAACAATGAGGATACGTGCAGTGTGTTTTCCATCTGTTTCAACCATGTTAAAGTCCAGTCAATGAATTATTAAGGGAGAGGGCGGTTGATGTGTGGTAAGTGTAAGGGTGGGTAATAGTCATACATAAAGTTGGCTTGTATTGTATGCACCCTGCTGTGCCACAGTTGTATGTAGGTGTATTTTAAAACATCACATGTAGGTCAGATACTGTAGAAGAGGCCTCTGGCTGTATGTAAATGAGCGTGGCTATAGCGACCGCTAGCCTCCCTGAGGTAATGCTGTATTAATGCGGGGCTGGGTGAGGTGGAGACTCCTTCTGGACGGCCAGGCTGCGCCGTTAAGCACTGTTTTGATCTCTTGATTCATTCAAAACCTCTGGGCTCTCCCTTAGCGGCTACACGGTAAACATCCTCAGTCAGTGCTCATTGAGATCTGAGAGAGTACAAATGTGACCAAATGGATTCGTAAAGGTCCATTTGGCTATATTTGTGCATGAGTTACAAATGTGTAAATAAATTACATATGTCTAAATATATAAAACAAACTATGACTATGACAATGCCATTAAAATGAAGCCATAATAAGGAGAGTGCTTGGAGTTTTTCTTGTTCTATATTTTGATGTCTATTTTTATCTCTATCCAAAGAGCACCACAAACATGCTCATTTACTGTATGAGTCTAGGAAGTGCTCTTTCCTAAGCATCATTTAGCCTTACATATAGACGAATCCACAGACACGCTGCCTGTAGCTGCCTGTAGGCGGCCATTGCTGCGGTGTCGCGGTGTAGGAGCGTTGACACCGCAGCTATGGCTGCCTACAGGTAGCGCGTCTGTGGATTTGTCTATATGCCAAGTGTCGAGGTCTGCTCTGAGTGCCATATCTCCCTATGCAGGATTCCCTAAAAACCAGGTGTTTCCCGCCCCATACGCCCTGTGTCACATTGTTGTGTGCCTGATACACATTCACCTTCTCATCAGCTCTTATTGGGTCGTCTTGTCAAGCTAAGGTACAACGAACGTAGATGTTAAAAATGTGTTTCACATCAATATTCAAGTACTACATGCAATTTCAACATAGAATATGACTGATTCCCACACTATTGGTATGCAACTTGGATGGCACGCCTATGGACTTACAAGGCCTTGAGGCTCGTGGCTTGAGGCCGAACAAGCCGCTAGTTGAGTGAGTGCCTGTGGCGAGCAGCCTGCATTGTGTTTTAGTGCAGCAGATAAGAGCAATGTTTTGGGAGAATCGTTCAAATGGTGACACAAGCGTGAAATTTGGTACAAATCATCTCTGGAGGTCACTCTTCGATTTAAGAAACCGGGCAACTTGTAAATCAAAGATGGTGGCCATTTATTTATTTAAGATGGACGCCAAAATTAGACTGTTTTTGCGTTCCAGCAAAGCTTTGCCTATACTTTTGTGAGGTCAATCGCCAAATCACCAAATAGTTACCATTTATAACCATCAAAACATTTTCAAAAACATGCCATACAACTGTGCTCACAGGCAAACTCAGGGATTAAAGCAAAAAAAAATATCTCATGACTGCTGAACATGTATTTTTTTCCCATTTGGTTCTGTTTTCTGCGTCTTCCTCTGTGACTACTGCCACCTGTGTGTCGTCACTCACCGCATCCTTAAACCTCTTCTTTGGCCTTCCTCTTCTCTTACCTAGCAGCGACTGAGCAACATCTTCAGCTACCTTCTCCCAATGTACCCCTCACCCTCATACCTCCTTTTCACATGGCCAAACCATCTCAACCTCACCTCTCTTTCTTTATCTATTACTAATATGTCACAAATAACTCCTGACACATCCGTTCCCTCAAAGTACTCCTTCCATCTTCTCTACACCATCTCTATTCTTTATCAACTTAACCTGTTGCACATCCTTTCCATCTCAGTGCCTCTGAGTGTCCAGCCCATCGGTACAGGTCCTTTCCTCCCTCCTTGGTGTCCAACCCCTCACGCAGCTCCTCATACTCTTTTCCTTAGCCCTCGCCACCTTTCTCTTCACCTTACCCCTCATCTCCTTATACTCCTGCTTACTTTCTTAATCTCTGTGGCATGCCTTTCTTATTTCCTCCCTGAGCTCCACACAGCATTGATCTTTCTATCTTCCGCCATTTGATCTTTTTCTCTGTCTACACAACATCAGCTCCCAGCACTTACCACAGGACTGAAGCTGTGGTGCTACGCCGAGTTGACCGGGATCGAACCCATGACCTTGTCGTCCATAGGCGAGAGCTCTACCAACTGAGCTACCCGGACACAAATGCTCGCTCATCACTCTGTCTGACCTTCTCTTCAACTCAACCTGTTGATATACTCTTCCTTTAGGATTATACCTACCCCATTTCTCCTCTCGTCCACCCCATGATAGAACATGTTTAAAACCCCCCTCCAAAACTCATGGCATTGCCCATTGACATTAACAATCTCTTTTAGAGGTGAGACATGGGGTACAACAAGGTAGCAACATCTATCTATCTATCTATCTATCCATCTATCCATCTATCTATCTATCTATCTATCTATCTATCTATCTATCTATCTATCTATCTATCTATCTATCTATCTATCTATCTATCTATCTATCTAGTGTATCTATCTATCTATCTATCTATCTATCTATCTATCTATCTATCTATCTATCTATCTATCTATCTATCTATCTATCTATCTATCTATCTATCTATCTATCTATCTATCTATCTATCTATCTATAATGGTGACATGTTTACTAATGTGCAAGAAATATAGATATGAATTGAACAATTACCGTAATATTAGATTTTTTGGATGGCCCGGATAAAACCCAGAAGAATGTTGAATGCCAAATGTCATGCTTGTATCACAAAATGAACAATTGTTCCTATTATTTGTTCTACTATTTGAGTGCCTTGTAGTTCAGAAATGTAAACTGCAATACATCCTGCTAAATGTGTGCACACGCACGCACGCACGCACGCACGCACGCACGCACGCACGCACGCACGCACGCACGCACGCACGCACGCACGCACGCACGCACGCACGCACGCACGCACGCACGCACGCACGCACGCACGCACGCACGCACGCACGCACGCACGCACGCACGCGCAGACACACACACACACACACACACACACACACGTCACACACACACACACACACACACACACACACACAAGGAAATAATTGATTGTATCGAAACTACGAACTTGTTTCTTAAGTATTAGCAACGTTAAGACAAGAAAGAGGGGTTGAATTTGAATTACTTAACCTGGGGTTCCACATCGCTACACTTGGTCTATCAATAAATGTATGAAATCTCTGTGTTCATGTCAAGGTGCAAATTTGTCCATAATGTGTTCCAATAAAATGTCTATGTATTTGCCAGTGAATCACTGTGTTTACTTATTTCTATCCATAATAATAAATGTTTCCCTTGAAAGAAAAATCCGGCACTATCCACAATTTTTTGAGGGAGCAAAATAGTTAACTGTATCGATTTTAAATCATGAATCGTAATCGTATAGTATCGTTATAAATGAGATATCCTCCATGTATCGTGTCGTCAACCGTGTATCGCTATCGTTATGGCTGTTAAAACGTATCATTGCACCCCTAAGAGATACATTTATTGATCCTTGAGGGATATTCAGGTGTCATCATCGAGGAGTTAGGGTTCCACCAGGAACACCCGATCAATAGCACTGTATCATTAACCCACATGCACACTATTTACTATCATTGTGGAGACAACCTATAATCACATTTTCATTTTGATTGATTGATTGAATATTGTATTAACAGTTTGCAAAAAGTGCAGAGGTACAGTTATACAATAATGCTAAAAGGATAACACAAAAAGGCCTTGTTTTCCATTGTGGTCCTAATGTGTTCAATTCATCGAGTACAATACTGAGTACAATACTGTACAAGAAATAATCAATACTAGGAGCAGTAAAAGTATATTTACAGAAAAACAGTGGGGGTGGGGGGACGGGCAAATTGCAGACAGGTGCTCTTTTATGGTGGTTTTGAAGGCGGGTATGATGGCTGGTGGTATAGGGCATTCCATATTTTGGTGGTATAACAGAATGAATTCATCCCATATTATTATCATTAGCCTATTATTCTTGCAATTTGCCATCTCCTGCTTGTCCATTAAAGTGACTATAGTTCCCTCACGGTGACCAGAATTTTTGTTTTGGTCCCCACAAATATAGTGAAATACAGATGCACACACACACACACACACACACACACACACACACACACACACACACACACACACACACACACACACACACACACACACACACACACCTTTCTTCTCACACATGCCCCTCTCCCCTCCATCTCCTCCTGGTGGTGAGATAACCCCCTCCTCCTCTGGACTGGTGTCCTCTACCTCTCTACCTCTCTACCTCTCCCCCCTCTCTCTCTCTCTCTCTCTCTCTCCTCTCCTCTCTCTCTCTCTCTCTCTCTCTCTCTCCTCTCTCTCT